>NC_052517.1:16849733-16887825 GCF_014356525.2 Nilaparvata lugens | reverse complement strand
AAAAAAGTTCTTCTTTGAAATTAGTATAGTTTTATTATCGTACACAAAACAGTAATACAACAGTCCTGTTGTAACCTGTACACATTAAACGCCTTTCAAATGTTTTTATATACAGAGTGAGTTATATGTACGGGAGCACTTCAATAGGTCGGGGATTGTTGTAGATATAATACTGTAACTTCCAGGATAAGCTATTGGTCGAATACTCTATTTTTTATATATAGCAGAATTTCAACCTCTAATAAGGTGGTGACTTGAGGGTTGTAACTCGAATATTTTTTTAATGTAAACACTCATTGTGTGATACATCATTTCAAATGCCTTCTTGAAACAAGAAATGACATCAATAAAATTGTTCTATGATACTTATATCCAAAATTACGGCTGATTGAAGTTTTAGGCCTTGGCCTTGGAAGGATTGAATAAACTTCAGCCGCAATATTGATACAAGTATCTTAGAACATTTTTATTGATATTATTTCTTGTTTCAAGAAGGCATTTGAAATGATGTATCACACAATGGGTTTACATTGAAAAAATATTCGAGCTACAACCCCCCTAAGTCACCCCCTTATCAGGGGTGAAATTCAGTTGTATGTCAAAAGGTAGAGTATTCGACCAATAACTTATCCTGAAAGTTACAGTATTATATGAATAACAGTCCCCAACCCCAACATACATATGACTAACTCTATATAAATAGTTACCGTATGCTTTATCACGGTAACCACATACTGATTATAAAAATTCCTTTTACTTTCCTTGCCCTATTACCATAGGTAAGGAAAGTATTGCTTTCCAAAAAAATTAAGGACCCTAATTTCAAGTTTTCTATACGTTTCAAGGTCCCCTTAGCCAAAAACATGATTTTTGGGTGTTGGTCTGTGTGTGTGTGTGTGTGTGTGTGTGTGTGTGTGTGTGTGTGTGTGTGTGTGTGTGTGTGTGTGTGTGTGGTGTGTGTGTGTGTGTGTGTGTGGTGTGTGTGTGTGTGTGTGTGGGTGTGTGTGTGTGTGTGGGTGTGTGTGGGTGTGTGTGTGGTGTGTGTGTGTGTTGTGTGTGTGTGTGTGTGTGTGTGTGTGTGTGTGTGTGTGTGTGTGGTGTGTGTGTGTGTGTGTGGTGTATGTGTGTGTGTGTGTGTGTGTGTGTGTGTGTGTGTGTGTGTGTGTGTATGTGTATGTGTGTATGTCTGTGAACACGATAACTCCATTCCTAATTAACCGATTGATTTGAAATTTTAATTAAGGTCCTTATGCCAAGAGGATCTGACAATAAGAAATTGAATAAAATTGAATCAAAATGGCGGAAAAAATGGCGGATAATTACTAAAAAAACCACGTTTTTCACGGTTTTCTCGAAAACGGCTCTAAAGATTTTCTTCAAATTTATACCATGGATAGCTATTTATAAGTCCAACTGACACGAGTCTCATTTCTGGGAAAATTGCAGGAGCTCCGTAATATTCTTGAGAGAAATGGCGGATAATTAGTAAAAAATCATGTTTTTCACGATTTTCTCAAAAATAACTTGACCGATTTTTTTCAAATTCATCCCCTGTATAGTTATTTATCAGCTCTATCAACTGGCATTAGTCTTCTTTCTGGGAAACTAATGGGGGGGGGTCCACCCCATCCTTGAGAAATAAACTTAGTAACCTCCTTCTCATGCATGAGGTAGGTAGGTAGCGCAGTTCATAAAAAGAACACATAGTCGAGTTATTTCATCTGTAGAACAGCTGTTTTGACGACTTTAAAAAAATGACGACTAAAAAATCATCGAATTTCACAGTTTACACAAAGGAAAAGTACTCTGAAACTATTATTTATACACAATGATATCATACAGAAGTCTGATCATAGTTTCAGATATGAGCAAGGAAAGTTGTGTGAGTGTACCACACCAGATTTTTTTACATATTATACATGTTCATTTTAATGTTTTTGCGCGTCCTTCATAGCCACTATAAAATGATACACTCCAGCATACTTCTCATCAAATTCCTGTGTTTTTTTACCGATAATTTAAACAAAATTATTTCTGAAAAATTTATTGTTATATTATTTCTATTTTTCTGATACCACTTAGTTTAAAAACTATTCCTATATCAGTTTTAAAATATATTCTTTTTGGTCCTCGCCTTCAATACTGGAGTGTATTGAATTGATTTTTTTTTGTATAAAATGTAATGATAGGTTACTCACATAGATTTAGATGAGAGTCATTAATGTATGCTGTTATGTAATACTAATGGAAAAAGTATTACGGGGCTCTGTTATAATACCCAACGGAGAATATATTTATGGAAAATATTTAGAACACTAATGCATTATTTCAAACAGGGACTGATGGAATAGATATGAAAATCAAACTCAAGTGATTCCAAAATGACTCTTCCAGTTGCAAAACTCTCTATCTTCTATTCTAAAAAAAATCAGGATAGGCAAAAAACTGTACACAAAATGGAATCAGGAGAAACCATGAGTCACATAATTAAAAAATCATGTGATAAATTAATAACAATGCCAATTCCATAGTTCAAAAGATATTGATCCATATTTAGGGAGTTTTGGGGTGGTTGTATTCTTGACATGACGACTGGATTATGATAGGGATATCGAGTTTTGCTGCATTAAAAATGATATAATTGAATTAACTGTGTGTACAAACTCATGTTAAACTAATGAAATGTTAAAAATTAAAATTCAATAGTGTATAATTGTTTACAATTTTTACATGTCCATGTGAAATGTTATAAAGTTCGTCAAATGTATTGATTCAATATTTGTTTTCACTAATACTATTGAAATAACCTTCCTGCTAAAGTGAAGAGTTTTAAGGAAGAAATTATGTTGAAACAGGTTAATTGAAGAAAACTTTTATTGATTACGAGCAGGTGTAACCTTTGCTCCGCAAGGGTCTGTTGAAAGCACAAATAGATCAAGTCTAACTTCGATAATTCCATTCTAAAAATTGAATGTAGGTATCATTCTATAAATTCGATACGATAACAATAGAAATTTCAAATTAATCAGTTCGATTGTCTCTTTAGGAGTGATGATGTGTCAAGCATTAATTCCCTATTCTGTGAATGTTAATTTGCATTCATTATTTTATTTATATAAATGATTACAGTATTTATTTCTTTTCTCTACAAAAATTTTACAAATTGCTTCAATACAATAACAGGAACAAAATACACAAAGGTATACTTTGAATATTTGAAGGAATCTGAGTAAATACAGGATTTAATCTTTATATTACAATAAATAAGTACAAGACTCACGGAAATAATTTGAAAACTCAATTAAAGATTTATTCATGAACTCGATTCCTTATAGTATTTTTATGTGTGTATATTAATTTAAAATTATGATTTCAATGTGAATTAAATATATATATTGGGAATAATTGTATAATAAAGTTTATAATTTTGTAAAATACAAATACAATTTTTTGTAAATATTATTAAGTAAATAAAACCTTTTTCATTTCATAAAGAATCTTCCTATTATTTGTGTTCCATTCATCCTCACTTCAAAAAGGCAGAATTATTTAACATTTCAACCTAGTTTCCACTTGAGATAAAGATAAAATAGGGTTTCCTGTTTTTTAAAGTGGCAGCTAGAGTGATCAAGAAGCCTTTCTGGTTTTAACAGCAAGATGAGACCTGCATAGCCGGCGGAACATCCTCTATCTTTTCGAAGTAGTAAAAGTAGATCATGGAAATTTAATTATAATTTGTAACCTTCTATGTGATTGGGTTATAATGAATCATTATAATATATTGCTCACTTTGATAATTAATCCTACTATTGAAGAATTTCCACTAAGGCACTGAGTATCAATGCATAGAAAAGGTGCAAATTAATGAATATATTTTTTTATTTCAAGAGCAGTATTTTATTATATTTGATTTTCTGAATTTTAAACAGCTTGCAATTTATTTACTTAGAACAACTTTATTTTTTCAACAATTTTCAATGGAACAAGAAATTTTTTACTAGAAAAACATTGAAGATTGAATGCCTTCAGAAGATCGAGTTTAGTATAGCACTTTCAAAATTGAGAAAATGTCACATATCATGTTTTATAATTTGCCGACGATCAAGTATATTGGAATATATGATGAAATGCTTTGTCTAAATACAAACAAGCATCCACCATGTAACTTCAGAAACACAACTAATTCCAAAGTCATGCATTTGGCACATTTTTTAAAATTTTCATTTTCTTTTAGCTGTTAACATTGTAGATTGAAATGAACATAACATGATGTGTTATTAGTTAATGGAAGTGTAAAAATAATTTTTCCTACAGAATTATAGTATCAAGCAAAATACTACAAACTGAATTGTTGATTTTTAGATTTAATTTGAAGTTTAAACTCTTTTTGTAGTTAGCCTCCCATATTTCTGTCTTGTCCCAATGCCTTATGAATCATAATCCTTAGGTTACAAGAATAAGAACAATTTTCAGTGATAAATAGATGAATAATTGATGCATTTAATATTGAAATTTCATTATTAAAAAATTGGAAACCTGAATTCACATATTATCTGAACTAGAATATTGTTTTTAAAATGCAAAATGCATGATTTTGTGAGGAGCAAATTGACTTATTATTAATTAAAATGAAATATTAAAATACTGATGACCCCTTGGATTGGACAACTCCCTCAAGAAATTTTGTATTGCATCTTTGAAACCTGCAACTTTCAATTATACAGAGTTGGTGAAAATTATGGAAATAGCTGAATATTTCTTTTACAAATACAATTTGACAATAGGTTTTATTGGAGATCCTATTTGAAATGAATAATCAATCTGTCCCTCCAACATCTTTGTCCCCCATATGAATCTGAATTCATTTTTCAAATGAAAAGGTGGTCATGTGATACATGATTCCCATACAGAGTTCTGATAGAAAATGAATGACAGAAACAACACATTGATCATGTGTCAGTGCAAGAAGGTCTGTCTGTGTGATTGCTTCCAAATAACCTCATCTGATTTTCATGGATGGATGGATGGAAAAACTGTTGTAATTGCATGCAATGAATTCTTCAGCTGACCAAATGATGAATCACAACACATTTTTTCCTCAAGACACATTCAATGTTATTTGTTATACCTGATTGATTAATGCTCTCTTAAGTTATTGTAGAACATACAAACAGGCAAACAATGACTTTGGCATTCAGTAAGTCAAAAGTAAGAACTTGCTTATGCTAGTGCAATTGAATGAAATTATTTGTGATGATAATGATTGGACTATTAAAATTATATAATTATCAAATAGAGTGACGTTTCTTTTCTGAGTAGTTACATAATATAGTTGAACTGTTTTCTGCCATTATCAGCTCCAGTCACAGTTCATGGTAACCGTATTCACAAATCATGTTACACTCAAAGAACCAATTGAATGAAAACGTTACCTGCAAACAGAAGCAGGAAACGAAACAGAAAAAGAAAATCTCTATATTTTGTGGTGTTAAGTTGTCAGTTGTACCTATTGCTGGTTGAGCTCATAAAGTAGAAGCATAGAGTAAAGATAGGCTACTGTTTAAAGATACTTGTATCAGTGTTGTCTATGATAGAGGAATGTATTTCTTTCTCTGTGTTGAGTCTATTAGGCCAACTATTCACTGCCAGTATCAGCTCCCTCCAGATATAGTGCTTGGTTACTGTCATCACAAAGAACTGAATGAATGGAAAAACCCTTACCTGGGCTGTGTAAAAACACAGCTTAGTAAAATAAATGTTAGATATTTATTTATTTGTGGTAAGACCAAGATGGATTTGTGACTGCAACCTGCAATATCCGATTTGTTGCTCTGTAGGTACCCCACTACATTCTTGATATTTTGAATTGATTCATTTTTAAAATTTCATAGTTTTTTTTCAAGGTCCAATCGTATTTCTATAAAGGTGACTGCAATATTTCAACTATTCTTGTTGATAAATTATTGAATCAATTCAAA
Organism: Nilaparvata lugens; assembly: GCF_014356525.2. Classification (NCBI taxonomy): domain Eukaryota; kingdom Metazoa; phylum Arthropoda; class Insecta; order Hemiptera; family Delphacidae; genus Nilaparvata; species Nilaparvata lugens. The sequence goes on along the minus strand of NC_052517.1, from coordinate 16,881,847 downwards.
TTATAAAGGAATAAGTTACTTACTTCCAAATAAGTTGCCTCTGTTCTATTACATCAGCTATCCAGCTTTGTCACCTTGTTGAAAAATCTGGTGTGGCGCACACACTACTTTCCTTGCCGTTATGAAAATTGATCACAAGACGCTAGTGCTCCCACGCATCTCAAGTCTACTACTATTCAAATCAAATCATTTATTTGCCATACAATAAATACAATCATATTCAAAACATAATAAAAGAAAAGAAAATACATAATTTTATAATCAAAAGTATAAAATAATTAAAATAAAAATTAAGCATAAATAATACCAAAATCATAATTAGATACTTCTCAATGGTAATCCGGCATCACCAGCAAAAGGAATCAAGCCTTGCCCGCTGGTGAGAGTTGCAATCAGCTAGTTACATTGGTTGTTTCCTAGTTTTATACAATAATAAAGAAAAAATAATAATCCACGCTTTAAAATATGTTTTAAAAAAATTAGATAATGCTTTCAATTGAAAAGAAATAGTTTTCTCTTATCCAATTTTTTAGTATTTTGTACCGGTAATTAATTTCTGCTTCCAGATCAAAAGGCAATTCATTTATGAATCCTGTACCTACTTATTAAATGAGCTGTCTTCTAACTACTGTTAGTTTTGTTTTATAAATTTTATATTTATAGATTGTATTTGGTCTGAAATCATATTGAACTATATCATTTAATAAAAATTTGTTTTTATACTTTATAATATATTTTGCTAAATTTTTCAAATACAATTTGCCTTACAGTCATCACATTAAATTCTTCAAATATCAGATTAGTTGGATGCAATCGAGGTTTATTCAATATTGTTTTAATAATACACTTTTGAGTGATAAACAAGTTATTTAAATGACTATCGAAAGCCCCACCCCAGATTGTTATCCCATATTCTAATATGGATTGCACCAAAGCAAAATACACTGTTTTTAAATCCTGAAGTTTGAGTATTTTGTTAATTTTATAGAATTTAAAAGAAATATATTCGAGTTTCTCTCATAAATAAGCTAAATGAAAATGCCATTTCAGGTATTTGTCAATAATTACCCCTAGATATTTTAGGTTACTTACATTTTCAATACTTGGACAAACGCAGAGATTCTTGTCTGTGCACTCAGAGTGAAGTTTAATTTTTAAATGAATACTAGGCTTTCCTGCTGCATTTGCTGAGAATGAGACATATTTAGTTTTTTGAACATTCAAACTCAGAGTGTTCAATTCCAGCCACTTTTTAATTTTACACATATCCCTTTCAGCAACCCCGAACGCATCATCCCAGTTTTTCCGCGCAAAAATTATAGCTGTATCATCAGCAAATGATACAAGTTTACCACTTTCTAATTTTAATTTTAAAAGGTCGTTTACATAGAGCAAGAACAAAATAGGAGATAAAACGGTTCCCTGAGGCAATCCAAACGAAGTTAAAGTGACAGAACTTTTTTGCAAATCTATTGATAAAATTTGTGACCGGTCTTGCAAGTAGCTTTTTATTAGATCAAGGGCGATTCCTCTAATTCCCATTTTATCTAGTTTGATGAATAAGTTGTTGTGTGGAACCGTGTCAAAGGCTTTTGACAAATCCAAGAAGATTGCCAAGGTCTTTTCATTTTTATTTAAACTATTTGAAACAATGTTCAAAAAATAGGCAAGTGCATCATTTGTGCTTTTGTCCTTTTGGAAACCGAATTGGTTCATATGAATAATATTATACTTATTAATATAGTTCAATAAACTCTTTTTTATACATTATTTTCTCTGCTATTTTTGCTATATTACTTAAAAGACTAATTGATATTCAAAGATCTGAGCCAGCTGGTGACAGGACAATAACGCTGGAAACACACGAGATCTGCTATCTCTTCATAGTAAATGATTTAATAGAGATTCAACAGTTGTCAACAGTTGGCAATTGAAATAATCACATTTTCTCGAATTTCGAGCTTATTTTCAATTTTAGGTGAAAATGTTACTGAACATTAAATGCTCAATCTCTACCACTTGGAATTTTTTGTTTAAATTGTATCTGAAGCCTGATAATTGGGAATCTGAAATCAAACTTTGCATAGATGGGGTGGAGCTCCTGAAATTTTTACAGATATAGGACTTGTGGCAGTTGATAGAGCTTATCAATGACTTCTTTAGGTATGAATTTGATCAAAATCGTTGGAGCCGTTTTCGAGGAAATCGTAAAAAAACCCTGTTTTTGACAACATTTTTATCATTTTATCCGCCATCTTGAGTTGCATTAGATCGAAATTGTTCGTGTCGGATCCTTATAGTGTAAGGACCTTAAGTTCCAAAATTTCAAGTCATTCCATTAATTGGGAGATGAGATATCGTGTACACAGACGCACATACACACACACACACACACACACACACACACATAAAGACCAATACCCAAAAACCACTTTTTTGGACTCAGGGGACCTTGAAACGTATAGAAATTTACAAATTGGGATACCTTATTTTTTTCGGAAAGCAATACTTTCCTTACCTATGGTAATAGGGCAAGGAAAGTAAAAATAGCTTGTATCAGAATGATACATAAAAGTTTTTCCAATCACTGAATTAATCAACATTATACCTTTATAATATTACAAGAATTATTATTAGATAATCATTCTGGTATTGATTTGAATTGATTCATTTCAAGTGATTTTATGGTACCGTATATGGTTTTAGAAATATGTGAACAAGAAGTAGTAGCAATATTCTTGGATTTGAAAGTTTTGAAATTAGCGGTAAACTTAATTTTTACAAAGATGGCGCAGTCTCGGTGCACTCAAGTTAGTCTTGGTGCCAACGAGCTATTATAGTAAACTATAGAGTGGCTGTTGGTGTGCTTACAGCGCTCTCAATGTGTTACACGGCGAACTAAGGGCAGCCATGACAGAGAGAGGCAAGATTTCAAGAAGAGCCAGTATGCCACTGCAGGAATAGATGTGTTTTTTTTTATTTCAAATTGATTTCTATCAATATAAAATTATCATTCCAATTGGTACTTTTACGAAAATTGAATGAGGTATGTGTGAGAATATTTATCTCATTGAAATAACCTCTAGAATGTTCAGAATCGACTGAGGATACAAAATATAAATGTAGGTCTATAGGAGTAGGCTAGACTAGATCATGCCGACTATTTCATAACTTTGTTTGTGATATTACTTACAAATTGAATTGCATATGAAACTACAGTCGAGTTGGATAGATTTAGACTTATTAAACATTTCAACTATACACTGTTAATATATTATTTATTTGTATTGTGTAGAGAATGTCAATGAAGTCATTCATCATACAAAAAGTTCCCACAGTAACAATTTTTTGGTATGTGTTTGTATATATTGCCATTATTTTATTGACTGCACTATCCCCAACGCAAGGTAACAAGAGGTGTTTTCATGTTGAGAAGATAAAAGGAAATAGTGTTTCAAAATTGTTTAGTAAATGTCTACTATAGTTATGTTCATTCACATCTTTTGTATGGAGCAATATTATGGGCCAATTGTAGTGATTTCCATTCACGTTTTGTGTTACAAAAAAGAGCAATAAGAACCATGTATAATGTAATGTTCCTCCCCTTAAGCACTGCAAACCGCTATTTTTGTTAGATTGAGAATTATGTGTTTGCCGTGTATTTTTATTTTCAATGTTCATTATTTATAAAGATTAACTTGCTCTCATTCTTTAGTCATTTTGATGTTTATTCGCACAACACAAGAAATAGGTTGAACCTAGAAACGAATATTGTTGGTATAAATCTAGTCATATCAGTTTTAGGGCTTGTGCAATTAGGTTTTATAATCAGTTACCGTTACATATAAAGAGGCTTACTAGTGAGTGAATATAAACTTAAAATTGAGGATTTTCTAATAAGAAACTTGTTTTTATACTAATGATGAATATTTTGCCTTTATATGGAGAACTTGTAAGATGTTAATGTGATGATTTATTGTTTTTATGTGGTATGATTATATGTTTTTTATGTAATAATTTATGTAATTTTCTCATGAAGTGGCCTATACAAATTGTAATTTGTCTTTGAAAATAAATGGATTTTGATTTGATTTATAGCCTAAAGCTGGGTTTACACCAAAGTTATTAACAAAATATCAATAGCTTAATCCTTATACATACTATTACATTGAAGGGAACTTGACAAATACATATTATGTTCATCATGTGTATGATAAGTTATGTTCAATCTAATAGAATATATATAGGGATTAAGTTATTAACATTTTGTTATTAACATTTTGTTAATAACTTTGGTGTAAACCCAGTTTAATAGATTATAAACATGTTTTGTTGAACTGAGTAGCCTACTATTTTACTAAAACTCATAAAAATTAATAATTTTCAACGAGTAGCCTACTATAGCCTTTTACTAGCTACTGAATTCATGTACTTACTAATAACTATGGAATACTATTGTGCAAAATTTATATTGTTTGGTGCTAAAGAATGTTACTTAATTCAATTAATTATAAATAGACAAATCATTTTTAGATTGTTCGTCTCTCGTTGGTTCTTTTATACCCATTTGTAGTCCAACTGGATTATATAAAATGTGTACATTATATTTCAGAAAGTAAACAATCATACTAAATAATAGAGAATATATTATTTTGAATATTATTATAATGGTATGTGGAAAAAATGCATGCTATTTTGTGATGACTAAAATGAAGACTGGACATACAGCTTACATTCTACCAGAATAGTGTATATGTCTATTTTACATATTACAAAATAATATAATCAAGGTCTATAAAGAGACCATGACTATAATAGTATCTATATAATAATAAGAGAGAGTAGGGTTGTGTTTGTTCGTGTGTTCGTTTGTTGGCATCAAAACATGTCAACTTGTGGATTGCATACTGGAAAAACGGGAATGATTCAGATCTCCTAATTTTGAACATAGATTCTAAAAATGTCAATCTCGTGCACCTGGAAGCCCAAATTTCAATTTTCCTTCTAGATTTTTCAAAATTAATGTTCAAACTTCATTAATAGTAGGTACATACGATTTCATAAAAAAATCACCAAATCATATGGTCAGAATTAAAAAATTTTATTATATTAAAGAACTGGATTATACAGTATACAGGTGTAAAGTAGTATAGGAAAATTATTATGTTTGACGCATCATCACGTCTGAACTACTGGACTGATTAACTTGAAATTTTGCATTATAGATTCTTGCTTAACCGAGGATGTTTATAAACTTATTTTAAATTCTTCAATATTTTTTTTTTTTTTTTGATTACATCAAGTTTTCAGTTTGTCATACTTTCACTTGTTGTAAGGAAGCAGCAGAAAAATTTCTCTTAAAAGGGAAATTAGAAGATAGGTATGATTGAGGATCCTTTTCGAATGATAAAAACAGGCTTTCCGTTGCACCCAAATTTTTTCCGCCATTTTGAATACAATTTCTTTCTTTAATTGAAAGGTGGTCATATGATACATGATTTCCAGAGAAAAGGTATGGTGAAAACCGCACATCAATATCTCAAACCTTTCAAAATGTATTCTCATTCATTTCCTTTATTATAGTTTAGAAGATGATAGATAAAATGGATGATATATCCATTTATCTATCATCTTCTATACTATAATAGAGGAAAGATCTGGCTTAAAGACGTATACACACGTGTGTAGAGGATAGGGAAATTATGTTTGACGCATCATCACGTTTGATCTACTGGACTGATTTACTTGATATGCTGCTTATAAATAATTCTTAATCAACCGAGGATTCTTATAGGCCTACCTATTTTCAATTCTTCTGGATTTCATTACGTCAAGTTATAATATAAAACCTTTGCTATTACTTCTAGTAATATAACTTATGCAACAAAATGGTGAAGTCTTGTGCTGTATACAACTGTACAAATAATGTGAAGAAATGTAAGGGTCTCAGCTTCCACCAGTAAGTATAATATCAATAACAAGTACCTAAGTACCTAATAGGTTAAGATTTTCACCCTCACGTGCTAGGGAAGAAACGTTATTAATATTTCTATACAATATTTAATACCTTATTTTACCAAGAATTGTTTCAGTATTACTAACTAGTAATATTGTATTTTATGAAATGTTTTACTACTGTTTTAATTGAGTTGATTGAATCCACACCTTGAGTTTCAGAGAATGTAGAGGTTGTTAGGTAGGTGTGGGTGTATTATGGAAATTGAAAAGGTTTAAATTTTTTGAAACAACACAGTAGCCTAATGACAGCACGCAATAGTATGTATGTTTTTACATGGACTTGAAAAAACATATTATTAGTACCTAGGCCTGTAAGATCGTTATTAATTTGGAGTAGGAATACTGGTAGTATTGAATATTCTAATTGGCAATAATTGAAATTGGTGTCTTGTACCCACCGTTATAAGATCCAAGAGCATTGAGAATCACATGGCTAACCATTGAAAAATCTGTTTTATAGCCTATATACATAGCAACATTATGTAAATGACGTTTTGAGAATTTAACTAGTTTTAAACAGGGGAGTGCGATCTCAATTGGTCATCAATCGATCTCAATTGCGATTTGGTCAGTAAATTGATAACAAACAAAACCACATTATGAGAGAGAAATATTTAAGCTTAGTGTTGATGGAAGTCCAGTGTGAATGAGCCCAATATATGCACTTATGTAGGCTATATTATTATAGATCCAACTTATAGATTTACTTACTACTTCTCTTATATTCATTCTCATATTATTTTTTTCAGTTTTCCCCTTGCAGACAAGAGAAGACTTAGAGAGTGGTTAGTAAAGATTCGACGAGAGGAATTTGCTCCAACTGTACACTCTGTAATCTGCTCACAGCATTTCGAGCCTTCATGCTTCTGGAACAGTGCCAATAAAAGACTTTTAAAGCCATCGGCAATTCCAACAATTTTCAATTTTCAATTTTCCAGGATCGCTAAAAAAGGTTGGCTTTTGTAAAATCTGACAAAGCATCTATTGGAATGGTTTCACTTGTTATTCGTTCCGCTACTACGTAGACATCATGTCGTCATCATGTCTGTCTGTCTGCGCGCTGTGTCTTTTGTGCGTCTGCGCTGACCAGTGACGTCTCAGTCGCGGTTCTTTACCACCGCCCTAATCAGCTGGTTTTCTATACTTTTATTCGTATTTTTTCGTCGGATTGTTTGCCGTTGCAATTTTAATATTTGTGCTATTCGATTTTTTAGAATTTAATCTTGTCTTTTGGCATCTTACCTTTTAGATATTTGCCACCTTTTCAACATACGTTTCCAAACGTTTTCGTACGTGGCTACATTTCCGCTTTCCCCTTTTTCTTACTAGCGTCTTTGCCTTTTGCTGTTTGTCGTTCATGGAGATAGTCGGGTGTGCGTATCTTGCGCCCGGTCTAAACCTTTCATCTGAATTCATCGGACTTACAAAACGTTTTTAAAGTGTGAATTATTCTTCAAATTAATTCGTTTGTTCTATTCTTCAGTGTGATTCAATTATTCATCGAGTTCTTCACTCAGTTACTCTGTTAAAATTGGATAAACTTTGTCTAAAATTGCAACCTCGTGTGAGCGTTTCATCGCTATTCATTTGATCTACAGAACCTTTTTAAAGTGTGAATTATTCTTCAAATTAATTCGTTTGTTCTATTCTTCAGTGTGATTCAATTATTCATCGAGTTCTTCACTCAATTACTCTGTTAAAATTGGATAAACTTTGTCTAAAAGTACAACCTCGTGTAAGCTTCAGTTGCCATTTTTCTACAATTGGCTTCACCTCGTGAACCTCAAACTTTCAAGTGCATCATCTTTACTGTTTGGAAATCAATCCAAAAATTCCACAATTTGAAGATCGGATTATTCGTTTGGAATTCTACTCGCTCCAGCCTACTTTTCCATTGGGGGATTCGCCTGCTGTAGTGGACGTTTCCATGCTTGTCATCGCACGGCCTGATCACTTCATCGCTTGCTGATGTCCTGTTCCTGTTGGTATTGCAGAGTCATTGCCTGTCTGCCTGGCCGCATCTCCTCTTCAAAATTTTATTCAGGTTATGTAAATCGTTCTTTTCAATTTTCATTTACGTATGCATCATTATTATTTTATTAATGTCTATCTTGACATTCAACTCATTGAGGCCACTGACGCCTACTTATTATTTTATTAATGTCTATCTTGACATTCAACTCATTGAGGCCACTGACGCCTACTTATTATTCTATTAATGTCTATCTTGACATTCAACTCATTGAGGCCACTGACGCCTACTTACTATTTGATTAATGTCTATCTTGACATGCAATTCACTAAGGCCACCGACGCCTATTAATTCATTGTATTTAACAGCTACCCTTGGCTTCACAAGTGATTTTCTGAGGCCACTGACGCCTACTAATTGTTTTATTAATGTCTATCTTGACATTCAATTCACTGAGGCCACTGATGCCTACTTATTATTTGATTAATGTCTATCTTGACATGCAATTCACTAAGGCCACCGACGCCTATTATTCATTGTATTTAACAGCTACCCTTGGCTTCACAAGTGATTTTCTGAGGCCACTGACGCCTATATAATTGTATTCAATCGTAGCAATTATTCTTTGTATTTAACAGTTACCCTTGACTTCACAAGTGATTTTCTGAGGCCACTGACGCCTATATAATTGTATTCAATAGTAGCAACTATTAATTCTCTGGATTTGACAGCTACCCTTGGCTTTACAAGTGATTCATTGAAGGCCACTGTCGCCTATTACTCGTTCTAATTGATGTCTGTCTTGACATTCAATTCATTGAAGGCCCATGTCGCCTATATTCAACCCGGACTGTCCTCATTGTATTTATTAGCTACCCTTAGCTTTTAAGTGTTATTCTAAGGCCAATAACGCCTATTAATTGTTAGGTCGAAGTCTATTTTGACATTCAAATCACTGAAGGCCTATGCCACATATATTTTTTATGTATGTTATTTGCTGAGCATTTTTTACAGCTTATTGTCATTTTTTAATCATTATTATTGTACCTTAGTAATAACTTTCATTATTGCCCTCAAATTATATTCATTTCAGGTATCATTATTAATACCTTTGCATTTATTGCAATATCATTAATACCAATATCATTAATAATTTAATATCATTAATACCTTTGCAGTTATTGTCAGACCTCAATGGTCATTAATGTCATTGACCTAATTTCTTTTAAATGTTGTAGTTCTCTACATTATTTCACATGTTGTAATTTTCCCAAGATTTGACTCATTGCCTTTGTATGTGGCCATCTGCCTATTATTATTTTATTGATCTCAAAATATTTGATTCAATGTTTGTATGTGGCCACCTGCCTATCATTATTTTATTGATCCCAAGATACTTGATACAATTGTTTTTGTATGTGGCCATCTGCCTACTATTATCATCTTATTATTATTAAATCTTATATTGTTGATTCATTTAGTCTTTTATTGGTGTACTTACCACACTTCAAGCTATCAGTATTTTTATGTACAGAATTCAAAGATTTATTTGTAGGTATTTATACCAACTATCATCCACAGTCCACTGCCCTGCCTTGGATTCTGTCATAAAAATTGGTTCATCCGGGCCAGATTTCTTGATCCAGTGTTCACTTAGGATAATTGTTAATTGGACCAATTGTAAAAATTGGTCCTCCAGCCCGTTCATTTTTGACCCAGTGTTTTCCTAGGATAATTGTTAATTGGACCAATTATAAAAATTGGTCCTCCAAGCCGTTCATTTTTGAGCCAGTCTTCACTTAGGATAATTGTTAATTTTTATTACCCATTTATTGGTCCATTGAACCTTGGGGTTTCAGTGACTGTGTGCCTAATAGTCTAGCTTGACGCCAATGATTAGGTCCCACTCTAGTGTATATTTTATTTCATTGTACCTTTGTATGTTTATATTGTTTAATATTAAGCATTCACACACTTGTTTCAAATTTTCAGTACTGGCTGCAACTCAAAGCACGCTGCGACGTGTATGCACCAGCTATCAACTATCTTGTACCCTGAGAGACTGAACCGCACTGAACTGGTCACAGACGGCTATTGCGCATTGAGAAAACAACACACGGCATACCACACCGCCTTGCGAGCTCGCTACTTGACTCGCCGCACAGCAAGCTTGATACAACTTGCCTCAAACCCACAGGCGTGCCTCTCTGCGTACTGGACCAGCGCCCAAGGTTGCTTATTGGCGCAGCAATCGCATTGCTACAGTGCACTATTGTGTCATTCACTCAGGTTTTTCTGTTAATTTTTAAGCATGTCTGATCATGAGGAAGATTCACTTCCTGAGCCTTCTGCTCTTTTCAATACAAGAGACAATTTGCACCAGGAAATAGATTGGTTCATAACCAGCTATAACGATTATGTTGTGGACACTGAAGCCACTTATTATCAACTATTGACTGTAAAAAACGAACTAGGTTCACTTAGAATTGAGTATGATAAGATACATCAACAATTATCGAATTCAGAGTTGCAAGCACAGGACACTTCAACTCATTTTGAGATACTCAATAAGTTTATCTCCATTACCTCTAAGGCAAACGCTGCATTAACTGCCTTTGAAAGCAGACAACGCAACAATGAGGCCACTGCTGGTGCTTCCCAGCGGCCAACATCTCAAAACGCACCTTTGGCAAATTTTCAGTTGCCTCAGATACCGCTTCCACGCTTCAATGGGGAGCTTTCAAAATGGCAAGCATTCTCAAGTGCCTTTACTAATATTATTGGTAATCAAGATAACATTAATGATTCATTGAAATTTTTCTATCTTCGTCAATCACTCAGTGGTGAAGCTCTTGCTAGAGTGGAACACATTGAAGCTGACGAAAATGGTTTTCAGCTTGCATGGAACCTCTTAAGGGAGAGGTATGACAACAAGAGATTAATTGCTGCCAGGCACGTCACAGCAATTGAATCTCCGCCTACCATAAAGCGTAACTGTCCGCAATCATTACGGGCATTCATTGACTTTTGCAAGTCCCACATTACCGCGCTCGAAGTGCTTCAACTTGGAGTCCAAATCAAGGACTTGTTGTATATGCACAAAATGTTGTTGCAGTTGGATACTGCTACTGTTCGAGAATGGGAAAAGAGTGTTGGTATACACGACATTCCCACCATTGATAAATTCTGGAATTTTTTGGAATCACAATGCAAAATCATGGAAGCTGTTGCTTCAAGCTCAGCTAACCATCATCAAGGAAATGTACAGCAAAGTACATCCAACTCGGTTGGTGCTCATAGCAAGCCGAAGTTCAATCAAAGTCAATCAAATGCTCAAGCTAGGATGCAGGTTACTACCTCTTCTATGTCACCTTGTAGTTTTTGTAATTCTGTTGGTCATTTTCCAAATCGTTGTAATGAATTATTGAAGTTACAGGTTACTGATCGTTGGAATGCTGTCCGTGACAAAAGGTTATGTTATAATTGCCTCAAGCCTTTCGCACCCAATCATGTTTGTTCGGACAAATCGTGTACACTTTGTGGCAAGAGTCACCACACTGTTCTTCATAGGTCGTATCCTCAATCACGGGACACCCAGCCTACTTCTAAGGATAAGGTAACTTCAAATCTTATTCATTCTCAATCTTTTGCTCCCTCCAAGGGTAAGAATGCTGTTTTGAATTCCGTCATGGTTCAGAATGCGGAAACAACTAAGCAAGCTGTTTCTCATGCAGAACAGCCTCAGAAGAACTCTCATGTCACAATGAGCTCCACTTCGTCACTGTGTTTGCAACAGCAATCAACTGTCGCCTTGTTACCTACTGCCGAAGTTTTGGTTCAATCTTCTAGTGGGGAATTTATTAAAGCAACCGCGCTTTTAGATTCTTGCTCTGATTGTAATTTGATGTCAACTAGGTTGGCTGAAAAATTGTCACTTGTTACTTTGTATTCTGACACTTTGATTCATAGTGTAGGTGAGAATAAGACCAAATCATCTATTTCTCATTCAGTTTGCTTGTCCTCATCTGATCGTTCGTGGTCGGTTGAAGAAAATTGTATTGTAGTTGATAGCATATCATCTAATGTTCCTAGGGTGAACATCGATCTCTCCAAAATTTCAATTCCCGTTGAACTTAAATTAGCAGATCCATTGTTTGATCAGCCTAAGCCTGTAGATTTGTTACTTGGTGCTGGCATATTCGCATCAATACTCCAGCCTGGTAAATTGTATCTAGCTCAAAACGCTCCCATCCTTCAGAAAACCAGTCTAGGTTGGGTCATATTTGGTTCTTGTAAAACTATTCGTCCTATTGCAGCACCTCGTTCGTGCCTCCCCGCTTCACCTGTGGCCGCTCCCCGTAGGGTCACTTCGAATTTTCTAACTTCAAATGATGTCTCTCATCAGTTAGAGAAATCAGTTCAGGTATCAGTTCAGGAAATCAGTTCTCAATCAGTTCAGGAAATCAGTTCTCAATCAGTTCAGGTATTAGCTACTAGCTCGTCTCGTAATGATGTTATTTCAGGTATAATCAATAGTTGCTCCACCTATCACAAAATCGTTCGTACAACAGCGTATGTTTTACGGTTCATTCATAATTGTAGGAAACAAAATTCAGTCACTCCGCGCTTTGGTCAATTAACTATCTCTGAAATTTCAGAAGCTGAAAATTGTATCTTCAAATCTATTCAAGAAGAAGCTTTCTCTGCCGAACTTAAAGCATTGCGTCAAAATCAGGAGCTATTGCCTAATAGTTCTATTAAAGCCCTGTCACCATTCATTCATTCAGATTCTCTGCTCAGAGTTGGTGGACGTTTGCAAAATGCAACTGCTTCCTTTGATTACAAACATCAAATATTGTTGCCTAGCAATCACAAATTCACTCGTGCATTGATTGTTGCTCACCATCGTCGTCTAAGTCATTCTGGGGTGCAGGCCACCATGGACAGTGTAAGACAACAATTTTGGTTTCCCTCCACCCGTCGCACCATCAAAAGTGTATTGCGGCATTGCATATTGTGTTTTCGTTTTTCGGCTCTTCGTTCTGAGCAAATCATGGGTAGTTTACCAGCGGCCCGCATTCAGGCTAATGTTCACTTTCATAATTGTGGTTTGGATTACGCCAGTCCTATTTCCATCCATGTAGGCGGCCCCAAATCTCGTACTTTTTCTCCACCACTCTTCAGAAAAAAGACCCATTCCTCCACCACTCTTCAGAAAAAAGGCAATGGTTAAACAATTATGAAAATTTGAAGGTCGGTACAGTTGTCATCTTGAAGGATCCTGGTTCCGCGCAGTCCACTTGGAAGCTGGCGCGCTTTACTGAAGTTCATCCCGGTAAGGACGACAAGGTTCGAGTTGTCACTGTTCTCACTCCCTCCGGTACTTTTAAGAGAGCTATTTCGAGTTTAGCACCTCTTCCCATTGATGAGGATTCTAGTTAATCCCCTTGCTCTTATGGTTCATGTTGTATTTTCAGGTTTCATTGTTCTTTTCCCCTGGTTCTCACATGGGGCCCAGTTTTCAATTTCCAATTGCCTTGCCAGATTTTACATATTTCTTACTTTTTCTTATTGTGCCATACCCCCGTATGACACAAGGGGCCCAGTTTATGTAAAATCTGACAAAGCATCTATTGGAACGGTTTCACTTGTTATTCGTTCCGCTACTACGTAGACATCATGTCGTCATCATGTCTGTCTGTCTGCGCGCTGTGTCTTTTGTGCGTCTGCGCTGACCAGTGACGTCTCAGTCGCGGTTCTTTACCACTGCCCTAATCAGCTGGTTTTCTATACTTTTATTCGTATTTTTTCGTCGGATTGTTTGCCGTTGCAATTTTAATATTTGTGCTATTCGATTTTTTAGAATTTAATCTTGTCTTTTGGCATCTTACCTTTTAGATATTTGCCACCTTTTCAACATACGTTTCCAAACGTTTTCGTACGTGGCTACATTTCCGCTTTCCCCTTTTTCTTACTAGCGTCTTTGCCTTTTGCTGTTTGTCGTTCATTGGAGATAGTCGGGTGTGCGTATCTTGCGCCCGGTCTAAACCTTTCATCTGAATTCATCGGACTTACAAAACGTTTTTAAAGTGTGAATTATTCTTCAAATTAATTCGTTTGTTCTATTCTTCAGTGTGATTCAATTATTCATCGAGTTCTTCACTCAGTTACTCTGTTAAAATTGGATAAACTTTGTCTAAAATTGCAACCTCGTGTGAGCGTTTCATCGCTATTCATTTGATCTACAGAACCTTTTTAAAGTGTGAATTATTCTTCAAATTAATTCGTTTGTTCTATTCTTCAGTGTGATTCAATTATTCATCGAGTTCTTCACTCAATTACTCTGTTAAAATTGGATAAACTTTGTCTAAAAGTACAACCTCGTGTAAGCTTCAGTTGCCATTTTTCTACAATTGGCTTCACCTCGTGAACCTCAAACTTTCAAGTGCATCATCTTTACTGTTTGGAAATCAATCCAAAAATTCCACAATTTGAAGATCGGATTATTCGTTTGAATTCTACTCGCTCCAGCCTACTTTTCCATTGGGGGATTCGCCTGGTGTAGTGGACGTTTCCATGCTTGTCATCGCACGGCCTGATCACTTCATCGCTTGCTGATGTCCTGTTCCTGTTGGTATTGCAGAGTCATTGCCTGTCTGCCTGGCCGCATCTCCTCTTCAAAATTTTATTCAGGTTATGTAAATCGTTCTTTTCAATTTTCATTTACGTATGCATCATTATTATTTTATTAATGTCTATCTTGACATTCAACTCATTGAGGCCACTGACGCCTACTTATTATTTTATTAATGTCTATCTTGACATTCAACTCATTGAGGCCACTGACGCCTACTTATTATTCTATTATGTCTATCTTGACATTCAACTCATTGAGGCCACTGACGCCTACTTACTATTTGATTAATGTCTATCTTGACATGCAATTCACTAAGGCCACCGACGCCTATTAATTCATTGTATTTAACAGCTACCCTTGGCTTCACAAGTGATTTTCTGAGGCCACTGACGCCTACTAATTGTTTTATTAATGTCTATCTTGACATTCAATTCACTGAGGCCACTGATGCCTACTTATTATTTGATTAATGTCTATCTTGACATGCAATTCACTAAGGCCACCGACGCTATTAATTCATTGTATTTAACAGCTACCTTGGCTTCACAAGTGATTTTCTGAGGCCACTGACGCCTACTAATTGTTTTATTAATGTCTATCTTGACATTCAATCACTGAGGCCACTGATGCCTACTTATTATTGATTAATGTCTATCTTGACATGCAATTCACTAAGGCCACCGACGCCTATTATTCATTGTATTTAACAGCTACCCTTGGCTTCACAAGTGATTTTCTGAGGCCACTGACGCCTACTAATTGTTTTATTAATGTCTATCTTGACATTCAATTCACTGAGGCCACTGACGCCTACTTACTATTTGATTAATGTCTATCTTGACATGCAATTCACTAAGGCCACCGACGCCTATTAATTCATTGTATTTAACAGCTACCCTTGGCTTCACAAGTGATTTTCTGAGGCCACTGACGCCTACTAATTGTTTTATTAATGTCTATCTTGACATTCAATTCACTGAGGCCACTGATGCCTACTTATTATTTGATTAATGTCTATCTTGACATGCAATTCACTAAGGCCACCGACGCCTATTAATTCATTGTATTTAACAGCTACCCTTGGCTTCACAAGTGATTTTCTGAGGCCACTGACGCCTATATAATTGTATTCAATCGTAGCAATTATTCTTTGTATTTAACAGTTACCCTTGACTTCACAAGTGATTTTCTGAGGCCACTGATGCCTATAATTGTATTCAATAGTAGCAACTATTAATTCTCTTGATTTGACAGCTACCCTTGGCTTTACAAGTGATTCATTGAAGGCCACTGTTGCCTATTGCTCGTTCTAATTGATGTCTGTCTTGACATTCAATTCATTGAAGGCCCATGTCGCCTATATTCAACCCGGACTGTCCTCATTGTATTTATTAGCTACCCTTAGCTTTTAAGTGTTATTCTAAGGCCAATAACGCCTATTAATTGTTAGGTCGAAGTCTATTTTGACATTCAAATCACTGAAGGCCTATGCCACATATATTTTTTATGTATGTTATTTGCTGAGCATTTTTTACAGCTTATTGTCATTTTTTAATCATTAGTATTGTACCTTAGTAATAACTTTCATTATTGCCCTCAAATTATATTCATTTCAGGTATCATTATTAATACCTTTGCATTTATTGCAATATCATTAATACCAATATCATTAATAATTTAATATCATTAATACCTTTGCAGTTATTGTCAGACCTCAATGGTCATTAATGTCATTGACCTAATTTCTTTTAAATGTTGTAGTTCTCTACATTATTTCACATGTTGTAATTTTCCCAAGATTTGACTCATTGCCTTGTATGTGGCCATCTGCCTATTATTATTTTATTGATCTCAAAATATTTGATTCAATGTTTGTATGTGGCCACCTGCCTATCATTATTTTATTGATCCCAAGATACTTGATACAATTGTTTTTGTATGTGGCCATCTGCCTACTATTATCATCTTATTATTATTAAATCTTATATTGTTGATTCATTTAGTCTTTTATTGGCGTACTTACCACACTTCAAGCTATCAGTATTTTTATGTACAGAATTCAAAGATTTATTTGTAGGTATTTATACCAACTATCATCCACAGTCCACTGCCCTGCCCTTGGATTCTGTCAGCTTTTATTCCTGAAATTATTATATTTTTACCTTCCTGTGCTAGCCTATTAGCATACAATAAGAGAAGCATTATTTTACAAAAAAATTAAGGGACCTCATATTCTAGATTTTTATGTTTCAAGGCCCCCTCAGTCCAAAAACGTGATTTTTGGGTATTGATCTATATACAGAGTGAGTCATATGTATGGGAACTCTTCAATAAGTTGAATAGTGTTGTAGATATAATACTGAAACTTCCAGGATAGATTATTGGTCGATTACTCTACCTTTTGACATCAACTGAATATCTACCCCTCATAAAGGGGTAGTAACTTGAATACTTTAAATGTAAACACCCATCGTGTGGTACATCATTTAAAAGGCCTTTTAGGAACAAGAAAGATGGCATAAAAAAATGTTCTATGATACTTGTATCCGGAATGGCGGCTGATTGAAGTTTGTTTTTAAAGAAATGATTGGTGGAAATTAATGAAACTTAAATCAACACTTTTTCAAATGAACAACAAAATACATTGGAAAAAAATTTGTTCAGTAATCTGTCTACTATTATTCACATTTAATTTTACATAATACTATTTACATTTATGACAGACTGGCATACTGTCAAACAAGAGAAGAAGGGCATTTTGTGCATTTTTAAAATGAAATGTAAGTCATAGTAAACAGATTACTAAATAAATAAAAAAAAAATTTCCATGTATTGTTATTCAAAAAAGTGTTGTTTTGAGTAAATTTTATGTTCCCAAATATCAGGCTCCAGTTACAGAATGGTTGAAAAATTCTAATTGGAGAATATTGAACATAAAAAAGTCTATGATATTAATGTCCAGTAACATTTTTACTTGAAATTAAAAATAAGCTTGAAATTCAAAAAAATGTTATTTTTAAAATGCAAAGTTTGAGAGTCAAGATTCAATTGTTCATTCTAATGGAATATAATCATTCACTGGGAGAGATAGCAGAATAGATCTTGTCAGCTGATAAATTTCAAAATAGTGCATCATGTAATGGGTTGAATTCAATATCTAAATCACAAATGGATTTCAAATCATATTTATTTATGTCTTGAAAACATCACAATAGCAATAAAGTCGTGCAAGTGTGCCACACCCGATTTTTAATAATGGTATATTATTTGCAGAAAGAAAAAATGCGACCACCTCCAAGAAAACGATCTGCAGCTACAGATGCGGTGAGCGATTTGTGTGAAGGAGGAGTCCAGGGAGAGGAATCTAAAGTTTCTAGTGCTTCAATTAATAGCATTCTACATGATCATTGCTATGATATTGATATTCAGAATAAGCTTTCAAAATGTAAGTATGTACTTGAAAGAAAAACAAAAAGTGTTGAAAAATACAAATCAAGATTAGAAAATAAGACTGCAAAGATTAATCTTAGAGACAAAAAAATTTCGTCAATGGCGCACATGATAGAGGAGTTGAAGGAGAAGGTGCAGATCACTGAAGGGCTTGAGAGTGTACTCGAAAATTAATTTTCGGGTATTTTTTGTGAATTAGCTTCCCTGGCAAAAGGTGGAAGGAATGCTGGATATAGCAGCAATGTAAAACGATTTGCTCTCACTCTGTTGTTTTATTCTCCAGCAAGCTATAAATTTGTGAGGGACACCTTTGACAATTGTTTGCCACACCCAGCAACTTTGAGAAGGTGGTATAATGTGGTTGATGGCAATCCAGGGTTCACTGCTGAGTCATTTGCTATTATTAAGAAAATAACTGCGGATAAAAAATATCAAATCCATGCCTGTCTCATGATGGATTAGATGTCCATCAGGAGAGAGGTTATTTGGGATGGAGAGGAGACTTTGGGTTATGTAGACATGGGTCATATATATTGTGAAGATAGAGAGAAAGGTCTTGAAGCTAGCTCTCGTAGTGATGGTTGTTGCACTGAATGCCTCATGGAAAATACCAATTAGCTATTTCTTGGTGTATGGCATCAGTAGCAAGGATAAATGTACCATCATAGTGCATAGTTTGTCATTGCTACATGATGTAAATGTAAATATAGTTCGTGTGACATTTGATGGATTATCCAGTAATCTAAATATGGCAAAAGAATTAGGATGTAATTTTGATGTAAATAGTTTTTGTTCGTATTTTAAGCACCCTCTCACTAGTAACAATATATATGTAATTTTGGATGTGTGTCATATGATGAAATTAGCTCGTAATTGTATTGGAGATATGAATTTTTTATTAGATCAAGATGAAAATGAAATAAAATGGTGTTTTTTACTTCTATCTCTTCAAGAAAATGAAGGTTTGACTCTTGCCAATAAGTTGAGAAAACGACATATTCTATGATCCACAGAAGATGAAGGTGAAATTGGCTGTACAGGTTTTGAGTGCATCTGTTGCAAAAGCGCTTGAAGTTCTGGAGCATGATCTCAAGAATCCTCAATTTTCTGGCTGCATGGCAACCAGCAAATTTTGTAGCATTTTCAATAGGCTATTTGATATTGGAAATTCCATGCATCCAATCGCTAGGAGCTTCAAGAGTGCGATAACTAAAAATAATTTTACTAAAATATCAGAATTTCTTGTAGAAGTTGAAAGATATAATTTAGGTCTTCGAAGAGAAGATGGCAAATCTTTGATTACTTGCGCAAGAAAAACTGTAGTTGTGGGGTTTTTATGTCTTACATATGGTATCAGGGGGTTGTTCAACGATCTTATTGGCAGCAAACAGTTACAGTACATTCCTATGTACAAGATGTCTCAGGATCATCTGGAGATGTATTTTGCTTGCCTAAGGGGTCGTTTAGGATGGAACAACAACCCAAATGTTATCCAGTTCAAAGCTGCTTATAAGCAGCTGCTTGTAAAAAATGGCATAAGAGTAAGCAGCAATGGAAACTGTGTTCCCCAAGATCCAACTGAGCTATTGCAAATTGATGAAACTTTACAGTTGGATCCACTCATATTTTCAAGAAACAAGATGGTAGGGAAAGAGCCTGTTGAAAAAAGAGATATGACTGATGAGGAAATTTTCTCTGATTGCAAAATCAATATTGTAAGCTTACAGCTATCTGAATATGCTGAACATATTGTTGTATAAATCGCTGGGTATGTTGCAGGGAAAGTTGCTGAAGCATTCAATTGCGATACTTGTATGGGGGCTTTGTTCTGTGGATATTCCTCTTCAGAACACCATCTTTTTATTAATAGGAAGGACAATGGGGGGCTTGCATATCCCTCTCCAAGCGTGATTATTATTTGTAAGGTTACTGAAAAGAACTTGAGATGTGTAAGCTCTCAACAGATGAAGAGGAATGCAATGGCAATGCATATCCTTAAACAATGCAATTTTCATACTTTGTTTGAAAGCCTCAATGAGCACATTTTTGAAAATGAATTTCCAAATAATCATGTAGTTTTACTATCCAAGAAAATCATTGAACTTTATATCAGACTAAGAATGTTCCATGTTGCAAGATTGGAAAATGACAAACGAAGTGTTTCCATACGGAACAAACTGAATAAATGCATATTGTTCAGAAATGAATAAAGCTATAATCGCTGCTTTGAAAATAAAAATGAGTTGTTTTTAGTTATAGGAATAGATTAATGTATAAATAATTGTAAATTATATGCAAATAAGTAAATGTGTATTATAATAAATGTGCAAATTTATTATAAAGCTTTAACTTATAGAATAACTGCTTTGAAAATTAGTTGTTTTTAATTATAGAAATGGATTAATGTATAAATAATTGTAAATTATATGTATCAACAATTTGTTAATAAATGTGTTGATTATTTGTTAATATACGTGTAAATTATTTATAAATGTGTTTTCCAAATTCCCGACTTACATTCCAATGAAAAATGTATTCCATTGATAGAGTAATAGATACATGTTCTCTAATATTGAATTATTTGTTGAATTTTTGAAGATTAACAGTTTTTTGCTGAAAAACTATTATTTATTTTCAAACTATTTTTTAACATCAATAGCTTAAAGCTGTGTCCACACTGAACAAATGTTCGACATACATGTTTGGCAAATATGTTTGTTGAGGGGCTCAGGGACAAACATTTTAAGAAGTTTGACAATCAATGTTTGTCAAACAAAAATTACTGTTTTCCAAACTATTCCAATGTTTGCTGTAGATCATAAAAACCTCTTCTCCCCACTTACAAATATTTTGTTTGGTGACGCGTCCACACTGGCCACGGGCAAACATTGTCAAACATAATAAAATTTGCCCAACCATGTTTGTTGCCATTTGTTCATTATGAACACCGCTTTATAGATGTACGTACATCTAACTCAAAGATGAGATTTTATCTACTTCCACCTCAATATGAAGCACTGCAATGGTTAAAACTTTTCCTTAAATTGGAGAAAAATAAGAATTTGATGGTAATTGGTATGATCTCAAAGCAGAACCTACAATAATTTATTAAACAAATTCACTGTTCATATTACACTAGTTTGCCTACTGGAAGGCTGCTATAATGATAATCTTAATACAGTACCTACTGTATTACCTTTGAAGAAATCGTACCTATTGAATTTCAAAAATATATAAGTAGGCCTATGCTGTACCGTATGGGTGTAGAGTTATGAAATTCTTCATTTTTGTTTTACTTGAAAATATATATTTGAGTTGGTGGGTGAAAAGTTGGGAACGAGCCTGAAAACGTTTTCAAAAATCCAGTATGACCTATACTTAAATACCTTTATCATCAAATGATAAGATTCTTCAAATAGGCTATCATAATTATTCGCCCAATTGCATTAATAGTAATTTGTTCTATTAGAAATTGGATACCTACAGAGATTGATGTTGTAAAGCTAGCTATACCTACAGTATCTGGTGAGTGAGTTGAATTCAGTAAACTGCTACTGTTCTCATGATGCGGAATGAACTAGGAATAATAGGATTTCTCAAACAGTGTTGATTCATTTTATAATCAATCCAATAAATGTGGTGAAAATTCTTTGAGTAGGCTCTGGAACAAACCTAGATCGTAGTCTAAAAAATACTCTACCAGTCTATAGCTTAAATGGCTCTAGGCTACTAATGAAACTATCGGTTCATCCATGATTCATAATTGATATTTGTCCATTTTATTGAGACACAAACCTTCAGGAATATTACAGTGATGGATTTGAAAGGAGTTATAGCTTGTTAAGATTATAATTCAAATAAAAGAAAAATAATTTTTCTCATTTCTAGCAATACGGTTTTTGAATTACCGCGCTGAAAACTCCCCTGAAATGGCGCCGATGACGTTTCTCAATTTGCAGAATTGCAGACTGTGAGATGAAATAGGGTTGGTAGGGGCTCGGGTATTTGTATTCGCTGTGTAGAAAAAGAGCCTTTTTCAAATGATAATATATTTTTATTGAAGCAATAAAAAATATTCAAAGTATGGTAGTTTCATGCAGTGCTTATGGATGTACGAATCTGCATGCGCCAGATAAAAATATTTCTTTTCTTTTCTTTTCATGTTTCATGCAGGCTAAGTGCCAAGCCTAGTGCCAAATGATCGTTTCAAGGAATATTGTGCTTAGGTTGATTCATTATCATTATTTGCCAAGTAATAAAATATAGTTTCGGTAATATTATAATAAATATTTTATTTCCATAGATCCAATATAGGTATCCATATTCCATTCCATTAATTTGTCTTATATTGTAATATTTTGTGAACTATGAAAATATTGTATGCTAAATTTGTATTATAAAAATATTATTCGCTAAAATTGTCTATTAAATTCTTCATCATTGCTATTGTTTTATTTTTCCCATTCTTATAATAATGTAGTTATTTATTATCTTATATTAAATATAGGAGTATAGAGTATAGTTAGGTACCTATACTTGAGTTGCAAAACGAATGAGAAACAGTTTCACGAAATATTGTGATAATGGTTAATTTATTATTATTTGCCATCTAATAAAATATACGGTAATATTAGCGATCTATAATCAATGTTTTATTTTCCATATCCTAAATACATGGTAATAGGAAAATATTGTAAAAATGAGATTCATTTGCTAATAGAATGGATCAAAATCTGTAGTGGTAGTGAGGTAGGTTCACTAAATTAGATGTTTGGTCGAGTTAAAAATAATGTTCAATGAACAAGTCATTGTATCATATGGTAATGGAAATGACGAAAAGTTAAAAAAAAATTATATTGAAATCCATCAAGTATGTCGAAAGATATAATGCAATGAAAGTCGATGTTTTCACATATAAGTCTGTCTGGGCGCCTGACTTCTTGCCCGATATTCAATGGCGACGAGAAATGAAGGAGGCATCATGCTTCCAAATGCTTGAAGGTATAGCCACAGTATACATACAGTACGGAAACTTGGCTATACACTGACGCCTAAATCCGCCATCTTGTTAGGAAGCGCCGCATTGTAATAGTATTGATGGTAGGTTCGGATCACTTTAATGATCCGGATCAATTGATCACGTTCACTGCCACGAGCCAATCAGAAGACCAGGATTGGAACTTACCAAGGTCACGTGACGTGTTTAGTATTGGGGTAATGTAAAACGCATTGGTAAGATAGGCGTTTGATTACAAGTTTCCATTCTGTATCTAGACTATTCTGTGATACAGGAAATAAAAGAAAAGAAATGAAAAGAAAAGTTGTATACAGTATTTGTCATGACCATCTGAATAAGCATGTCTTTGGTTATTCTTGTCAAAAATCTTGAATTATATTTTATTCGCCAATGAAATAAATTCTCAATGATTGAGAATAAATATTTCTGTGTCAATAAATTCTTATAATAAATTACTATATAGAATAACTTCTTGTTTAGATTGTTCTCTTATCATTTTCCACTGCAACGTGAACCTCACTATAATAGAGTTATATAGATGGCATTAACTGTAAACGGAGGGAAATTTTTCAAAATGTTGTTAACTTCTGAACTAACCTATAAACTCTAAAACAGTTTATATTCAAATATTATTATTTTGTATAATACTAAATACTTTTTTAATGCGTGAATTGAATATTGTGTTTTTCTAGGTGATATTTGATGGTGATGGAAGATACCAGGAAAAATATTCAAACCAATCATAAACATTAGATACTAGGCCTATAGCCTAATTTTTTCTTGAGGTTAACTTCGATCTTCAAGGTAAGTTACCTAATTCAGTATATTCAGTCCAGGACCGGCAGTCGCCAGACAGACTTCTTCAAAATATAAAACAATCAATACACAGATAACTAGAGATGGCTGCACATAGGTTGTTTCGTGTGGCTCTGTAGATGGTCTGCCATACTAAAAATCATGAAACAATCTCAAACTGGTCTAAAAGTCTACTGGTTTCATCATCTCTCAAGGAGTAGAGAGGGTAGTTGATGAGATTTTCACGTTCCAGCCTACAAAACTTCCCATACTCCAGCTCACGAACACAAATTGGCAGTCTGTTGAAATTTTTTAGCATCCGTAAGGGGTTGCATTCGGGTGCTTTTGATAGTCTGGAGTAGTGCAGGTCAATGTTGCCCCGTCTCCTGGTATTGTGGTGGAGCAGCTGGCCCCTCTCCTGGTAGGCATGAACCTCACTCCTTAGGAGCCACAGGGAGCTATACATGTACTGACTGTACACTGTCAGTATTTTCAGACGTTTGAAGATTGGCCGGCAGTGCTCCAGGTAATGCGATGACGTGATGACACGAAGAACTTTCTTCTGTAGAAGAGAATCCTTTCACAGCTACCCGCATGGCCCCATAGTACTATTCCGTAGCTTATATGACTATCGAACAGCCCATGGTAGGCTGTAATTAAGTATAGTTGGCAGGCACATGTTGCTTCAGCTTCCGCATCTAAAACGTCACCCTGGCCAGTCGATTGCACAGCATGCCTATACTAATACTACCTACTAACATCAAATGGTTCAATTGTGAGAATTAATGTTCAATTTACAAAAAAATGTTAAATTCACAAATTTTTTAAAGCACAAAACAGGTGAGTGATATAGAGAAAAGAAAGCATAAGGAGGTATCCCATAATACGTATAGTTGAGGCTATGTTCCAAAGTTCTTGCCATTTTTTTACTTACTCACTACTTGCTCTGTCTTCGCCGCAGTCGGTGACCGGGGAATTGTCAATAATATCATCACTGCAATTTTGTTAACTCAAGCCGATTACTGTCAACTTCTGTCTATGATTACTGTTTTATTGGTTTGAGAGTGTAAGAAAGGCACAGTGTAAGAGTCTATCAGCGTCACATCATTGCTTCACAAAAAAGAATAGCCTACTATCGGTTTCAGTCAACATTCAGAATTGGAACATGAACCATAGGCTATCTTTTCTCTATGGTGATATCTAATTTTAAAACATTTGAATTGTTTAGTATAAAGCGGGTAGGTATGAAGACTTGAACACACTCGGTAATTTTAACCTTTCAAACTTGTAACATATTTGGTGATATTGGGTCTGGTAGACCCCTTTTCATAATTTCAATTAAAACGATCATCATCGTCGGTATTCTTCCCTAGGGCAGGTCCCTACATTATTAAGCATGAAGTAGGCTATTTTTCCTTCTCCCTGACATCAACCATCATTTTTACTTTTATTCGCCCTCCCTCCACAGTCCCTTCCATTGCCGTCACAAGGAGGCCGCCATGCCTAAGGGAGTGTGCCAGCCTGTTCCGCTTCCATTTCCTCATCTCTGCCATAATATTCTTTTAACCCTTCTACTACCAAGCGGGGTAATTGGACTACCTCAACCCACATTTTGTCTATTTTTTGTAGATAATGTTGGTGTATTTCATTGAAACGTTGAGTACTTGTTAACCCTTCTACTATCAACGTTTTTCACATACACGAAATACAACAAGATTTCTGTTTTATATATTTATTTCAATTTTTTCCATTAATTCATAGATCAAATGCATTACCATAGCTATTAATATATTAAAAATGAATTTATTTTGTTAAAAGATATGTTTCCAATCAAAAACTGACAGGACAAAAAAATTGAGCATTCTATCATATTGTTGTAGGGGGAATTATGTCAAATGATTAAATTATGGTTATAGAGAAGCACATTTTTTAAATTTAGATTTTAAGTGATTATTATGAATGAGGTTTGGCAAAAAAATTAACAGTTAATTAATTTCTTATGTATTTCAATGATGGATGAAATATAGGTACCGGAAAATTGCATGACATGGGATACCAAGTGGGTTAATAGAGTTACCCCAAGGATAAATCTGCTAATAATTTAAAAAATAAGAGAGATGGAATGATTTTATGAGAAAAAATTACCAAAGTGATATGTTTTTAATCCTCTTCTACTCTACGCAGTACCTCCTCATTCCGCACCCGTCTCATCCAGCAAATAAAACGATAATCCATTTAAAAAATATATATAGTTTTTCGCATGTGTATGTTACAGCAGACAACTGCAAGAATATATTATATTGTTTTTTTAAAAAAGTTAATGTACAAATTTACAATAAGATAAATGTTTTTTTTGTGAACAAAAGCATGGTATAATAGTTCAATTTCTCATTTTCACAAATTATAAAATGAATGAAAAAATGTATAACATGGACAATAAAATCTCATGGAAATTTTGTGTGCAGGTTTGAACTGATGATTTCTGAACATTTTCTGACTTCTTGTAGTTCGCTGTGGAGCCTTCTTTGACCATTATTTGAATTTCTTCTTCCTCGGCTATGCCAAGAATTCGTTGTAAACTCTAAGGTTCAACTTTACGAAATTTATATTGATTTTAAATTGGTAATCAATAATTTTGATGTAAAGTGGACCTTAGAGTTTACATTGGTCATCCGGCCCGGGGACCAATGTAAACTCTAAGGTTCAACTTTACGAAATTTATATTGATTTTAAATTGGTAATCAATAATTTTGATGTAAAGTGGACTGTATTGAATAGAAAAGAAACAAGTGATATCTCTACAGAAACAAGTACATGCAATGAATATATAAAAGAACAACTTACCGAAAATCTGCAGAGTACCTAATGTAATATTTATATTATTGAGCTTACAACTCCCAGGTAAGGTATTCAGGTGTCCCCGAGGTAGGAGATGAATCAAGGATGGTGAAAAGGCAAGCTTAATTGTCATCTATTGTTGGTAAATTCGGCTTCCATCATATAACGTTGCACATATATTTCTGATGAGATATTTACAATGTCTTTAAAGACTATAGATCGGTGAACTTTCCAATCGAAAAATAATAGTTTAAAACTTTCAACTAAAGGGAGTTTGGCAAACACTCTTCCCAACGTAGGTTTATGGTGTACGATTTAACATTAACGAAAAAATAATATTTGAAGAACGATTTTCTTCTGGGAATGATCGACGAATAATATCAATTCCCGACTCGAGGCAAGCTATTACAAAGCGAGACTGAACTGAAAGAAACAGCCTACCGGCTAGTGAGCGCGACGCACTCAAGTGAAAGAAATACGAACTGAACGAGGAGCGCGCGTCCAATTCAAAAACGAAAAATGAAAACTAGAGCTGGCTCCAACATCGTCTATTGCCTAAACCTCATGAATTAGATTTCGATTTGGCGGAAAAACATTTGTGTAAAGTCGTACAAAAAATTCATTTTTCGAAAGAATTACTGGAATTGAAAGCTGGGAAAGAATGTACTTCTCATCTTCAACAACTGTCACCCTTTCTTGATCATGATATTATTCGTGTGGGTGGACGTTTACAAAATTCTGAGTTGAATTATGACAGCTGTCATCCAATTATATTACCGAAAAATGATCCATTGGTCACGCTTTTGATTGATTATTCTCATGAAAAGCACTGTCACACTGGACCTCATTTATTGGCGTCTATTTTGAGACAAAAATATTGGATTTTATCAGCCCGTGTCCTTATAAGGAGTCATGTACGAAAATGTAACAAGTGTTTTCACTATCGTCCCACTCTTACACCGCCGAAAATGGGCAATCTGCCAGCCTGTAGAACTCTGTCGTCTAAACCATTCGTCCAATGTGTAGTTAATTATGGTGGACCCATTCGAATCACCATGGCCAGGCGTCGGAATCCTTTCATATTTAAATCGTACATTTGTCTTTTTGTATGTATGGCAACTAAAGCCGTTCACATTGAATTAGTTTCGGACTTATTGACCCAAATGTTCTTATCAGCTTTTCGCCGTTTCCTTGCTCGAGGAGGTCCTTGTAAGGTCATGTATTCCGATAATGGTACCAACTTCGTCGGCGCCTATGATGAGCTAATAAAATTGTCACGGATGCTGAACTCCAAGGAATATCAAAACCTGCTCCAGAATGAACTTGCTGATCATAGCATTGAGTGGAATTTCATCCCGCCAGGTTCACCTCACTTCGGCGGTCTTTGGGAGGCGAATATAAAATCAGTAAAGTCACACCTGTTTCGAGTTATTGGTAACCAGTTGTTGACTTACGAAGAATTGAACACTGTCTTAGTTCAAATTGAGGCTGTACTTAACTCACGCCCGTTATGTCAAATGAGCGCGGATCCGAGTGAACCCCTTGCCCTCATACCGGCTCATTTTCTCACTTTGACACCTCTTAAGTACCTTCCTATGTTAAATGTGGAAGATCGTCCAATGAATCGCTTGGATCGGTTTGAATTAGTCAATCAAATGGTTCAGTCTTTCTGGAGTCATTGGCGCAAAGAATACTTACATGAATTACAAACCCATGTGAAATGGTGTAAGGATTCCACCCCTCTCACGGTTGGTACAATCGTCCTAGTGGATCAACCAAATGTCGCACCATTGAAATGGCCTCTGGGGGTGATTGAGGAAGTATTTCCCGGTGCTGACGGTGTCGTTCGAGTGGCTATGGTGCGGTGCGCCAATGGTCGCTTCAAAAGGCCGGCTACAAAGTTGTATCCATTGCCTACTCAATAATTTTCCTTTTGCATTTTTTGTTTTATTCTCGTTTTGTTTTATTTTTATTTCTTTCGTCGTTTATTCATTGTTTTTTCGTTTCTTTGTTCTCTAGCCTTGTCTGAAAATAGCTTTTCAGCCGGGGGGGATGTTGGAGCCAGCTCTAGTTTTCATTTTTCGTTTTTGAATTGGACGCGCGCTCCTCGTTCAGTTCGTATTTCTTTCACTTGAGTGCGTCGCGCTCACTAGCCGGTAGGCTGTTTCTTTCAGTTCAGTCTCGCTTTGTAATAGCTTGCCTCGAGTCGGGAATTGATATTATTCGTCGATCATTCCCAGAAGAAAATCGTTCTTCAAATTATTATTTTTTCGTTAATGTTAAATCGTACACCATAAACCTACGTTGGGAAGAGTGTTTGCCAAACTCCCTTTAGTTGAAAGTTTTAAACTATTATTTTTCGATTGGAAAGTTCACCGATCTATAGTCTTTAAAGACATTGTAAATATCTCATCAGAAATATATGTGCAACGTTATATGATGGAAGCCGAATTTACCAACAATAGATGACAATTAAGCTTGCCTTTTCACCATCCTTGATTCATCTCCTACCTCGGGGACACCTGAATACCTTACCTGGGAGTTGTAAGCTCAATAATATAAATATTACATTAGGTACTCTGCAGATTTTCGGTAAGTTGTTCTTTTATATATTCATTGCATGTACTTGTTTCTGTAGAGATATCACTTGTTTCTTTTCTATTCAAAACTGCATCACCATTGTCATCTCCACTGATGTCGGAGTTTGTAAGATTGTCACTGATTACAAAACTCGGGTCATCATTACTGTTATCAAATAAGTCAGACCCGCTACAGTAACATTTTCCTGTAGAATTCGTGGGTTTGTGAAACCTATACAAGTCTTTGACTGGGAATAAATGAAATCTGGAGAGAGATAATAGAGATTGACAGTCAATCAGGGCTTTTCAGGGTGAAGGTATTGAGGAGTACCTAGGTAAACTAGCCCACGTTGGGACACCAAATTCAAACAACTATAACTTGGACAAAAATAGGAGGAATCTTCATTTTTTAATTTTATATTTATTGTATTTGCTTACATTTTTATCCTTGAGGATGACAACTGCATTGATTGTCAATTGACTGCATTTTATTGCAAAAACAATTTTTTGGGAGTGTCCCAACCTGGGCGATCGGCCCACGATGGGACATCCCTTGCCCAGGCTGGAAGATTGATTCAAAAATAAGCAATTCATTATTTTTGTTAATTTATTGAAAACACATTTGAATTTACATTTCATTATAAATATTAATAGTATAAACACATTATTTGAAAATCTCAAAGTGTGTTTTAATCTACTATGTTTCTGAAGCTACGTTACAGGCTATAATCATAATATCATATTTATTCATAATTTATTTCATTGATATGTAGCCTACTTCAAGTAAAATAAGAAGCAATGCTCATCATTATAATAGGAGCATAAAATATCATATATTATTGAAGTGTCCCAATGTGGGCAGATGGTCAAGGATTTGTTTTAGACAGAATAACTGGATTAAAAAATATAAGAGTACAATAATGTTCTATATGTCAAAATATTCATACAATAATACAGAAGGTATATTAGCTAACTTCGAGGTTTCAGAAATGTGTTTTCAATTCTTTCTTAATAACGACTGGTGCTACAGCTGAAATTATTATGTCTGTAAATAGAGCTATGAACAAATGATAAAACAACGCAGTTGTTGCCAGCCTGACACTCACAAATTTCCCACAACTTGAAGTGTCCCAACGTGGGCTGGTTCACTCTAGAGGTGATTAGGTAGAAGCAGGTTACAACTACAAGAAAACAAAAATGTCCATCGGTCTCACAAACCTATGGTCACCAGTTGAGGGTTAACCATAATGTATGAAATTTAATAAATACTTCACATTATTACCTGTTCATTTATAGATGGCTACATTTTTGACTTTTTATTATACTAGCATTAATTCAGTTCATTTTATCGCGAAAAATAAACTCAGCACGATTAAATAGGGTTACAAGTTTCAGAAAACAAAATCACATAAAAATTTGAAATGTTGGATGGCATTTAAAACAATTTCAACTTTTCAAGTTATAAAGACACTTTAACAAAGAATAATTGATAATATAAAGTTCTATTCAACACTTTGAATCCGCCTAGTTTGAAATCAGTTATTTGAGAATAAAAACTATTGAATTAATCAAACAGTATTATAATTTTCAGATAACATTCTAGTAACCTTGTTATCGCAAGAACGTCTGAAATCCAGCAAGAAAGAGAGAATATGGAGAATACAAGTAATTCCTTTTGGAATATTTGTGGTGACAAGGATGAATTACATCAAGCTTTAAAGATTGTAAAAGAGGTAAAATTCAAAAGTTGTCATCAATTGAAATATATTAGCAGCAAACAATGAATCTTCAGAAAGACCTTTACCATATATGTAATTCATTTGAAAATTGAACCCCAGAAATGACTTCTGTTTGCATAAAGCATATTATATTCAGTGAGGGATCGCATTGTTTTTCAGTCTTATCATTTATTTATGTAAGCTGATATCTTAATGAATTAAAATTGAAATATTGAATGAGAAACATCAATGGATAGAAAAATTGTTAATGTCGATCAATAATCAAAACAGACTAGAAAGTAAAATAGAAGCAGTGCACCTGCAAACTCCTTTAGATTTATAATCATAAATAGAGGTATAAAATAACCATAATAATCAGAATAGAGGTATATAGTATTTAATTATACAACATTAAAATACAATATAAAATAACGGTACTCTTGAATAGCTTATGATCTCATCCACAATAATTTAGTCAAGATAGCTGTTGAATTTCACATCCAATTCAATGATTGAAATCATTAGTTCCTTCTTCACCACCTGGAGCGCTCATTTCTTCTGCTCACAGTTTTCTCTCCAGCAGCTGCTGCGCTCTGGTGACTGCTTTTCAAAGCTGGCCATTCCCTAGGGCAGCTATGACTTGCATTTTGATTGCTTTCTTCTCTTCATGTCGAATTCGTGTTTCGTTTAATCCTTTCAAGTTTTTCTGGTGAAAACTTTGCTCAGTGCAATGGGATAATTCTATTCCTATTTCTTCATTCTTGTGAGTTGGTGGCGCGTGCATGTAACAAATTGATTCAATATCAATTTTATTTTCCTTTGGGTGAACCCGTAACAACATCTACCTTTGACTGTAACTTGGCGTGCCTTGTTTAATATTTTATGAATCTACTTCAACGCTATCATCTACTTTCAACTTGGATTGACGTGCCTTGTTGCTGTTAATGAATCTGTTTCAATATCATATTGAATCTTCTTTTAAACTTGATTTCGAACTGTAACTTACTAATGTTTAGTAATGCCCTGCCTTTACTTGACTGTTGTGTTTAAACTGGTAGCCACACACTTGCTTAGGCTTACCTCAGTTTCC
>NC_052517.1:16812967-16849633 GCF_014356525.2 Nilaparvata lugens | reverse complement strand
CTAGATTATCAGCGTTAGAGACTAAATCTAAGAATGAAGAAAAAAATACGGACAATTATCATACCGATGAAGAAGAATTATCTACTGAAACAGAATGGATTCGTCAAAAGCAAAGAAAGAGGAAGAGAGAACAATCTGACTCACCTCCAACACAATCATCCAATGAGCAGAAAGTTAGTTCACGTAGAGAAACTGAACTAAAAGAGAATGCTGAACCAAAAAAAACTCCTAGTATCAAACAAGTTAAGAGACCTCCTCCAATAATACTCTACAACATCCAAGACTATCAAGTAGTGTATAAGATTTTGAATGAAAAAATAAAAGACTCTTATAAGATCACACTATTGAATAATGGTAGCTTAAAACTCAACGTTGAATCTGAGGATAATTATAGACTAGCTACATCATTGCTGAATGACAAAAAAATGAATTGGTCTTCGTTTGAAAACAAGCAAACGAGACCCATTAGAGTAATAGTGAAGAAGTTGCACAGCACTTGCAATCCACAGGAAATAAAAGAGGAACTTCAGGAAAAAGGATTTAAAATTTTGGACGTGGTAAACATTCTTAAATGGAAAACAAAAGAACCACTCCCAATATTCATGTTAACTTTTGAAAACACAGAGAGCATAAATAGAATTTATGAAATATGTGTAATTATGGGTATGAAGGTTGAAGTAGTCCCCTTGAAAAAATCGAAATTTCTACCGCAATGTAAAAATTGTCAAACCTGGGGACACACTAAAAAATACTGCCAGAAGGAGCCTAGGTGCGTGAAATGCGCTGGTCCCCACATCACTATCAACTGTACTAAGAGTAAAGAAGTTAAGCCTAAATGCTACAATTGTGGGATGGAGCACCCTGCTAATTATAGAGGATGTGTTGTAGCACAAGAGTTGCAGGCACTTCGAAATAAGAAAAAAGCAATAAAATCTATTTCGTCAGTCAACAAAAGAAAGGAACCTATTGTGCCACAGAGAGCTGTAATAAATGACAGTAGAGTTAAGGAGAACCAGAGTTATGCTGATAAGCTGAAAAATAAAGTACCTATCAACAGTAACGAAAAGTCAAGTCTTCAAGATTACAACTTGAGTAAAGATTTGGAACTGAGCATTACAACTCAACTTAAATTGATTCTTGAGAAACTAGTTGTGCAAGAAGGCCTGAATAAATCAATTTTAAGTAGGTTAGAAAAACTGGAAAATATTTCAGTTCCAGAAGTCATTCACAAGAAGCATGGAAAATAGATTCAAAATTATGACTTGGAATGCTAATGGATTACTACAGCACAAAGATGATCTATTAGCAATTCTAATTGAGCATAAAATAGATGCCTGTCTCATTTCCGAAACTCATTTCACCAAAGAATCCTACTTTAAAATTAGAGGGTACAAAACGTACCATGCCATACATCCCAACAACAGCGCTAGAGGCGGAAGTGCGGTTATTGTAAGAGAAGAGCTAAACCATCACGAGTTCAAGAAGATAGAATTGCAGGAGTTCCAGTCGATTTCAATCAAAGTCAAACTTATCGGTAGACCATCTGGTACGATCACAATTGGAGCCGTCTACTGTCCACCACGATTTAATTTGAAGAAGATAGAATATATTGATTTCCTAAGCAACTTCACAGGTAAATTTATCATCGGAGGAGACTTCAATTCAAAGAATACACAATGGGGGTCCCGACTGACCACAACTAAAGGAAAGGAGCTATTACTGGCTGTTAATGAATACCACTGCGATGTTCACTCAACAAGGAAACCAACTTACTGGCCAACAGACAAAACAAAAATTCCAGACCTGATAGATTTTTTCATCACAAAAAATATTTCACCAAACTGTGTTGAAGTTGAAGAAAAATTTGATCTCAACTCTGACCATTCGCCAATAGTTTTGACAATGCACAGTGCAGCTGTTAAAAAAGAAATGCCACCTAGACTCATCAACAGGTACACAGATTTAGAAAATTTTAAAAATATGATAGACTCTAAAATAGACTTGAACACATCTCTGCAAACTATAGATGAACTAGAAACTGAAGTCCAGGAGTTTGTAATCAATATCCAACAATGTGCCTGGGAAAATACACCACTACTTCAAAGCAGGATTTTCAAAGGTAATTGCTATCCTGTAGCGGTAAGAGAGTTGATAGAAAAAAGAAGAAGAACAAGAAGATCATGGCAATCAACAAGAAATCCAAGAATTAAAACAGAACTTAATAGAATTACTAATGAACTGAGAAAGATGATACAGGATGTAAAACAACATGATATCAATAAATACTTAGAAGAGTTAACCAATGAGTCTACTACAAATTTTTCATTATGGAGATCAACCAGGAAACTGAAGAGACCTCTTGAACAAGTTACACCGATAAGGAAGAATCAAGATTGCTGGGCAAGGAGCAATAAAGAGAAAGCCGATTGTTTGCTGATCATCTGGAAAAGGTTTTCTCACCTCATGAGGAAACAATTTTAGATGAGAATCCTCATCATCTTGGAGCAGGAGTTATCACTCCAACATCGCCAAGGGAGGTAGAATATGAGATTAAAAATTTGAGCAGAAAGAAAACGCCAGGTTTCGACTTAATAACTGGAGAGATTCTACAGGAGCTCCCAAGAAAAGCAATTGTGAAGCTATGCCATCTCTTCAACGCTTCATTCCGATTGAAATATGTGCCAAGTTTCTGGAAGGTAGCCGATGTCATCATGATACCAAAACCTGGAAAGCCACCACATGATGTAACCTCGTATAGGCAATTTCACTACTGCCAGTAATATCAAAATTATTTGAGAAACTTCTACTGAAAAGATTGAAGCCTTATCTGGACGATAATGGATTAATACCAACCCATCAATTCGGATTTCGAGATAAACATAGTACAATAGATCAGGTGCACAGAATAACAAATATTATTGAAAATACATTGGAGGAAAAGAAAGTTTGCTCTGCAATTTTCCTTGATGTAGCACAGGCTTTCGACAAAGTATGGCATTCAGGATTGTGCTACAAAATGAACCAGTTCTTACCAACAGAATACAGTCTGATACTGAAATCATATCTTCAAGACCGTTATTTCAGGATAAACAAGATGATGCTTTTTCATCTCTCAGAGAAATCAGGGCTGGAGTTCCTCAAGGAAGTGTGCTGGGTCCCCTCTTGTACCTCCTATACACATCTGATATACCTCAACCCGAAAACGTAACAGTAGCAACATTTGCTGATGACACAGCAGTTTTATCAGTTGGTGAAACTGTTGAAGTTTCTACAGAGAAATTGCAGGTGGCAGTCAACAGAATCAATGTTTGGACAAAACACTGGCTTATAAAATTGAATGAAGCAAAATCAGTTCAAGTCAACTTTACAAACAGAAGAGTTCAATATATCCCCTTAACACTCAATGGGAATATTGTACCCTACTCCAACACTGCAAAATATCTAGGCATGACGCTGGATGCCAAGCTTAGATGGAAGGAGCATGTGAAGAAGAAAAGAGAACAACTTGGCATAAAATTCAAGAAAATGTACTGGCTACTTGGGAGGACATCAAAGTTGTCAAATTATAACAAATTGCTTCTCTACAAGCAGATTCTCAAGCCGGTGTGGACCTACGGAATTCAACTCTGGGGCTGCACCCGACCATCCAATATCGACATCATCCAGCGCTTCCAGAACAAAGTACTCAGAAGTTGTGTAGACGCTCCTTGGTATATCAGGAACTCTGATCTCCACCGCGACCTGGGAGTGGCGACAGTCATCAGTGAAATCCAAAGATTTGCAGAAAAACATGAGAAAAGACTTCATCAACATGTGAACGTGGAAGCAATCCAGCTGCTCAACGTGCATGGAGTAAGAAGACTGCAACGCAGAAAGCCACACGAATTAGTTTAGTGCTAAAGTGTTCAATTGGAAGTGCAAAGGCAGAATACTGTATCCTTTTATGCTAAAAATAATCTTTATTTAATCCTTGACCAATATAGAAGGCTTCCAACAACTCTTTTCACTTTTGTGTCTTTTGATAATGTTGTTTCTCCATTCTATATAGAATATATCACCAGTTCTTAAAGGATATGTTTTAATTATTACAACTCAAGTCTTTCATGTCTCAATAAGTCATAGTGAAAACATGTTCTCCACAGAATATATATATTCATTGAAAAGTAATCTTCATCCGCCTCATTATTACTGTTTCCCTTTAGAATAAATCTTATTTGTTGCAGAACATCAGTGGGAATATCATTGTCTCTCAAATCTAAAACTTCAATGATACTGTTGATCCGTAATACTTCAGAAATAAATTGGAGGGATTCAGGAGTTATCCCACAGTCCCCCAAATCAATAGCTTTCAACCAGTATTAGGTCATCCAGTATTTCATTAGTGATCGTTAGAAATCCAACATCACCTATCATTGGATTTTTGTTTAGAGTGATTCTATGCAGTGCTGGGAATATTTCAGGACCCGGATGTCTGTATCTCAAACTTTGTTTCCACAGTTCACCCATTCTAACAAGTCGCACAGATTTGATCATTTTTACTTTCCTTGCCCTATTACCATAATAGGTAAGGAAAGTATTGCTTTCCGAAAAAAAATTAAGGTACCCCAGTTTCTAAATTTCTATACGTTTCAAGGTCCCCTGAGTCCAAAAAAGTGTTTTTTGGGTATTGGTCTGTATGTGTGT
Source organism: Nilaparvata lugens (assembly GCF_014356525.2). Lineage (NCBI taxonomy): Eukaryota > Metazoa > Arthropoda > Insecta > Hemiptera > Delphacidae > Nilaparvata > Nilaparvata lugens. The sequence goes on along the minus strand of NC_052517.1, from coordinate 16,844,950 downwards.
GTGTATGAGTGTATGTGCGTCTGTGTACACGATATCTCATCTCCCAATGAACGGAATGACTTGAAATTTGGAACTTAAGGTCCTCACAATATAAGGATCCGACACGAACAATTTCGATCAAATGCAATTCAAGATGGCGGCTAAAATGGCGGAAATGTTGTCAAAAACAGGTGTTTTCGCAATTTTCTCAAAAACGGCTCCAACGATTTTGATCAAATTTATACCTAAAATAGTAATTGATAAGCTCTATCAACTGCCACAAGTCTCATATCTGTAAAAATTTCAGGAGCTCCGCCCCATCTATGCAAAGCTCGATTTTAGATTCCTAATTATCAGGCTTCAGATACAATTTAAACAAAAAAAATTGAGTGGAAAAGATTGCGCATGAAAATCTCTACAATTAATGTTCAGTATCATTTCCACCTAAAATTTAAAATAAGCACGAAATTCGAGAATATGTTATTATTTCAATTGCAAACTGTTGGCAACTGTTGATTCTATTAAATGATTCACTATGAAGAGATAGCAGACCTCGTATGTCTCCAGCGTTATTGTCCTGTCACCAGCTGGCCAGATTTTTGTTTATAAGTAGACTTGAGATGCGCGTAAACACTAGCGTCAGGTGATCAATTTTCATAACAACAAGGAAAGTTGTGTGAGTGCGCCACACCAGATTTTTAAAATACATTCCACACCCTTCTCGTCAATTCCAAAGCCTGTTGAATCTAAGCACAGTGAAATCTGTGAAGCGACAAGTCGACAAACGATTTCCAAACCCTCATAACCGTCTTTGCATTGGCAGTTTGTGAAACCCAAATTTTGTAGATTCTATATTTTGCTAAACCTGAACACAGAATGTTCAAAGAGTCTATAGAAATTGGAAACCCATACATAATCAACGAAGTTGATATTTCTGAATTAAATATAAGTTTCCTGATAGTCAAAAAGAAGCATCCCAATAACGGTTGTTTCATTATTGCTATTTCTGCAAAATTTTCCCCATTTGCACTGTTTGATCACCCATATTCATTACGTGTTGTAATTCTGAAATAATGCAAAGTGGTAGCTTTTACTTGGAGCATACAGTACTGGCTTCCATTCAGATTCGTCAATTGTATTTGCATTTATGACTAAATCATTGTACTTGCCAATGTTGACTTTTGGTTTGATTTCCTTTTCTTTGTAAATTTTGGCATTCAAGTCGTTGAAATCATTAATCATATAATTTCTTTTTCAACAATTCATTTGATCAAACAACAATGACTAATCACTATGAGAAAATTCAGGATTTCAATATTTGGAGAATAGGCTTGAATTTTTCAAAACTACAAGATCAATTCGGAGATTTTACAAAATATTATTCAATCTGCCACTTGCTTAAAAATCACTATCAATATTTTATTATAAATATTTTAAAATATAAAGACTCTGAGCTTTTTATCCTATGTACCTAGGCATTGTATTAAAAATTGAATAATTTTTTTATTGTCAAGATTATTATCAATTGATAATAACACTCCCGTGTTTCGGATGGACACGTTAAGCCGTCGGTCCCGGCTGCCTAAAAAGCAGTCATTAGGTCATGTCAGAGGCCCTGAAATTGATCAGTTGCGACCTGAAAACTCTGACACCAGACCTGAGCCAGCCAGGTCACTCGATATTATTATTAATATTATTATTATAATTGATCAATAAAAATGAAAAAAGGCCCACAATCATCCTCATTAAATTAAGAATCCTTGGAGTTACCAGTCTAGTGACATCTGAATTTCTGTTTTATAAATTATTCAAAAACTGGGTGACAGTATTGAAAAATCACCCTGTAGTTGAATGTAGGCTTTTGGATTTTTGCAATAGAGCTTTTGGGTGAATACCACACTTTTTATTTCTTCATATTGTATTCTCACCTTGTGAGAATAAATTGTCATTAATAGAATAGCTATGCACCTACTATTTTCTCAACCCTTCCACAATCAAGTCTGCTGTAGTAAGGTCCACGTTATAATGGTAGTAGTTGATTAACATTGATGTTGCTATCTTTGTCTATTCCACAAAGCAGATAGAGCTATCCTTTTTCAGCTCCACAATTTTGCCAGACGGTTTTTTACAATATGGAAATATAATTATCTAACAAAACAATTGCAATATCTATTTTTGGTAAATACCACTTTTTATTCCTACATTTTTCTTTCCACATCATAAAAAAAGCTATTCACCTACTATTATATGAACCCTTTTACAATACAGTTTGCTAGTCATCTAAAATTAATTACCACATAAACTACTGTGAATAATGTATCTATAATAATAATACAAGTCCTGCCATTGATTGTGAATGTGTATGTGTTGCAGATGGCGACAGTTACTGTTAAAAAGGAGGAGGAGGAGGAGGAGGAGGATGATAGCAGTCAGCAACCAGCTGCAGTGGAAGATGATTACAGCCAACAACATTATCTAATCCCTGGCTACAACATGATCTTCATCAAAGAGGAGGCATATGGTGAGATGCATTCTATTACTAAACGATTCTTGATTGACCAGGGTCTACACTCCTTGCTCGGGGGATTAGATTGTGGCCAGCTTCCTTACATGAAGTGGTTTGATGTTTGGGAGTGGAACTCCTGTGTAAATGCTACTCCTGAATGGGCTGTCTGCCACATGTCAACCATGCACATGTACAGAACAAAAATCTGTAATGTGTTCAGATTATCCCATCAAATCTCATATAGAAATCTAAAGATGATTACAACTTTTCATAAACTAGCTGACCCAGCGAACTTTGTACTGCCAAACAGTTAATCATGACAAACTTCAGCTGGATGCACACCTGAGGAGGCGTGATTCGGCATTTTGCATCCAGGTGCTTCTTGCTTATTTGTTTGAATGGAAGAACTCACATACACTGAATCGGGCATGCCGTGGAACGGTGTGATAAGGCAATTTCCATAAGATCAACACTTTGTATCACCAAGTCGCGCCTCCTCAGGTGTTCTCAGCCTTAGCCTAATGTGATGCACTATATTTTTATGAAAATTATCCAACAATCTGTTTTTACATTTATATCTCAAAATTGACTTCCTATGTGCTTAGTTATTTGTGCAGCAGTTTGTAATTTTAGATATAGTTGAATGCAGCTTGTTGGGAAATTGAATGGTATATCTCCTTGCTGTTGATTTTCCCGTGCAACTTTGAAGGACCGTAGGGAAGAGTCCTGAGTAGGATTATGAATTTGATAGGCCATAAAACTGGTCCTGAACATAACGAACATAACTAAAAAAATAATGAAATTTGGTGCACACTTGAAAAAGTTATTGAATGTCAAAATTTGAGGCTCGATTTTCATTTATATATTGAACTTCTTCAATCTCATTAATGTCTCTATGTGAGAACACACAAAAACAGCTGTGGTTTTCTGTAAAGTTTCTGTAAAGTTAAAAACCTGTGAGGTTTTTAGCTCGAAAATTTTTAGTTTCAATTAAAATTTAGACTTTTTGAATAATCATTAAGTTACTGTTCTAGATTTTTTGATTCTAGGCTCTAATAGTAAGTTATCTATTTGGTTCAAAATTTGCTCGTTGGAAGTCTGAGTATTGAAGAGCATAAATTTTATTTTGAAAAGTGAAAGTGACATAACCAACATTGTGATTTGGACAGTATAGTATAAATTGGAAATGGGACAGCTTTGGGCATGATCCTGTTGTGCCTTTCCTCATCTCAAGTATTTGTACACAATGTGATAAATAAATAAATAGAAATATGTAACAACATGACAATTCAATATCATATCATTACAAAAAATATTCTCTTGACAAAAAATATATATTTAGATCATTATTTATAAAGGTATAATTGATCATTATTACTGAGAATTAGGAATTAATAATATTGTATCAGATATGCTGGAAGGACTTGAAACACAGCTATCTACTATAGGACGTGAAAAGAAAACTCACTTCCTAACATACTTGTAACTTAATAATTCTGTTATCATAAATCTCTACAAGTTGCATTATTGATTATTGCAGATGATCAAGAGGATGAAGAATAGTTTTTTGTATATTTGGAGTGAAAAGTACAGTTTTTTCTCCCCGAGGGAAAAGTTTGAAGCCCGAGGCGAAGCCGAGGGCAACAATTTTCCTGAGGAAGAAAAAACATTTTTCACTCGTGATGTACACAACATTTTTCCTCCACCTACATTTTTATGAAAACTGCAAATAAAATAATTTTCAAAAACTTACGTGACCAGTAAAATGTGTTACAACATAACCTAAAAATTAAACAGCTGGCTTGTAATCACACTGTTCACCCATAGAGAAACAATAGCGTAAGTAGATATCCCATGGTATAGGGAATTTTTGTCGCAACTTTTACTGTTATCTCAAGCCGATTACTGTCGATTATTGTCAATTTTTACTGTTTTGTTGGGGTGATAGTGTATGAACGGCACAATTTGAGAGACTACCAGCGTCACACAGCTGCATAGGAAAGAACTATGTGAACTATCAGCTTGGGATAACAGTAAAAGTTGCGACATGAACGCCCTATACCATGGGATATCTACTTATGCTATCGTTTCTCTATGGTTCCCCTCTGACAGTGCTATGCACTATCTGTCGGCAAAAGTTGTAACAACAATGGCCGACTCGACTACAACAGAACTATGATGAAGTTCCCGTTTCAAATTTGATTAGTTAATGAGGAATATTCGTTGGCTGGTATTATGAATAGCATGGAATAAAAAAAACATTTATACTTTTTTATAGTATACTGATATGAAGTTTGTAATAATTTCAGCATGAAACATATATTTCATATATTGATCAAATGTCTGGTTGAGGTATTGAAATTAGTTGGTTTAATGACTACTCTATATGCTTCCTCGTTTGAACTTGGACCTTCTAACCTATTTCGAATGTAACTTTTTAAAATAGAGATGCTTCCCATGTTATTTAAATGGAGTTACTTTTACGCTCTAAGGAGTTTTTCTGTTTTTTCCTGCCGTGAGCGAAAAAGTCACACTTTAGTGTTATGTTTCAGGGAGTAAAGTAGGCTATTTAGACAGTAGGTGGAGGAAAAGTTTCTTTCTCCATTCTTCCCTTATTATTCTTCCCCCATCCCATCTTTTCATATCTACCGTCTATTAACTTTTCCTGATAAATCTTTCACCTTCTCAAGGATTGAAGGTTTACCCAGTACATGGATATCCATAGTTGGAAAACCCCTTCAATCTTCCATCCTTTTTTGCACCACTTTCTTTTTATTTTGTTTTAATGTGTATTGTTGTTGTTTGCATGTATTCTTTTAGTTAATCTCTGTATTAGACTTGTATGTGTGTGTAAAAAGAAATAAATTGAATTGAAGTGCAGTGAAGAGTGAACCAGAGATGTGGCCTTCAAACTGCAGCACATCTGGCCGAGACTATGCAACAGAAGTGGGTGGACTGAATGAGCATTCAACCTCTCCAGTGGAAAAGTGCACTGAGTCATCTGTGGCTGGCAAAAAGACCAGGCTCTACAGCTGTGCTCACTGTAGCTATGAAACACCAAAGTTTAGTAATTTGAAGGTACACATTAGAAAACACACTGGAGAAAAACCATTCAGCTGTAAGTTTTGTGGCTATAAATTTGCTAGGTTAGATGTTTTAAAAGTACATATTAGAACACATACTGGAGAAAAACCTTTCAGCTGCGACTTCAAAAGTGCTCAGATGGGTAATTTGAAAACACATATCAAGAAACATACTGGAGAGAAAATCCTCAGCTGCAAATTTTGTGATAGGTTAGGTGATATCAGAACACATACTGGAGAAAACCATTCAGCTGCAAGTTTTGTGACTTCAAAAGTGCTCAGTTAGGTAATTTGAAAGTACATATCAAAACTCATACAGGATAAAAACTCTTCAGTTGACTACAAAAGTGTTAGGTTATGTTTTTTGAAAAAAAACATACCAGAACACGGTACAGGAGAAACAACTCCTAGCTAAGCATTTTTAGGGCTGTTTTCCAAGCTCGGGATTTAGATAAGTTCTACACTTTAAACAGCTAGAGTCAGAAAAATAGCTTTCCAAAATGGGGTGTAGTCATAGTTTCTATGATATTCTTTATTCTATCATTTCTAGAATTGAAATTTGATTGCTTGTATTCAAAATGGCGGCTGGTTGTAGTTTTAGTTTCTACTTGAAACTATAAATATTAGTTTTAGTTAGCATTATAAATATATAGTTTCTACTTGAAACTTCAATCAGCCGCCATTTTGAATACAAGCATCATAGAACTTTTTTATTGATGCCATCTTTCTTGTTTCAAAAAGGTCTTCAAAATCACTTGCCACCATTCACAATGGGTGTCCACATTTGAAATATTCTAGTTACAATCCCCAAGTCACCCCCTTATGAAATTGGGTTGAAATTCAATTGTATGTCAAAAGGTAGATTATTCGACCAATAACTTATCCTGAAAGTTACATTATTATAACTACAAAAATCACTTACAACAACTTATTGAAGGGTTTCCATACACATGACTCACTCTGTATGTTGTTTTCTATTGAACAAAATGAAGATATAAAAAACTGATCCTTTGAGAATATATTTGAAATCTGATTCCCATTACAAGTGATAAGAAATCCATTGTGAGAAAATTAATGTATTCTCAGGGAAGACTCTTAATGTGTATTTTCTCTCCAGTTGAAGTTATAAAATATGTTTATTTTTTGTTTTAGAAACAACCAAGGACACCTCATCATCAGATCATGATATGCCATCATCACAATCTGTGCTGAGTATTGTTGAGTCAGACAAGGAGCGAGAATATCGACCCACCACCAGCTCCAGTCAGGCAGATTCATGCAAAGAGGATGAGGCCTATTTCATCGACAAAACTGCATCATCACCAACACCACCACCTATAACTTCTTCACAGGATTACAGTGGTGATCATTCTGAAATCATTGACGGTGAACAGAGTGAGGGGGAAGAGGAACATGAAAAAACATCAAAGCGGGTCAGAAACAAAGATTACTGTTTTTATTGTAAAACAATGATTTCTACTTTTGCCCGACACATCATAAGAAACCACTCAAAAGAGATGGAAGTTCAACAAATTCTGAGCTGCAAGAAAAATAGTAGCAGAAGGAAAACCCTCTTGTCAATCCTGAGGAAAAAGGGCAACTTTCTTGCGACCAAAACTGGGATCATTCGTCGAGTTCGAAAAAGTGCTGATGATAATGAAACAATAGGTCCTTTGCCTTGCACTTTTTGTTTAGGTTTATATAAGAGATCAGCGCTCTGGAAGCATCGAAAAAAATGTCCATTGAACCCTGGTTCTAGTTGCAGGGTTGCAGCTCAGGCAGCAGGCCTTGCAATGATAACAAATGACTTCAAAGCTGATCATGAATTGAGACAGAACATTTTTCCAATAATGAGGCCTGATGAGGTTACAATCGCAGTCCAAAAAGACACATTGATATGTGAGTATGGTTCTCGTTTCCTGCAAACTCACTATAAAAGGCACCAATTTGCAATTTGCTCAAGAAAAATGAGAGAGCTTGGCAGATTGCTTATAACTGCTAAGAAAATTGATCCGTCGATCAGGAATTTGATCCATGCTTTAAGACCCCAGTGTTTTGAAACTCTTGTAGCATCTGCAAGGATAGAGGCTGGGCACAATGTAATTGACAATTCATATGCTTCTCCAAGGTATGCTATGAATATAGGGACTTCTCTAAAGGACTGTTGTGGAATAGCCATCTTCCATGTGCAGAAGAGGAAGTTTTGCATACCAGGCAAAACGGCCTCTGAACTTGAAGAGGAATTGAAAACAACTAAAATGCTGATAGAATCGAATTGGAATGTCGAACTTTCGCATGCAGCCTCATCTTGTCTTCAACAAAATAAAATGAACAAAATTACTATTGTGCCACTGGCAAGTGACCTTAAAAAATTCAGAGATTATCTAATTGACAAAGGGGACGAAGCAGTAGAAACGCTTAAGATTGACTCAAATAATAAGTTGGCTTACAAGACTTTGAGTGAGGTCCTCTATTGCAGAGTGGTGCTATTATGTAGGAGAAGGGTGGGAGAGCTTGAAAGGCTCACTGTGGAGCTCTACCAATCAGTAAGAATTGATTCATGCTATGAAGAATTTGAGGATGTGATAAAGCCATCTGAAAGAATACTTTTGCAAAAATTCAAAAGAGTAGTAGTACCGGGAAAGAGAAGAACCTCTCCAGTATTATTCTCTCCTGATGTTCAGGAAAAAATAAAAATTCTGATTGAATTGAGGGACAAGTTTGTAAGGGAAACTAATCCTTACCTGTTCCCGACAATTGCATCTGACAGCCCAATTGTTGGGTATGAAGTTTTGAAAGACCATGCAAATAGAGCTAACCTGAAGACACCCGGCGCATTCTCGTTGAAATCTCTGAGGAAGCATTTATCAACTATTTCACAGTTGTTCGATATGAGTGAGCAAGATGTCGAACAGCTGTCCTCGTTCATGGGTCATACAGTGAACATTCATCGAAATGAATACAGATTACCCGACAATGTATTTCAAACCTCGAAGATTGCGAAGCTATTGTTAGCTATGGAGAAGGGAGAGGCTTCCAAATACAAGGGGCTCACCCTCGACGAGATAGAAGTTAATCTTGAAGACAATTTATTAGAGGAGCAGGAGCATGTTGAATCGTCAGGTGAAGAACAAGTTGACAACTTTGAAGATGAAGGAGTTTTGAATGAGGAAAAATCTCCAAATGTATTCCCCCTCAAAATCTTGAAAATGCTCAATTCTCCTTCAAAATCTAAAGCCAAGAGGGAACTAGTAAAATGGGAGGATGAAGAAAAGAGGATTGTCGCAGCTTTCTTTTCATCCCATATAGAAAATAAAATTGCTCCAAAGAAAAGAGAGTGTGAACTACTAATTGAGAAAAACCCTATTCTACAAACAAAAACATGGGTTAAAGTTAAAGTTTTTGTTCAGAATATATACACAAAAAAAAATTAAACCACCAAAAACATAATAATTCACATTGTTATTTCAATTTTAATCTCTATTATATTTATCTCTAGAATTGTGATCACTATAACCTTGGTGTCCGGTTTCCCATTAGGGACTGTATACGGCGAGGTGGAACTGCCCTTGGGTCTCCCCACCATTCAATGCCATATGCTTATAATAATAATCTCTAGTATATTATCTCTCAGTACCAGTATTCTATTTCTATTGTTTTACAAAATGTTGTTGAAAGTTCATTCTATTTTACAAATTGACTATTCTTATTATTGGGATTCAAAGTGATTGCAATACTAAATCAAGTAATAGGCTATTGTTAATTCAGGAAAAATAGAATCTGGATAGGCTACTAAAATAGAATCACTTTAATACTGTTATTTGATCTACTTATTTGTTTATGTATTTTCCCATTCGTACATCTATTTCTAACTGTATTCTATTGAGTGTGAACTATTAATTGAGAAAACCCGTATCCTACAAACAAAAACATGGGTTAGAGTTAAAGTTTTTGTTCAGAATATGTACACAAAAAAAAAATTAAACCACCGAATACATAATTTACATTGTCATTTCAATTTTTATCTCTAGTATATTATCTCTCTGTAACAGTATTCTATTTCTATTGTTTTACAAAATGTTGATGAAAATTCATTTCATTCTACTCATTATCTATTATTATTTTTTTTAAATTTAAAGTGATTGAAATGCCAAATCAAGTAATAGGCCATTATTCAGGAAAAATACTGTAATAGAATCTGAATCTGAATACTGAAATAAAATCACTTCAATACTTTCATCAATTTACTTATTTGTCTAAGTATTTTTCTATTGGTTCACTTCTTTCCGACTTTATTTTATTTCTATTGTTTTGCAAAATATTGATGAGGATTACTTTTATTTTACCCATTATCTATTCTTATTTTCTTGCTATAATATTCAACTCAAAGAACTAGTTCCAATTTTTTTTTTTTGTATCAAATCGATCATTCATCTCCTATTCCATCCGATACCATAATTACCCCAAAGTTAGTAGTTATGTCTACTAACGTTGTAATTACTCTACATATATTATGAAAATATGTATAATATTTTATTGAAGATTATATTTTGATTATGGAATCTTGTTGTCTCTCTAGATTATTACAAAACTCATTAAAATGAGTTCTGCCAATGTTTTTTGATAGAATATTTCATCTTATTGAGTTCTATTATCAAATCAAATCTATTTTATTGTTCACATTATCTGTAACATAAAAATCATCAGTAAAATAACTTTTCTTCAGTAATAAAATTTTATGTAAAATACAGATGACTTCCACCATGAAGAATGAGTTATAATGATATAAACTAGCTAAGTTATTCCTACACAAAATAATATGATGCTCCTTGATTAGATTGCAAAACCTCTTCTTCATCTGCAAAATCATCTCAATTTGATTTTTGATAGTTTATAAGCTGAACTTCCAATAAAACAAATAAAAGCACTTTAAATCTATCTGTTAAGACTAGACAAATCTTTACAATATTTGGCGGAATTGAAAGCAATTCGTTGTTACTTGAAAAATTATAAATACTGATCAATACTAATCATCAACAAAATATGATACTTCTATTTTTTGTTATATTGGATGATGAATTTGAAAGTGTGAGGCACTAATCACAATGATAATTCTTTTTATCATTCATTATAACATTCATTTCAATAAGTTTTTTTGGTTTTTGATACAAGCACTATTCAGTGCTTTGAAAATGCCCTTGTGGTGCATAGGTTACCTGCTAGTATTATTCATATTATTTATGATTATATGATGAGGTGTGGCTATAAAATAACGGGACTGATATTGTGAAAATTGTTATTTTAATTTTATACTTAATTACTTATTATCACCTTCAATATATTCCCCTTCCCTATCCCTGCAATACTCCATGCAAATTTTCCATTGTTGGAAACAATGCTGGAAGTCATCTTCTGTGAACTCTTTTAGGACTCTTGTTGTTTTCTCTTGAACAGCTTCTACGGATTCAAATCTCGTACTTTTCAATGCAGATATCATCTCAGGAAAAAGATAAAAGTCACATAATGCTAGGTCTGGTGGATGCTCTAACACCGGGATGGTGTACCTGGTCAGGAACCGACCAACAGATAATGTGGAATGAGCTGGCGCATTGTCTTGTTGCAAAATTCATGATTTTTTCTTCCACATGTCGGGACGTTTTTCTCTTACTCTTTCATGTAGAGTTCGCCTACAGATTCAGCAACTGTACGTATACTTGAACGACAGTCAAACCGAATCAAATTGGCAACTTTTTCAACTTTATCATCCATTTCTGATGTTGAAACGAATCGTCTTCAACATCTTTTGGACCATCTTTCCTGCAGTGGAGTCTGCCATGAATGAGGTCAGTTATCCTTTTTTTCTGGCTTCAAAAATTGATTAATTTCATTAATTAATTATCACCGATCATATGAATAGGATTAGGATAACAGGCTTGGCCCAAAACTAATATTATTTCAAATATCATAGAGAATAGCATTTTGTATGTTTTCTTGATTCAGTTTTGCTTCAATTTTCAATATTAAATTTTTATTTAAGAACAACATTTTTTGCATCATACTTTTGATGTGAATGAGGTTTGTTTTGAAATTAAACTGTAAACCTCTTTGTGCCAGTTGCACAAAAGCCGGATAAATTTCAACCATGATCAATTCCATGAGAACCAATAAGAGAATTTCAAAAACGCCTCCTCTTATTGGTTCTTGTAGAGTTAATCACGGTTAAAATTCAACCTGCTTTTGTGCAACCCGGCCTTTGAGTTGTTTTACTATTTTCATATGAGGTAATACATTTTCATATACAGAGTGGGTGAAAAGTCTGAGAACGGCTTAACCCTTAGCACTCTTCTGTCCCAAATTGCAGGACATGGTCGCTCTTGAGATCGCTCTTGGTTATGTCGAGTGAGTAAACGTGTGTCAGTTCGGCTCCGTCTTCTAACAGATATTTCGTAGGGTTATACAGTTCAATTCACTTCAAATTATACATCTAGTTATTCAGTTTCTCGAGCTTAATTCAATAGTGAAATTATATTTTTGATCAACTCACACTCTTTTTATTTATCTTGAAAAAACATTCATAATTCTTCAGTCTACCTTCTCGCCTGTAAAAGTGTAAATCCACCTAACGGTAAACGATGGGTCGACCGAACAGAGGCGAGCCGAGGAATGAGGTCAATGCTCCGAAGCCAGGGCCAGCTATTTCTGGATCACTATCTGAAGAGACCCTCCAAATTATTCGACAGCAAATCGAGGAAACTGTGCATCATGCTGTTTCTATGGCAGTGAAGTCTATCTTTGAGGAACTTCAGGCATTGAAGGAGGAGAACAAACAGCTGCACGATAGAATTCGTGAGCTAGAGGTGTCTTGTCACCTGAAGGTCGACGACCTCGAGCAATACGGGCGCCGACATTCAATTCGTATTTTTGGGATCCCGGAGAGTGACAAAGAAGACACGGACCTGCTGGCGCTTGATGTCTTCAACAAGAAGCTGAACGTGCCCGTGACTCTGGCGGATGTCAACCGCTCGCATCGCGTTGGAAGGCGTCAACCACCTCAACAAGGGCAAGCTAAACCCAAGGACCGACCCATCATAGTACGACTCTGCAGCTACCGGACCAGGAAGATGATCTTCGACGCTAAGAGGAAGCTGAAGGGTTCCGGCGTCACCATTCGCGAGGATCTGACTGCGGAGCGTCTCAAGATCCTCAACGCTGCGGCCGACCGTCATGGGCATAGGAATGTCTGGTCATCGGACGGGAGGATCAAGATCTCTATCGGCGAGGGAGGATCCAAGAGGGTCCACACAGTCGAGAGGATGACCGACCTTCAGAAAATAAAGGTAAATTAAATCATTTCAGGATTCGATGACTAAGGTGCCCTTCACTACAATAATAGGAAATTCGTATTAATACATTTCACAGTAGATATACCTTGGCATTTTTCATGAGCTGGCTTTCTGTTCTATAAATGAATCTTTCCCCTGCTTTTATGATTATATATGAGGCAATTATTTCAAACTAAGGAGATCCACATTTGCTAATAATGATTAATAATTTATCTTTATATTAATTCCCAAAACTAAGTTCAATGCATCAACTACTATACTCCAGAGGGTACTTAGAGAATCATTATCTCTATTCTTACTAAGAATTATTACATCTCTTACCAAAATTATCTCCATAATTAATAATTTTCGAAATGCTGAATTTCAAATAAATTGAATGATTAACATATGTTATAGATATGGATGTAATCTATAGGTAAAGATAGTAATCTCCTATATAATGGTATCTTCTACTGTTGCCACTGCTTGAACAATAGAAGCTAATGTGTGAAGAATTATTGATAGAGCTGAGGGGTGGGTAGTCTGTTCATATGCTTATATAGGGGCTGTGTTTCATTTAACGTTATCTTAGACATTCATCACTAAACTATTACAGTTCTCAATTTACTACTTTTATCGTTATTGCAACTCCCAATAGTTAATTATACTTCTAATACTATATAATATTTTTCACACTTCACCGTTCAATACTATTTAAAACTCATCTAAAATAGTCTAGCACTTTTTCCATCGTCTCCTCAACTTCTTATTTTTTCTTCTTCTTCTTCTTCTTCTTCTTCTTCTCTTTCTTTTTCTTTTCTTCTTTTTCTTCTCTCCTTGATTAATTCAAGATCACAATGCGATGTTCTATTTCTTATTCTATAGTTCAGTTTCATAAGTTCTTCTCAATTTGTCCACATTCCTTCTTTCTCTTCTTATCTTCCCTATTATTATCATTATTTTCCCTGTGATTTTTCCACTAGCTATCCAGCATGTTCAAATGTTTATTTCTCTTTCTATATCTATTTATCTTTCTACCTTTTCTCTTTCTATCTGATTACCTTCTACTAATATCCATATATTATATTATAATATCCATATATTTATCCATATAATATTCGATTCTTTCCCACATTATATCATACTATTCCTCTTCAATTTTATGCGAATATTATTCATTATCACTTGTATTATGTATCTTTCCTCTATTGATAACTTTCTTCAAAGATTTTTCGTGTTTCTGCTGGCTTCTTCTTCTCTTTTTCAGTTTTTACTGGATCCCATTTCGCTCTATCTCCACCATGTACACGATCTTCCACTACTGGATTTCATCTCTCTCTGTCTCCACTTGGACTCGATCTTCCACTACTGGATTCCTTCTCGCTCTACCTCCACTTGGACCGATTCTTCCACTACTGGATACCTACTCGCTCTACCTCCACTTGGACCCGATTCTTCCACTACTGGATACCTACTCGCTCCATCTCCACTTGGACCAGATCTCCCACTACCAGTTCTTTCTCAATCTTATTGTGACCGAGACTCCACACATCTACATCTTATTGTGTTTAGTGAATTTTTGAACTAGTGCTTTAAATAGTGAAGGGAGCCGAACTGTCAAGGCATACTGAATGCACTCGAATCAAGAGACTTTTTCATTTAGGTTAAGTTTTATCAGTTTCATCCCCATTTCCCCCGTCATGTGTCGTTCTGAGGTCGGTTCACGATTGGTCTGCTGCTTCCATGATGCCTCTCACTGACACGTCAGCTCGCTCGCCCTCAAGTAGGTATGATTATTTCAATAATAGTAATAATGACGCAGGTATTTTTCTAGCAAATAAGCTCCACTCTTTCAAAAAACTTTTCAAGGCTGCTCACCTTAACGTACAATCCCTCAGCTGCCACATTGATGAACTCAGAGCAATCTTCCGTTTTCAGGACTTCAATATAATCGGAATTTCCGAATCATTTTTGAAGCCTAGTATTTCATCAAATTTTGTTGCATTGCCTGGATATAATCTTTTCCGGAATGATAGATTAAATAAAGCTTGTGGGGGTGTAGCAATTTATGTGAAAGATGGTATCAAAACAAAAGTTTTAATCACATCTAAACAAGAGTATTGTTCCAGACCAGAGTTTATGCTACTTGAATTATCCTTATCTAGTAATGATAAATTACTCGTTGGTATCTGTTATCGCCCACCAAAAATAGGTCATTTCACAGATTTCGAAAATGCCTTGCTTTCTCTTATGCCTTGTTATAACCGTATACTAGTTATGGGGGATATGAACACCGACTTGAACATGACGAATCGTAACTTTGACTACTTCCAACTGACTACAATTTTCCAATGCCTAAACATGACTATTTTATCCCTCGATCCAACTCATCATACTAATGAATCAGACACACTCATTGACCTTCTCATTGTTAGTGATCCCAATGAGGTTGTTCAAGCAGGCCAAATCTCAGTCCCAGCTATTTCTAGACATGATTTGATCTACTGTGTACTTTCCCATAAGATACCCAAGCCAGAACAGAAAATTATCACTTATAGAGACTTCAAAAACTTTGATGAAGCCGCCTTCCTGACTGATGTGGCTCAGACTCCATGGCATCAAATTGAAGCATTACCCTCAGTTGATGACATGGTCAAGACTTTCGAGAATTGGACTTTGACTTTGTATGACAAACATGCACCTTATGTGACAAGGAGGATTAATAGAAAACGACGAGTACCGTGGATGACTGAAGACATACTTAAGATGATGGGACGTAGAGACAAAGCACATAGAAAATTTAAAAAGACATTTGACTTGGACAGTTTGATAGAGTATAGGAGCCTTAGAAATAGGGTTAAACAGGAATTACGGAACTCAAAGATTAGGTACTTGAATTCGTTTATGACAAACAATAGACAAGACTCTAAATCACTTTGGCAGGGAATAAAAGAATTCGGGCTTGGCAAACAGAAATCGAATCCACAAATTGACTTACCATTGAATAATATAAATGACCATTTCGTTTCACACTCTAACCAACGCGACGAAATTGTCATTGCTAATCATATAGATGATCTTGAAGAGCAGGTTACAAACTTAGATTTACCAATCACTGATCAATTTCATTTCCATCCAATCTCAGAAGAAGACACTTTCAGAGCAATTCAACGTATTCATAGTAATGCTATGGGTGTAGACAAAATTCCTATTAAATTTATCAAGAAGATGTTATTTGCTGTTTTACCAACCATTACATACATTTTCAACAAGTCACTTGAAGAAGGCATTTTCCCTGAAAACTGGAAGTTTGCTCTGGTTCGCCCTCTAAATAAAGTTCCATCACCCAATAAAGTTGAGGATTTTAGACCAATCAGTATTTTACCTGCATTGTCCAAAGTGCTAGAAAGACTCATTCATGCTCAAGTTGTAAAATTTCTAGACAACAATAGTAAGCTTCATAACTTTCAATCAGGCTTTAGAAAATTCCATTCAACTGAGACAGCTCTGCTTCGTGTCACTGATGATATAAGGTTAGCTATGGACCAAAGAAAATGCACCATCCTCACCCTATTTGATTTTTCTAAAGCATTCGATACTGTTGATCATACAGTCCTTCTGAATAAGTTGGCTATTCTTGGTTTCAGTCACAACTCGTTAGTTTGGTTTAAATCCTATCTATTAGGTAGGGAACAATGTGTATCTGTCGGTGACAAAAAGTCAACTTGGAAAAACGTTATGCATGGAGTACCACAAGGTTCAATTTTAGGCCCTCTCCTCTTCACTTTGTATGCTAATGACCTTTCTTCCATTATCAAATTCTCCAGTTTCCATACTTATGCAGACGACCTTCAAATCTATTTAAGCTGTCCCATAACAAAAATTAATGAAACAGTTGGAATAATGAATCAGGATATCAATTCGATAGTGGAATGGACAAAGAAAAATGGCCTTAAGCTTAATCCCATCAAAACACAACCCATTATAATTGGATATTCTCGTCTTATAAACAATATTGACCTTGAATCGATCCACAAAATTAGTGTAGACGGTAATGACATTCCTTACTGTAGCTCAGTTAAAAATTTAGGCATTATTATGA
The DNA here is from genome assembly GCF_014356525.2 of Nilaparvata lugens. Classification (NCBI taxonomy): domain Eukaryota; kingdom Metazoa; phylum Arthropoda; class Insecta; order Hemiptera; family Delphacidae; genus Nilaparvata; species Nilaparvata lugens. Next base: position 16,827,958 of record NC_052517.1, on the reverse strand, counting down.
ATAATACTCTTGACTGGTCAGAACAAGTGAACAAAACTTGTAAAAAGGTATTCTCAGCCATGCATGCATTGAAGAAAATGCACGATATCCTCCCTAGAAACATTAAATTATTATTGGTTCAATCTCTCATCTTCCCACATTTAATGTATTGTAATTCTGTTCTTAATGATATGCAAGTCACTCTGAATGATAAACTACAGCGTTGCCAAAATTATTGTCTACGTTTCGTCTACTCTCTCCAACGCCATGATCATATCACCCCAGCCCACATTGCTAGTTCAACATTGAAGCTTCCCGATCAGAGGCTTTTTCGAATAGTCAAGCTTGTTAGAGATATCTTGAAATACGGTAATCCGAACTATTTTAAAGATGATTTCAAATTTGTCTCTGAAGGTAGGAGGATAGATGCTTCACATACTAGAACCGGAGAAAGTACTTTAAGGATACCCAATCATCGAACTACTATTTTCACAAAATCCTTCTTAGTCAGTGCCTGTCGTGCATGGAATACACTTCCTGTTTCTATCAGGTCTATCGAGAGCCGAGCGAGCTTCAACCTGACTTTAAAAAACATATTTTGGAACAAATGACTGAAACTGTCCGGCCCTAGAACGATCACATGACAACCATCCCTCACCCATTCCACCAATATAAACCTTTAAACCATGTTATAGAACGAATTGTATATATATATATTATATAAACTCATGTTATTTCATTATCCACTGCATACTGCTGTATATTACTGAAATTTGATAACCCTGATCTACTTTCAGCCTACTTCATTTTATTAATCAATTATTTGATCTTATCTACCTATATAATTATTTTACTTTATCAATTTTTTGTTTTTTTTTCTCTTCAATATTCATATTGATTAAAACTTTTACAATATTTCCATTAATAAATAAATCCTTAGTTTAAATAACGAAATTAACGTTTTGGTAGAGAGTTAGTGGGGAGGATATTTTTAATATTCTTCCCAAAGAATGGACATTGATATGTCCAAAGCTCCGCCAATTTATGTAGATGCATAACAATATGATTATTATCTATAGTTATTATATTACAAATTGCTTTTTCATATCATATACAGTTCCATAGTTATTTTCTTAGTCTATATTATGTAAATTCATCTATAACTTTGCTGTATTGTAAGCTATTGTATATAAGTGTATAAGCCAGTATATATTGTAATCTACATAAATAAAGTACTCAATCAATCAATCAATCAAATGGTGTTTTCTGCTCTGGATCTTATTGTCCCGAGCGTAATCTACTCTCTCCAGTCTCCTGTCCTGCATTGCAGACCAACACTGCTCACTCAGTGTACTCTGCATTTGATAGGCACTGTATGCCATTGAACTCTGAATTAGATATCCAACCAGTTGTAGAATCAGAATCAGATTATGTATATAAAAAAGCCTATTCTCTGGAGAACGGCTTAATTACCATGATTTATTTTTTGATCATCATGTCAATAATGAAATGTATTTTACCATTTTATAATTTTTTTACATATATAAATTGCATTTGATAAAGAAAAAAATCTATACATTTGGTGTGTAACTTATCATTTAAGTCAGAATAAAGTTGAAAATCGCTCATAATCTTGATGAAATTTTATTCTATAATCATATGGAATGTTTATAAAACAATAAAAAATAAAAACTTACATTTTATTGATTCTTGAATTTTCTTAAATTCAACTTTTCAATTTGTTCAACTTCACTTCCAGAGAGATCTCCAAAGATCAAATCTCTTATCGAATCTGATGGTAGATACCCTTCTCTATACATTACTTACAATGGTTATTAAACTAAATTATTAAAACATCAAAAACATGATGAAAATTTTATCACTAAACTGTAAACTCGTATCACACCAACATGCTTCACACCATGTTACTGCTGACTATGTTTTGCTAAAGCCACTCTAGTTTTGACGTTTTTTCAAGCATTAGAAGCTTCGTTAGTAGGTAGGTGGCATTGTAATTTAGTTACATTACATTACATTTACTCTGTTATGTTTTTATACACATTATATGCCTCCATAATTAATAAAATGAGATAATAAAATCATATGTCACTCAAGCAAAAAAATAGTTGAAATAAAAAGGATTTTTTTACAAATAAATGAATTTCCGACTATTCAAAAGTGGTTCATTTGATATATTATATTAGTCTAAGTTGGATAACCTGTCTTGGAATTGTCTAGATATGTCGTAAATAGAAGGAGAAGATATTTAGTCAACAGTTAACAGTGGGCTGCATTGCAGGACTAGAGACCTGTAGCGGAAAATGGCTGTGTCCCGCAATGCAGGACACGAGAGCTGATCAGTGCTTTATATATTCACAGCTGTGAGAGAAATGGTGTTGGGTTGCATTGCAGGCCACAAGAGTGATATGACTTATTTGGAAATATGCCTTCAGAGTGCTAAGGGTTAATATCTCATACTGTAAAGTTCAAAAATCCGAATGGATAAATATAGATTCCTTTTGAAGAAATTTATAGGTCCAAGTGAAATAATAGGCTAATATCGCCAAAGATGATAACCTTAAAGATAAGATAATATCAGGCATCCTGGCCAAATTGTACAACAGCCGAATAGGAATGGAAATAATTTTTGCTACTGTATAATATTATATAAAATATTGAAAATTCGAGGTTAGGCATAAAACATCTACTGATCGGTGACCTAATGATTGACCGAGTCGCACAACGTAGAATCTGACCAAACACCTTGGCAGAAACTTATTGTGGCGAAACAGTATTCAACTTGAGGAACTAAACGTCCCACGTGGCTAATTATTGTAATATAAGAAACAACTTATAAACTGTAAAAAATTACTTTGCATGTAAAAAGCATATTAAAAAACCCCAACAAAAATGATTAAATGTATTAAGGAAGTAGGAGGTTCCTAGGCACATGAATACTGTAATAATTTGCATGCACCAATCAAATGTTAGCAATTGATAGGCGGCAATAGTGAGCCAATTCAAATATATTTGTATATATTTCTACAAATGATAAGAATTTATAAATTATTATTGTGCAGTTTATGTTTTGGATATGGCCCGAAGGCAAATAAAATATTAAAGATGTAACATAAGTAATAGTTTGGTACAGTCTATTTGAGCCAGGAATGGTGGAGGAACAGAATATTTAAATTTCATGTAAATTTGGAAATCTGAAGTGAAAATTGTAACTGAGAAAAGAGAACTTTCCCACTTGCCTGCCAACCACCACCATGAGATGTCACCAAAAATTATAGAGTGCAATATCTTACTGTACCTTTTAATAACTTGAAGTAAATTGAATTACTAAATTTTCTCATAAGACTTTGTGATGCTAATGTGAAGCAAAAGTAATTTTTAAATAATTTTTTAACCCCTTGGAAGAGACAACTCTGGCTACAAATAATCCAGGACCACCAGGAGTTTGGATCGACACCAGCAGCTCATAGAAAATTCCAGCACATGAGTGAAAAATATTGAAATAGTGATAGGGCGCCCTCAGTGCTTCGAAATTAAATAAGAATCAAAGCTAGCTTGTTGAAAGGGTTTTTTATAAATTAAGAATTTGGTAAAAATACTTGTGCAAGTAAATATAGTATAAAAGGTATTTTATTAGATAGTAACGAATCAATCCATATATCGAATGATCCATCAATCAAAGAAGACTAAGATCTAGGCTGTTAATACATTATTTATATGATCATTAATTTCTACAATATAATTTGCGATAATTTAATGTAGCTCTGATTCACTAGATGAATTGATCTATCTATTCTGTTAGGTGCCGAATCTCGCACCCTGAGATAAAATATATTTATTATAAAGAAATCTATTGGAAACCATAGAATTTAATATATATATTTGGATTATTAGTTTATCAATTTATCATGCTGATTTAAGAAATTTATTCAAAATAGAATTGTCCAAGTCAACAAGTATCAGCAAGCTGATATCAAAGCTACATGCAAATAAATGCATATGATCATAAAAATGAAAGCACATGGTAACGTTTTGTGCTATAGAACTTAAAGAATAGTATTAGCCTGTGATATTTTATTGATTTTGATTATTGTTTTGTCTTATATTATATATTTCTGTCACTCTCTATATTTTTGCTCTGATTTATTTATTGAGATATTTGTTAATATATGTATCAAATTTTTTATGGTGTACGATTTATTTTTATTCCTCAATACTATAGGATAAGTTTTATATATATATTTTTTTATAAATTATCAGTATTATTGTGGAAGCTCATATCTGGGCCTATAAAGATTTTTATGAGACTATATCCTAGTAAAAACCTCGACCAGATTTTTATAATTATTAAAATATTCTTATGCTCCACCGATTGATGCCAAGCAGGAGGCTAATCGTTATTTAACTATAAAAATAACTTGACAATACATAAAGGTAATTTGATGGAGGGTGAGATCGGGGATCCTATAAATTGAAAATACTACCACCATCAATATTTACCTTCCGGTATGAGATATTAAGCTGTTTATTCTCGGACTTTCCACCCATCCTATATATATAAAAAACCATGTGTCATAAAATAGATTATGTTCCACTGTTGACAATTGAGAATTCAAGGATTTGGGTAGAATTAATTACACCACCAAAACAAATAGTTAGCCTTAGTTGCAAAAAAACCTGTTAAATTTTCAATCATTGTTAAACTTCACAAGAACCAATCAGAGAAGGCTTCTCTGATTGGTTCTCATGTCATTTAATCGAGATTGAAAGTCAACAGACTTTTCTGCAAGGTTTTCACATTTTTCAGTGCTAACATAAATGCATAAATCAAGTTACAATTATTATACTCAACAGTTACATATATATTTAAACAGTTATTTATATATTTCTACCATTTTGAGCTCCAGTCACAATGCATGGTAACCATATACACAAATCATGTTGCATTCGAAGAACTAATTGAATGAAAACGTTACCTGCATGCTGCATACAAAAGAAGGAAATGATACAGAAAAAGAAAATCCATACTTTGTGGTGTTAGATTGTGCCTATTGCTGGTTGAGCTCATAAAGTAGAAGCATAGATTAAAGATAGGCTACTGTTTAAAAATACTTGTATCAGTTTTGTCTATGGTAGAGGAATGTATTTCTTTCTCTGTGTTGAGTCTATTGGTGAAATTAGGCCAACTATTCACTGCCAGTATCAGCTCCCTCCAGATATAGTGCTTGGTAACTGTCATCACAAAAGAACTGAATTATGAATTAATGGGAAAAACCCTTACCTCGGCTTTATGAGGTGCTGTGTAAAAACACAAAGTAAAATCAATTTTAGATATTTATTCCTCTGTGGTAAGACCGAGATGGATTTGTGACTGCAACCCGCAATATACGATTCGTTGCTCTGTAACTTACCCTATCCTACATTCTTGATATTAATTTTTTAATTAAGTTACTTAATTTTAAAAATTCTACAGATTTGTCATACATGACATCAAAACCCATTCAATTTTATTGAAATATTATTTTGTGAGTTGGAAATCTGGTCGCGGATTTAATTATTAAATGTAATTGATAAAGTGAGAAGATCCCCAATGCGCAAAGATGAAATGTGTGTTTTATCACGTTTCGTGAAGGCAATATTATGATTTTTAGCTCCATGCTATACAAAAATGAGTGAGTCGACTTTTGGTCTGTGAATCACGGCTGCATGTTTTTTCACAAAAATAAATTTTGAATTTTTCCTTCAAGGCCCATATTCTTTGAACCGTTTGTTAAGTATACCGTAGTTGTTGAGTTAAGGCATTGGTTACCTGAAGGATTCTGTCTTGAGAATTCAATTATAGGCTGTCACAGTTTGGGCAGTTTAAACCTGCATAGTTGTGTTTTCAGGATTTGAATCTTGTAGGTAAAGCCGGTGCATCAATTCAATCAGCTGGCAGAAGTATTTTTTAATAAATTTATTTATTTAAAGTCAGGAGTAGTTTGACCAGACCTTTGAGGATCAGGCCAAGGGACAATTTTCAAGGTAAAGAAAATAATAGTTCATTGTACATTTTTTTCTTTTCAGACTCATAATTCTGAATAATAATTTGTTTTTATCTTCAAAAACCTGAACGACCATAGATCAGCAAGCGAGTAGCCCTTTGATTATTATCTGATTATTATAATCAGAGATCTTGATTGTTGGTTGTAAGTTGTAATCTTCATTTATCTCAATTACATATATTTTTCATTTTGCACCGTTTCATATTTGAATATTTGTATTAAATAGATATTTTTTTGCTGTTTATTGAAAACCGGAAAGACCAGTTTTTTTCTTCTTCCCACAATCACATATTTGGTGAAGGCATTTAGCTTACATAGTAGTTGTTGAAGGCGTCTCATCCTGCTTACAAATTATTTTTATTTATTTTTTCAAGTCCAGTCGTTTTCTATAAAGGTGAGTACAATATTTAAACTATTTCTGTTATTTATTGAATCACTTAAAAATATATTGTTCTACTTTGTTGCATTGTCAAAAAGTAGCTTGTATAAAAATTTATGACATTTTTCCCAATCACTCAATTAATGAACATTATACCTTTACAATATCACAAGAATTATTATATAATCATGCTGTATCGATTTTAATTGATAAATTTCAAGTGATTTCATCGAATGTTAAAATATGAGAACAAAAGAGTAGCAATGCTTTGAAATTAGCGGCAAATTCAAGTTTTACAAAGATGGCGCCGTCTCGGTGCACTCAAGCTAGTCTTGGTGCCATGTAAAATGCTTGATCAGATTTGAAGACACCTTTCTGTTCTATGGTGTTGCATCTTTCCATGCTAATTGGCTGGTGTTTTTGTGTCCGGCTGTCCTGTAATAATTTATAATATTTTATCTTTGCCCAATATCAATTTGAATATAAAATAATGAAATGGAGTCAGAAGTAAGTAGCCTACTTGAAAATTGTATAAGCAATAAATCACAATAGACGTACATAACCTAAAAATCAGTAAAACCTTTTTCAATATTGAACAATACTGTATTATTTATTATGATTATTTCTATCGTATATGTTAAATTTATGTTCTAAAGCGTTATTGAGCAATTGCTACATTATTCACGTTTACATTATATGCAGTAGAGCATGTAAAATGTTTAGGCCTAATTTATAGATCTGTGAAAACATGTACAATTCAATCAATCGTTGACCAGCCGTATGCTGAATGGATTTTGTCAATAAAAATCATGAAACAACACTATAAACACAAAGTTCAACAATCTTTCTGTTGAAACTTATATACTTGTTAATCTATATACAATTTGACAATTCCCTATTGACAGTCTTGGCAAATTGAATAATTAAGAAATAATAATACTGATAAATCTCCATTTTCACCTACACTATAGAGCTATAAATAAAAATTGAAGTCATGTTTTTTGCATGAAACATGAAAATTTTGCAACATTGTCCAAGTGTCGAGAAGTTTTATTCAGTGTATAAGTGTCTCAAAACTTATTCTTTAAAATTGAAGCAGTAGGGTAAGTTATATTTTTCAAATGTCAGGTAAATCATTAATTCAATCGTTTTTTTGTAATATTCAATTTATGATTGCAGTAAGCTTTACAATGGTTTATATTTCTAGTAATAACATTCAACAATTATTCTCAATATTTTGCCCTAGAAATCTATCAATATCATCTCATGATTAATAAATTCAATAAATTAATCCCGCTTCTAAAATTGATTCCTTTTCAGTAGCTTAATTTATTGTATAAGTTTTCAATAATTGAAGCCACTTTGAAATGTTTTTGGTAACTGGAGCCATTTTAATTCATTGCAGATGTCCACATGTGACCAGGGGACTGATAGCCAATCACCAGTCTCAGAGCACAATTCATTGAGTGGAAAATCAGATTCCAGGTTGACTAAGACCATTGAAAAAGAAGTGTGTGGTAAGTATAGTGATAACATTGTTATCAAATTTGAATCAGCTGTGTGTTTCAAGTAGCCTTCAACTGCACCAATCACAGGGTCTGTCTCATAAACATTTAGAAATCTACCGAAATGAGAGCAGCTGACAGTAGGGTGTGGAAACACTGTTGTAACATACACCCTATAAAATCAGGAATGATAGGAACGTATTGTTGCCACTTATTTATTCCCAATGTTTTCCATAGTAGATAGCTGTGATGCAAGTTATCTAACAGAACTAATATTTATATATTTTTCATTGCTAATTATGATCAATCCTGAATTCAATAGATTTGATTTGCCATGGATTATATTTTTTTATTATTGAATATATTTTCAAAATTGGCAATGTTTATAGATTCTCACCTCAACAATATATATATATGCAATTTTCAGTTCTTGGATTTTACTTTGTATTCTCTCCTCCTCATTGTACTCTCTCTCATCCTTCTCCTTCTCCTCATCCTCCCACTTCATATTCTTGCACTTCTTCTTTTTCACTGCTTTCTCGTCTTTCTTCTTCTCATCCACATCTTACTCCTCTCCCATCTCCTCATCCTCTTGGTCCTCTATCTCTAACTCCTTCTTTTCTTGTACCTCCTCTTCCTTTCTCACCTCATCCTTTTCATCCTGTACATAATCATCCTCCACCTCCCTCTTCTACTCCTCCTTCTCCTCCTCTTCTGCCTCTCCTTGACCTTTTTCATTTTTCTTATATGCTGTTTCTGGCCTTTTCTCTTGACTTACCTGAAATATCCTTATCTACTGAATTCACTTATCATTTAATTTACTAAATTCCCTTCATTTTGTGTCGACTCTGTTTACAACTTTGGAGTGAATCTCATGTGCTTGTTTGTATTTCAGGTGGTAGAATAGCCAAAGTAGTATCAGTAAGGTTGGAGGATTCGTTTGAAGGCTGCAATCAACAGAAGTTGTGTCCATACCAGGTAAGAGGAGTGTGTCTGTTTGAAAGTTATTTAAAGGCATTCTCATTTTCTTATAAACTGTATTCAAGATCATTTCTAATTTCCATTTGTTGAGTAGAATCTTGTTAACTGTTGTGTACCATACATATTTTCACTGTAGGCTTCCAAGAACACTTTTGACTCTTGTGTCTTTTGATTATGTTGTTTTTGAGTTTTATATAGAATCTGTCACCAATTTTTGAAGGATCTGTTTCAATCATTTCAACTCAAGTCTTTCATGTCTCAATAAGTCATAGTGAAAACATGTTTTCCATATATATATTCATATTTTATTATTCAGGAGCAGGTGTTACCTGTGCTCTGCAAGAATCTGTTAAAAGCACAAATGGATTGAATTCATCTCATATCTTAGTTACTTGCTTTATTATATTTATTCTCTACTTATACAAAATAGTGATATTTCACAATATAAATACTTTTGGATGAGCTTTTTATCCAATGTGGACATGATATCAAAAAGTGATAAATTTGTTTTATTATCAATACCTACTATTATATTAATTGAATCAATAAAAAATAAAGAATCCTTACGCAAAATTGGAGTTAACCAGTTTGGTGACATCTGAATTTCTGTTTTAAATATTATTCAAAAACTGGGTAACAATATTAGAGAATCACTCTGTAGTTGAATGTAGGCTATTGGATTTTTGTAATAGAGCTTTTGGGTGAATACCACTTTTTATTCCTCCACATTGTATTTTCATCTTATGTCATAAATAAAATGGTTATAACAACCCTTCTACAATAAAGTCTGCGAGACATCTAAAATTATCACCCTCATAAAACACTGTGAATAATGTAGTCTATAATAATGATACAAGTCCTGCCATTGATTGTGAATGTGTATGTGTTGCAGATGGCGACAGTTACTGTTGAAAAGGAGGAGGAGGAGGATGATAGCAGCCAGCAACCAGCTGCAGTGGAAGAGGATTGCAGGCAACAACATTATCTAATCCCTGGCTACAACATGATCTTCATCAAAGAGGAGGCATATGGTGAGATGCATTCTATTTCAAACCGATTCCCTGATTGACCAGGGTCTACAGTCCTTGCTTGGGTGATTAGATTGTGGCCAGCTTCCTTACATGAAGTGGTTTGATGTTTGGGAGTGGAACTCCTGTGTAAATGCTACTCCTGAATGGGCTGTCTGCCACATGTCAACCATGCACATGTACAGAACAAATGTGTAGTGTGTTAGATGTAATGTGTTCAGAATATTCCATAAAATTGGATGTATCAATTTAATGATGTTTGTCTACAATTTGTTATAGTTTTGAACTTCTTCAATTTCATCAATTACCTCTGATAACTAATTCCATTATCACCATAGAGTATTGTCACCATTGGCTGTGAATAAATATAATGAACTAACAGAATATTTTATTACAATTACAAAATGTATTATTGAATTGTGACAAAAATACACTCTTGACAAATAAGATGAATATTTATTATAAATACAGTTGATCATTATTAGGACCAATTTACATTTAATATTATATCAGATATGCTGAAAGGACTTGAATCAGAGTTACCTACTATAGAAGGTCATTGAAACACAAAATTGACTGATAAGTTGTCTTATAATTTCCACTCAATTCATAACATGAATGTCACTATATAATATACTGTTTTCATAATTTACAAGTTGCATTATTGATGATTGCAGATGAGCAAGAGGCTGAAGGAAGTGCAGTGAAGAGTAAACTAGAGATGTGGCCTTCAAACTGCAGCACATCTGGCCGAGACTATGCAACAGAAGTGGGTGGACTGAATGAGCATGCAATCTCTCCAGTGGAAAAGTGCACTGAGTCATCTGTGGCTGGCAAAAAGACCAAGCTCTACAGCTGCACTCACTGTAGCTATAAAACACCAAAGTTTAGTCATTTGAAGATACACATTAGAAAACACACTGGGGAAAAACCTTTCAGCTGCGATATTTGTGACTACAAAAGTGCTAGGTTAGGTCATTTGAAAAAACATATCAGAACACATACTGGAGAAAAGCCTTTCAGCTGCAAGTTTTGTGACTACAAAAGTGCTCAGTTAAATAATTTGAAAACACATATCAAAACACATACTGGAGAAAAGCCTTTCAGCTGCAAGTTTTGTGGCTACAAAAGTGCTACGTTAGGTAATTTGAAAGAGCATATCACAAAACATACTGGAGAAAAGCCTTTCAGCTGCGAGTTTTGTGACTACAAAAGTGCTCATTCAAGTCATTTGAAAGCACATATCAGAACACATACAGCAGAAAAACCTTTCAGCTGCGAGTTTTGTGACTACAAAAGTGCTTATTTAAGTCATTTGAAAAGACATACCAAAACACACACTGGAGAAAAACCTTTCAGCTGCGAGTTTTGTGACTACAAAAGTACTACGTTAGGTAATTTGAAAGCACATATCAGAACTCATACCGCAGAAAAACCTTTCAGTTGCGAGTTTTGTGACTACAAAAGTGCTGAGTTAAGTAATTTGAAAAGGCATACCAGAACTCATACAGCAGAAAAACCTTTCAGCTGCGAGTTTTGTGACTACAAAAGTTCTGAGTTAGGTAATTTGAAAAAACATACCAGAACACAACATACTGGAGAAACACTCCAAGCTTTTGTGACAAAAAAGTGCTTATTTAGGTTATTTGAAAGCACATAAATTAGAACACATACTGGGGAATCAACTTCTAGCTAAACATTTCAAGACACACCTGTATTATAAATCACTTTATTCTCACTCCATTGTATAATTTTACAAACAATACCATAGTAGATGAGTTCTTTCCTCATTATGCTAGGCCTGTGTTAAGGTTTGGGTTGCCTTATTATTATTGTATATACAAATATGCAATCTATTAAATACAGTAATTATGAGATTCATGAACAAAACTAGAATAATAATAATCTGATAATTTGCTTAAAATTTTGTACTTATTCAAATATTTTTAAAAGTCATATCAATTTCCATTGAAGGAAAACATCAGCTGGAAATATCTCACAATAAACTTGGTAAGAACTTAGGCATCTTAACTTTAGGCCAAACTTTTTTTTCAATAAAGCATATTTATACCTCAGCTGAGCCTGTTTGAACATTTTTTGCCAATTAGTTCTTAGAAATGCTGAGAAAATGCAGATGTTGTGTCTTGGAAAATTTGCCACTGGAAGTATGGAACTAAAATCTTGATACTTTTAAGAAATCAATAAAAAAAGGTTAAAAATAAAGCATTTTATTCAATGGAGGAAATGCTGGTCTGTAATTGTTATCCATAGCTAAAAATATTCAAGTAGGCTATTTGTATTATAATTTGCAATATTAAAATGTATAACATGTACTTGTATACAAAGTATCAATGTTTCTATCTTCTTTTTATTGAAAATTATATTATGTTGGAAATTATTGTATAGTGTGGAGGAAATGGGTTTTTTACCTGTTGTCTCCATAAATAAATAAATGAATAAATATATCCATTAAATATAAATATATATCCGTTATTGTATCCTTATGAAATGACTTTTGTCAATGCAATTATTTTGTTTGTGACAATAAAACATTCTTGATTCTTGTCAAATCTGTTCTTAGTGCGCCTTTAGATGGCCAACCGAATATACATGCCAAATTTGAATGTATTTGGTCCAGTAGAATTTTAGTTCTGCTGATTATTAATGAATGAAGCAGTGAGTGAATGTATTCCTTATGAAATATGTGTCTATATAGTGGCAAAATGAGTAAATGTCAAATTTACTGTGTTGCTAATGAGTGCCAGCCATGTAAATGCATAAATGCCCAAACTTATCCTCTTGCAAATTATTGTCAGTACATGTTTTAATGTTTCTCCAGAGAAAACTCCTATAATTGTATTCTGTGACCAAAGTTATTAACAAAATGTTTATTTTTCCGTCCTTATAGATTCTGTTAGATTGAACGGAACTTGACAAACACATATGCTCATCATGTGTATGATAAGTTAAAAATTCATGTTCAATCTAATAGAATCTATAAGGAGGGAGAAATTAACATTTTGTTAATAACTTTGGTTTAAACGTGGTTTAACGCCCGTTCAATAACTGCGCGTGGTCTACTGTTCACAGAACTACTAGTTTTTTGACAGGTTAATAACAAGAAACAGCAATAATTAATATTCAAGATACAAAATACAAATAATTTCAAGAGATTATTAATGTGCAATAGAGATAAAATAGGTAGCAAATGAATTGAAATAAAAAACAGATAAATTTTGATAGAATTTAATTAAAAATTGTCTATTCTAAAATATATAATAATATAGTGTAGCTAACAAAATATGATATAGCTAAGTAAAGCACACAGATTTCAGGCACATGAATACATATAGTTTTATAAAATCACTTCACTTAAACGGGCTACTTTATCAAAATAATTAAAAATAATATTAAAACGTGAAGTGCCCTTCTCATTTAAAATTTTTAGACATTTCAACGAATTGGCCTACTTTGGCTGAATTCAAACTTGAAAATGGCCAAAGTAGGCCAGACCTGGTTGTTGAAATGTCAAAGTTTTAAAATGATTTTAATGAAAAAGGTACTTTATGTTTTTATATTGTCTTATGCACATTTATTAGTAGGGCTATGAACGTGTATGGTGGTATGATGACTAATTTTTTTCATTATCAAGCATAATAACTTAATTGCTCCGGAAGAACTGTGGAATAGTACAAATAATTTCAATTTTTGATTTTTCAACATTATAAATAGCAAAATAAGTGTCTAAACACGGAGAAAATTAAAATAAATCTTAAAATTCAAAAACCTCTTGAAAATGTATAGAGAAAGTGATAAGCAAATTTGATTATCAACAAAATATCGATAGTAGATTATAGACCAAGTATTGATATTAGAATAATTATCGATATTCTGACATTTTGTCAAAGTTTTTCACCTATTTTATTCATCTACAAACCCGTACTACTTCAACAATACTTCTAATTCAATCGATTCTGACATTTTAAAGTTGAGATCACAATAAAAAGTTAGTTTCTGTTTTTATCTAAGGCTAAACTCACACTTACGCAACTCAGGTCGAGAAGAGACTGGACTCTAGTGGAGAGCATGTGTTTTCAGATGGTGACAGTCGCGGAAACTACAATCCACTGGTCTGAGTGTCACCATTTGGAAACACATGCTCTCGACTAGAGTCGAGTCTCTTCTCGACCTGAGTCGCCTAAGTGTGAGTTGAGCCTTACACGACTCGAGTCGAGAAGAGACTGTAACTAGTCTCTTCTCGACGCAGCATGTGTTTCCAAATGGTGACACTCAGATCAGTAGACTAGTTGCAGTCTCTCCTCGACTGAGTCGCGTAAGTGTGAGTTGAGCCTTGAAGTATTACGGGACCGTGGGGTTCCAATCGACCGAATACCAATAGGATTCCCATCCAGCCGAAAAATTCATTTTCCCATTTGGTCATTTGCGACAAACTAGAGAAATTTCTGGTCGTTTGGGAATCCTATCACTTTTGGTCAGTTTGGACTCTCAACACTTTCGGCTCAATGCGAAACGACGTTTTCTGTCGATTTGGAAAATTCATAAAAGTTTTCGGTCATTTGGGATTCGGCTAAATGAGAAAGTTCCAGTTTCAATATTTTATTAATTCTGTTGAATGGGAAAAAGTCGTTTTCGGCTGTTTGGGGAAATATAGCTTTTCGGTCGTTTGGGATTCGGTCAATTGGCATGACACCTTACGGACACTGTACTAAGACATAATATAAATGTACATAAAACTTTAAATTTATTATAAAATTGATAACATTTTCAGTCTGTGTTTGATAGCTGCTAAATACACTGAACACATTTTTTTAAAAAATAAATCTAATTTTGAGAAGACAATATAACGTAACCGTACAAAATTCCATTTTTGAATAATACAAATTATCATTATTATTCTGAGCAGTGTTATTCACTTTGAACTGTAAACATCGTCTGAATAGGAAGCATTATTGATATTATATGAAAGGAATACTCACAGTATGAAGTGAATATCACTACAGTAGCTTTATAAAGAAAGTCAATATTCTATATACTAT
>NC_052517.1:16679482-16812867 GCF_014356525.2 Nilaparvata lugens | reverse complement strand
GAGGAACCTGGAAGAACAGGATTTGAATTAGGATCGGTTGTTACTTGTTCAGTTCTCTCATTAGTTTGATCTTTGTTCAGTTTCTTAAACTTTCTAGGTCTTTTTATCTTGGATAAATGAATTTTCTCTCTAGTGTTATGATGTCGGGGATTTATTTTGGCAGTTTTAAGTTCTCGATTCACTGATAGGAGAGTTTCTTTGTTGAATTTATTTTTTGTTTTACTTTGTTTTTGTACATTCCTCACATAAACTTCTTTTGGGATTTCTGGTAGTTCTTCTCGATCTTTGTTCCTTTCGTTGATGACATGTTCTTTTCTACTTTGGTTTATTTCCTGTATATGGTCAAATAGTCGTTTAGTTTTTTCTTTGTGATTATTAACATATTCGTTAATAAATCTGTTCTGAATGTCAATTTCGAGAATAGGATTAGATTCTATGTGTCCGTATAAAACTTCCAAAGGTGTCAGTTTTGTAACCGAGTGAATGCTATTGTTATAAGCAATTACGGCGTACTTTACTTTACTTTCAATTGTTTCTGTTTTGAACTCGTCGCGATTATTGAATATTCTGATGTGCTCAATTATCGTAGAATGAAAACGTTCGGCTAAGCCATTTGAAGGCGGATGTTGAGTACTTATCCAGTGCATTTTGATTTTGTGCAATTCTGTCAATTCCTTTACTAAGCCATTATTGAATTCACATCCATTGTCGGCAACTATAGTTTGAGGGATACCATGGTGGGAAAAGAAACTAAGCAGTTTGTCTGCTACCTCAACACTGTTACAACTTGTTATTGGATAGCATTGTGCGTATCTTGAAAAACTATCAATGATCGTGAGAAATTTCTTTTTCTCAAATGTTATACTGTCCATGTGAATGATTTGAAGCGGCCTTGTAGCTGTCGGTGTCAAGTTCATTTCTAAATTAAGTGGATTTCGTTCGTACTTTGTTTTGAGACATATCTCACATTTGTTAATAAAATTTTGAATATAATTTTTCATGTTGGGCCAATAGTATTTTCTTCTTATCTTATCGTACGTTTCTTGTATACCTCTGTGATTCGTTTTTCCAATATGATAATTATCAATAGTTTCTATTCTGTCATCTTCATGTGTTACATCAAGTACTTTAACTTTACATCGTACAAGTATGAGTTTTGAAAATTTAAAATTTTTGGCAATCACTGAAGCAAATCTTTCATAGAATTCATTTTCAAAATACAAGCTATATCTAACATTAGGCACTAAATATTCTTTCACGAAGTCAATCACATTTTTATCGAAATTATTCTCAGATATCTCTACTATCATTCTTGTTTTACTATCAAATATTTTATGAATAGTGACTTTCTTTGGGTTATTGCTCACAAGCTTCAATATGACTTGGTTTTTAGCATAGTTAACTGGGTCATCTGAAACTGGTATTTCTACTGATGTGTTACTTTCGTAATTAGAATGTTGCGTATGAGAATTATTTTCTATGAACTCATCTTCAGCAGGACCTATGAAATCTGGTTCATCATTTTCGAATCCTCGAAAAGGGGTTTCGTTTTCAAATCCTCTAAATGGGGTTCCATTATCATCTGTACCGGTTTCATTTTCTAATCTTTGAAATAACGTTTCGTTATCATCCACGTTAGCTATCATAGATTGTGCATCCTCGTTAGGTATGATATTCACTACATTTTCAATGGCTTCATTTATAATCGCATCAATATCACTGAATAATCTGGGTGAGTTTTGGTTGTGTGTGTTATTATTATTCAACTGAATTCGGGAAAGGGCATCTGCGTTTTGATTTGCTGTTCCTTTTTGTAACATATGTCATAATCAAATTCTTCTAATTTCAGTCTCCATCTTAATAATTTTGAATTCGGTTCTTTCATAGAAAATAACCATTGTAGGGGCTTGTGGTCAGTGAATATTTTGAATTTTCTACCATAGAGATAGGGGCGGAAGTACTTGGTAGCCCAAACTATCGCTAAAAGTTCTTTTTCAATAGTTGAATAGTTCATTTCAGTTTCGTTGAGGGTTCTACTTGCATATGCACAAGGCAAATCAGCACCGTCTTTGTTCTGACTGAGAACTGCCCCAATAGCTATATTGCTAGCATCTGTTGTAAGGTTGAATTGTTTTTCAAAATCAGGATACTGAAGGATTGGTTCATTAGTAAGGATATTCTTACAATTTTCAAAACACTTAATGTACTCTGGGTCCTGTATATCTATTTTAGCATTTCTTTTCAAACATTTAGTTAGAGGTTTTGTTAAATGAGCAAAGTTGTTAATGAATTTTCGATAGTATCCTAGAAGTCCAAGAAATCCTTTTATCTCTTTCGTTGTTTTAGGGATAGGATATCTTTTTATCGCTTCGACTTTGTCAGGATTTGGTTTAACTCCGTTTGGTGTCACTAAGTGTCCGAGAAAACTAACTTCTTTACGCAAAAATTCTGTTTTATCAAGTTGTACTTTGAAGTTGGATTGTCTTAACCTTTCAAATACTTGTCTTAGTCGATCAATGTGTTCTTCTAAACTAGTTGAATAAATAATAATGTCATCTAAATATACTAAACACAATTCATTTTGGAGTCCTCTTAGTATGCTATTCATAGCTTTTTGGAAAGTGGGTGGACCATTTTTGAGACCGAAGGGCATTCGTAAAAATTCGTAATGACCCGTGTCTGTAGAGAATGCAGTTTTTTCAATACTGCTAGGATCCATTTCTATCTGATGGAAGCCAGAGAATAAGTCTAGGGTAGTGAAGTACTGTGCTCTTCCTAATTTGTCTAGAATATCCGTAATATTAGGAAGTGGGAATTTATCGTCTACAGTCTTAGAATTCAAACCGCGATAGTCAATTACAAGTCGAAATTTCTTTTTACCAGAAGCATCTTGTTTCTTTGGAATGACCCATATTGGTGAATTCCAAGGTGAATTGGAGGGTTGAATTATTTTTTGTTCCAACATTTCATCAATCTGTCGATTTACTTCAGTTCTATAGATTTCAGGGTAGCGATAACTTCTTGTATAGACCGGGATTTCGTCGGTGGTTCTTATGATATGCTTTATTTCATTCGTGAAAGTCAAAGGATTTCCATCAATGTGAAATATATCTGAGTAATCTTTAATCACCTGTAAAATAGCTTGCTCTTCTTCGGCATTCATATGATTGGTTCTAATTTTTGATAGATCGATTTTGTTAGTTTTGTGATGGAGTAGATTCAAATTATTACATGCATTATGATTACGTAACTCACTTGGAATAATACAATTATAGTTTTCAAGCGATTCGACTGACATTGGTTTGTGAATGGTAAATTTCTTGTCTGACGTAGTGGGGTTCAAAATAGAACAATAGGCTTTGTTTTCTTTCACTTTCACTAGACACTGAGGAATTTCAAGTCCGGAAAAGTTTTTGTACGATACTATAGCTTCACCTTCATTCATATTTTCAATTGGAATTTCTATAATGGATTGAGTTCTAGCTTGTATCAGAAATGATTTTATTTGTGTCATTTGATTTTTGGTAGGGTTCGTTGACTTCACTTTTGAATCATTTTCTTCAGCGTTAAAATAATAAATAGGTAGTTTCATTCCATTGAAATCAATACTGTCATTAATGAAATCCAAATTTATTTTAAGTTTTTTCATATTGTCAAGTCCGAGAAGAAGGTCAAAGTTTTTATGAAAATCAAAAAGATAGAACGTGTGTTTCGATTTTCCTAATAAAGAAATCTTTGTACTGTATTTCTCTTGTGAAATACCATGCGCTGTTGCTACTTCAAAAGGGTCTTCTATCAAGTTTTCTTTGTAACATTCCATACCTATGAAGTTCTTCACGAATGACCTAGTGCTTCCTGTGTCGATTAGAACTCTAAATCTTGTTTTAGGATCAATGAAGTAGGGAAGTTCATTTTTGTCATCTTGTAAGTTCATAATTGAAAATTTCTTTCGAGGCTCGTATCCTCTAAAAAACACTCTGATTCGGTTTGTTCGGCTGGCTGGAAATACGTTTCATTTTCGTTTTCAACGGAGAGCTGTTTGAATTCGTCTGATAATTCTTTCTGAGCGTTTTCTCCGAAATTATTATCAAACTCATCATTTTGCATTTCGTCAATTGGTCGACCTGTCATTTGAAACAGTCTTGGTCTTTTTTGGGGACGATTGTTGATTGAGGAAATGCTCATTGGCGTTGGTTGATACGAATTTTGGGGTCTTGGTTGGTTGTAGTTTGGATTTTGAGCTCTTGGCTGATTTGTGTTGAAATACTGTGGTTTGGGTTGATTGTTTTGAAAATGTTGTTGAGGTCTGTTCATGTGTTGATTTTGGAAGTGTTGATTTTTGTTTTGAAAGAATTGACCTTTCTGATTTTGAGTGTGATAGAACTGTTGTCTCTGAGGATAGTTTTGCATTTGATAGCTGGGATTACTTTGTGTTGGATTTGAGTGTTAGGCTTTTTCAAATTAGAGTGGTCTTGAAAGAAACCAAATTTGAACTGGAAGTCGTTGGATAGCATGTTTAGAGCACTGTCCAACGAACTGGGATTTTTGGTTCTCATGAGAGACCCGAGAGGCTCTCTTAATCCTCTTAGCAATACTCTAAGTGCTAATCCATTTACATACTGACACATGACTTCTGATATTGTAGGTTGTTTGTTTCGGAAATACGAGATCTGTAAATTCAGAAGTTTTTGGATTCGTTCATAGAATGAAAAGGGTGATTCACCTGATTCTTGTTTTAGTTCAGCCATTTCAAGATTGAGAGTAAAGCAATCTCTCTTGTCCATGTAACTATTGATCAAAACTTTTCTTACGTCAGGCCATGCATAAGTGTTAGAACTAGTAACAATGTCAAGAGCTGGGCTTTTAATACGGGCAAGAATAGTAGAATACAAGTATTCGTTTTGGAAATCATCTGGATTGGCAGTTACGTAAAATTTCGCTACAAGTTTGTCACAAATTGAAATAAAACGATTTAGCATAGTAGGCTCTCCTGAATAATCAGGGATCATGTCCAAGAATTCTTTCTTAAGGGTAGGTACAGTTTGGGGATTGGTTGCTTTATCATTGTTGGAATTCATGGCTCTTAGTTATAGATAAAATTACAAGAAAAAGAAATACGAAAATAGTAAGTAAAATTAATATTATCCAAGTTTGTAAATCACAAAAGTTTGTTACTCACAATACTAAAATCGAGTTCATCTTGTCACAGTCCCGGGTTGAAAGTCTTCAAAGGTGGAAGTCCGTAGAAGTTGAAGTCCGTAGTAGTCTTTAGAAGTTGAAGTCCGTGGTAGTCCTTAGAAGTTGAAGTCCGTGGTAGTCCTTAGAAGTTGAAGTCCGTTGTAGTCCTTAGAAGTTGAAGTCCGTTGTGGTCCTTAGAAGTTGAAGTCCGTAGTAGTCCTTAGATGATGAAGGTCCTTGGTTGTCCTGATATTGGAAGTCTGTTGCTTTTTCTTGATTCAATTTGTAGATGAAATACGGTATTGTTAACACTTTACTATACTGTTCACTTATTTTATAATTTTTCACACTTGTCCCGATATTAGGTGACTGAGTAAGAATATAATTTTGCAATTAACACTCACGAATTTTAATAATATAATAGTTCACCAACTTATTCAATTTGTTACGAAGTTATTTTGATGATTGTTCACTTATTTAAGTCCCGATGTTAGGTGACTGATACAACTTTTTCGTAAGTTCATGAACACTTCATTAACGGTTAAAACCGAAAAACCAAATTCTCGTTTTTGAAGTGTCCTACCGACTGCGCCAGTTAAGATTGCAATTAATCAAATAGTCTTTTTAAAAAATGAATTTATTTGTTAACCACATATTACAATAATTTTATATCTCGCGATAGAGCTCCGTTCGCTATGTCCGCTAGCTTGGAACTGACTACTAAATACAATGTTACCTTCCACTACAACTATGCTACATCAACAATAATGGAATGAGGAGTGCTGACTATATAAGTAATTAGCTATATAACTTATATATATATGCAATTTTCAGTTCTTGGATTTTACTTTGTATTCTCTCCTCCTCATTGTACTCTCTCTCATCCTCCTCCTTCTCCTCATCCTCCCACTTCATATTCTTGCACTTCTTCTTTTTCACTGCTTTCTCGTCTTTCTTCTTCTCATCCACATCTTACTCCTCTCCCATCTCCTCATCCACCTCTTGGTCCTCTATCTCTAACTCCTTCTTTTCTTCTACCTCCTCTTCCTTTCTCACCTCATCCTTTTCACCCTGTACATAATCCTCCTCTACCTCCCTCTTCTACTCCTCCTTCTCCTCCTCTTCTGCCTCTCCTTGACCTTTTCCATTTTTCTTATGTTCTGTTTCTGGCTTTTTCTCTTGACTTACCTGAAATATCCTTATCTACTGAATTCACTTATCATTTAATTTACTAAATTCCCTTCATTTTGTGTTGATTCTGTTCACAACACTGGAGTGAATCTCGTGTGCTTGTTTGTATTTCAGGTGGTAAAATAGCCAAAGTAGTATCAGTAAGGTTGGAGGATTCGTTTGAAGGCTGCATTCAACAGAAGTTGTGTCCATACCAGGTAAGAGGAGTGTGTCTGTTTGAAAGTTATTTAAAGGCATTCTCATTTGCTTATAAACTGTATTCAAGATCATTTCTAATTTCCATTTGTTGAGTAGAATCTTGTTAACTGTTGTGTACCATACATATTTTCACTGTAGGCTTCCAACAACACTTTTGACTCTTGTGTCTTTTGATTGTGTTGTTTTTGCGTTCTATATAGAATCTGTCACCAATTTTTGAAGGATCTGTTTCAATCATTTCAACTCAAGTCTTTCATGTCTCAATAAGTCATAGTGATAACATGCTTTCCATATATATATTCATATTTTATTATTCAGGAGCAGGTGTTACCTGTGCTCTGCAAGAATCTGTTAAAAGCACAAATGGATTGAATTCATATCTTAGTTACTTGCTTTATTATATTTATTCTCTACTTATACAAAATAGTGATATTTCACAATATAAATACTTTTGGATGAGCTTTTCATCCAATGTGGACATGATATCAAAAAGTGATAAATTTGTTTTATTATCAATACCTACTATTATATTAATTGAATCAATAAAAATGAAAAAAAGGCCCACAATCATCCTTAAAAAATAAAGAATCCTTACGCAAAATTGGAGTTAACCAGTTTGGTGACATCTGAATTTCTGTTTTAAATATTATTCAAAAACTGGGTAACAATATTAGAGAATCACTCTGTAGTTGAATGTAGGCTATTGGATTTTTGTAATAGAGCTTTTGGGTGAATACCACTTTTTATTCCTCCACATTGTATTTTCATCTTATGTCATAAATAAAAATAATGGTTATAACAACCCTTCTACAATAAAGTCTGCGAGACATCTAAAATTATCACCCTCATAAAACACTGTGAATAATGTAGTCTATAATAATGATACAAGTCCTGTCATTGATTGTGAATGTGTATGTGTTGCAGATGGCGACAGTTACTGTTAAAAAGGAGGAGGATGATAACAGCCAGCAACCAGCTGCAGTGGAAGAGGATTGCAGGCAACAACATTATCTAATCCCTGGCTACAACATGATCTTCATCAAAGAGGAGGCATATGGTGAGATGCATTCTATTTCAAACCGATTCCCTGATTGACCAGGGTCTACACTCCTTGCTTGGGTGATTAGATTGTGGCCAACTCCCTTACATGAAGTGGTTTGATGTTTGGGAGTGGAACTCCTGTGTAAATGCTACTCCTGAATGGGCTGTCTGCCACATGTCAACCATGCACATGTACAGAACAAATGTGTAGTGTTAGATGTAATTTGTTCAGAATATTCCATAAAATCGGATGTATCAATTTAGTTATGTTTGTCTACAACTTGTTATAGTTTTGAACTTCTTCAATTTCATCAATTACCTCTGATAACTAATTCCATTATCACCATAGAGTATTGTCACCATTGGCTGTGAATAAATATAATGAACTTGTAAACTCTAAGGTTCAACTTTAAGAAATTTATATTGATTTTAAATTGGTAATCAATAATTTTGATGTAAAGTGGACTGTATTGAATAGAAAAGAAACAAGTGATATCTCTACAGAAACAAGTACATGCAATGAATATATAAAAGAACAACTCACCGAAAATCTGCAGAGTACCTAATGTAATATTTATATTATTGAGCTTACAACTCCCAGGTAAGGTATTCAGGTGTCCCCGAGGTAGGAGATGAATCAAGGATGGTGAAAAGGCAAGCTTAATTGTCATCTACTGTTGGTAAATTCGGCTTCCATCATATAACGTTGCACATATATTTCTGACGAGATATTTACAATGTCTTTAAAGACTATAGATCGGTGAACTTTCCAATCGAAAAATAATAGTTTAAAACTTTCAACTAAAGGGAGTTTGGCAAACACTCTTCCAAACGTAGGTTTATGGTGTACGATATAACATTAACGAAAAAATAATAATTTGAAGAACGATTTTCTTCTGGAAATGATCGACGAATAATAATAATTATCAATTCCAACTCGAGGCAAGCTATTACGAAGCGAGACTGAACTGAAAGAAAAAACCTACCGGCTAGTGAGCGCGACGCACTCAAGTGAAAGAAATACGAACTGAACGAGGAGCGCGCGTCCAATTCAAAAACGAAAAATGAAAACTAGAGCTGGCTCCAACATCCCCCCCCGGCTGAAAAGCTATTTTCAGACAAGGCTAGAGAACAAAGAAACGAAAAAAACAATGAATAAACGACGAAAGAAATAAAAATAAAACAAAACGAGAATAAAACAAAAAATGCAAAAGGAAAATTATTGAGTAGGCAACGGATACAACTTTGTAGCCGGCCTTTTGAAGCGACCATTGGCGCACCGCACCATAGCCACTCGAACGACACCGTCAGCACCGGGAAATACTTCCTCAATCACCCCCAGAGGCCATTTCAACGGTGCGACATTTGGTTGATCCACTAGGACGATTGTACCAACCGTGAGAGGGGTGGAATCCTTACACCATTTCACACGGGTTTGTAATTCATGTAAGTATTCTTTGCGCCAACGACTCCAGAAAGACTGAACCATTTGATTGACTAATTCAAACCGATCCAATCGATTCATTGGACGATCTTCCACATTTAACATAGGAAGGTACTTAAGAGGTGTCAAAGTGAGAAAATGAGCCGGTGTGAGGGCGAGGGGTTCACTCGGATCCACGCTCATTTGACATAACGGCGTGAGTTAAGTACAGCCTCAATTTGAACTAAGACAGTGTTCAATTCTTTGTAAGTCAACAACTGGTTACCAATAACTCGAAACAGGTGTGACTTTACTGATTTTATATTCGCCTCCCAAAGACCGCCGAAGTGAGGTGAACCTGGCGGGATGAAATTCCACTCAATGCTATGATCAGCAAGTTCATTCTGGAGCAGCTTTTGATATTCCTTGGAGTTCAGCATCCGTGACAATTTTATTAGCTCATCATAGGCGCCGACGAAGTTGGTACCATTATCGGAATACATGACCTTACAAGGACCTCGTCGAGCAAGGAAACGGCGAAAAGCTGATAAGAACATTTGGGTCGATAAGTCCGAAACTAATTCAATGTGAACGGCTTTAGTTGCCATACAGATAAAAAGACAAATGTACGATTTAAATATGAAAGGATTCCGACGCCTGGCCATGGTGATTCGAATGGGTCCACCATAATCAACTCCACATTGGACGAATGGTTTAGACGACAGAGTTCTACAGGCTGGCAGATTGCCCATTTTCGGCGGTGTAAGAGTGGGACGATAGTGAAAACACTTGTTACATTTTCGTACACGACTCCTTATAAGGACACGGGCTGATAAAATCCAATATTTTTGTCTCAAAATAGACGCCAATAAATGAGGTCCAGCGTGACAGTGCTTTTCATGAAAATAATCAATCAAAAGCGTGACCAATGGATCATTTTTCGGTAATATAATCGGATGACAGCTGTCATAATTCAACTCAGAATTTTGTAAACGTCCACCCACACGAATAATATCATGATCAAGAAAGGGTGACAGTTGTTGAAGATGAGAAGTACATTCTTTCCCAGCTTTCAATTCCAGTAATTCTTTCGAAAAATGAATTTTTTGTACGACTTTACACAAATGTTTTTCTGCCAAATCGAAATCTAATTCATGAGGTTTAGGCAATAGACGAAGTACTTTCAATATTAACACCATGATACGCAATAGACGTTGGTAGTTGGAACAACGAGCAATTAAAAGATGAATCGAATTAATAGATGAATTTTTCGACTGTACTACAGTGACAATTGAGTGAACCTTGACCTCAGGTAGACACTCTATAGGTTCCAGATCGACCTTGACGGGCCAATCACTCTCTTCTAACATTAGCCAAGAGGGGCCAGACCACCACAAATCATGATTAATTATTTCAGAAGGGGATAAACCTCTCGAAATGGGATCAGCTGGTTTGAATTTCCTGCCACGTGTAACCAGTCGTTGATAGGACAGTCTTGAATTTTCGTAACTCGATTAGCGACGAAAGATTGCCATCTGGATGGACAGCCCCTGATCCAATGTAAGGCAACAGTAGAATCCGATAATGCAACAACGCGAGTCACGTGACAACGAAGGCTCAAAACAGAGACAACAACCTGTATTAATTCAGCGAGCAAGAGCGCCGCGCATAATTGAAGCCTAGGTATGGATAAAGTCTTAGATGGCGCGACTTTTGATTTAGCGCACAACAATGTGATAGTTGCAGGTTGCATATCCATTTGAGATTTTATGTAGATCACACCACCATAACCTAAAGTCGATGCATCACAGAAACCAATGACAGTAATTTTCGAATCATTCATCACTCCTAAATGACGTGGTATGAAGAGATTGGACAATAAAGGGAACTCCTTCTGACATGTCTCCCATTGAAGCGCAATAGAGGGAGGTACTGAATCGTCCCAATCAAGACCAGCATTCCATAATTGTTTAATTAAACATTTAAGAAACAAAGTTAGGGGTGACAAGAGTCCCAAAGGATCGAAAATGCGTGCTACTACCGATAAAATGTGACGTTTGGTAGGAACAGACTGATTAGGATTCACTGAAAAACAAAACGAATCACTACCAGGTTGCCATTTCAAACCTAGGACAGCCAACAAATTTCCCATCTCGAAATCTTTAGACAAGGTCGATTTTTCATCTTCCGAGAAATCATTCATCAATTCAGGTGAATTGGAACTCCATTTAGTAAGTTCGAATCCGCCTCTCTCGAACAATTCTTTAGCCTGACTACAAAGACGATTTGCTTCACCTAAAGAAGACACACTTGTCACCAAATCATCCATAAACATGTCACTCGGAATACGAGCTTTAGCATCAGGGAATTTTCACCTTCTTCTTGAACAAGTTGATGGACAGTTCTGAGAGCTAGAAACGGTGACTCACTCAGACCAAATACGACAGTTTTTAATTCAAAAATTTGTATGGGATCATTGGACGAAAATCTCCATAACAAACGCTGAAATTTGCGACACGATTCATCGACAAGAATCTGTCTATACATCTGCTTTATATCAGCAGTTACAGCGATAGAAAATAACCGAAAATTGACTAACAGAACGAAAATATCCGTTTGCAACTTGGGGCCGATATGAAGTATATCATTCAATGATACTCCAGTAGTAGTTTTCGCGCCTGCGTCAAAGACAATACGCAAAGGCGTTGATTGACTCTGAGTTTTGATTACAGCATGATGAGGTATAAAATAACCACTTTTATCACTCTGATTTTTTATCAATTCCATGTGTCCTTGTTTGAGATAATCCAAGAGGACATCGTGATACACTAAACGCATGTTTGGATCACGTGCCAGTCGTTTCTCCAAACTGATGAGTCGACGTTCTGACATAGCATAAGAATCACCAAGACAATCAGGGGATTTTGAAAACGATAATGAGACAACGAATCTACCCGAATTTTCACGACGAACGGACGATGCAAAATCCTTCTCGCATTCCAACTCATCAGCAGTGAGTTGTTTTCCTACATCTGGAACGCTTTCCACTTCCCAAAATTTTCGAACTAACTTATCCAACGGTGATGTTAGACAAGTCATCAAACACGTTGAATTTTCTGAAGATTGAGTTAAAATAGGGGCTCTACCCATCAAAATATAACCGAAAACACTTTCCAAGGCCATCAAATAATTCGAATCAATTTCCACACGACCATTTCGGAAAATATGGGGCACTAATTCAGCTCCTATAATAGCGTCAATTTCGCTGGGAATGTGATAACTTTCATCAGCAAGTCGAAGACCAAACAAATTTGATAATTTAGAATTATCAATTTTACTAGTGGGAAGCTGTTCCATGATTTTTTCGACAACTAATGGTTCAATGGAAAATTTAACACTAGAATCGAGTCGAGATTGAAGCGTGACAAAAGTACGACCAAAAACTGATTGCGAATTTCCGCCAAAACCATTCACAATTAATTGGAAAGGAGAAATCGATAGTTGCAATTTACGACAAAGTTTACGAGTAATGAAATGACTTTGACTAGCTGAATCAACTAAAACTCTTATTTTGTGCAATCTACCTCTCTTATCAGGTACCTCGACTTGAGCAGTTGATAGTAGAACACTATACGGTGCCGACTTCGAATCGATAGAACAACAGGTAATAGTATTATTTTCTACCTTTTTCGCATCCGAATTTGATGACGAATTTGAAGCATTTCCGAAATGTAAAAGCGAATTATGCTTCTGACTACATTCCTCGCAGTTGGAAGAAGTACAATCTTTACTACGATGGGCTGGCGAGAAACATTTCAAACAGCAACCCTTCTCCTTAACAAAACGAAAACGGTCCCAAGGTGATAACTGACGAAAAAGACGACAATTGATCAATTTATGATTTGTCATCGAACATTTCAGACATTCTGATATTTTTACCGGTGATTTGGTCACTTGCGAATTCGATTGAACAACCAACACTTTGGATTTTGGTATTGGTTTCACTACTGGCTTGCATTGTTTAGACGATTCGTCATGCGGTAACGATTTAATCTGCCTTTCGATGAATGAAACAAAATCAGTATATGTGGGATCATCCTTAGTATGAACTGAAGCTTCAAATGCCTTTCGAGAAACAGGATCTAAAATTTTCAACGCTTGGAACAGAAATATTGCATCAGATACATCTTCACCTCGTAGGCGTTTTAAAGCAGTAATTGAACCACAGAACTGATCGACTATAGAAACTAAACCTGCACGAGACTCAGATTTTAGACAATTGAATTCGAAAATTTGTTTCAAGTACACATTTGAGAGTGAGCGGGGGTCATTGAACCGCTTAATTAATGCATCCCAAATAATTTCATAATTATTAGCAATAGGTGGTAGATGACGTGAAATATTAGCCGCTTCTCCAGATAGTTTGGACACCAGATATTGGACCTTTTGTTGATTTGGAATCGATTTGTTGTCATGAATCATGCATTTAAACATTTCGTAGAATACCGCCCATTTTGATTGATCTCCGTCGAACACAGGAATTTCAATTTTCGGTAAAATATTAGACGAATCCTTATTGGAAGATACAGGTTGAGCCGGGGTAGAAACACTAGGTACAACCTGACTGCGTTTTTTCAATTCACTAGCAATTGCTTCCATATGTTCGAACATTTCCATATGTGAACTACTAAATTTGGGTACAAATTCCGGGTCTTTTTCCATTTCAAGCTCCTGTATTTCCATTTCAACAGCTTCATAATCCTGAACAGTTTTAAGAGTGGAACTATAGAGAATTAGAAATTGTTTAGCACTAGCTTCTTCTTTTAAAGCCTTTTTCGACAATTCGAAAGTACGTTGAATACGATAGAAATATTGCTCAAGTTTAGCTCGTTTGAGCTTTAACTTCTTTTCACTCATGATTGGATATTGGAAAGGTCTTAATGATTTTCATTTACTAATTTTCGAATAAAATTACGAATGCAACAATGAACGATTTTCATTGATGATTCAAGCAAGCAAAATGATAATGTTAGTACAAATTGAACAGAGAAAGCTCAATAGACGAAGCAAGCTAAGCGATAACGTTATCAGCATTGCAAAGTAACGGTTCCGATCGGACAATAGAGATAAGAGTGAACCAACTTGATCGGCTCAATTCATAATGTACAAACAGGTTTGAACCCTAGCATGCACAAACGATTTACAATAAAATTGGATAAGTGCTTGCCAAATATTTGAATAAAAAATAGCCAATAAAATCTGGCCTGGTGGACCAGTGTAAACTCTAAGGTTCAACTTTAAGAAATTTATATTGATTTTAAATTGGTAATCAATAATTTTGATGTAAAGTGGACTGTATTGAATAGAAAAGAAACAAGTGATATCTCTACAGAAACAAGTACATGCAATGAATATATAAAAGAACAACTCACCGAAAATCTGCAGAGTACCTAATGTAATATTTATATTATTGAGCTTACAACTCCCAGGTAAGGTATTCAGGTGTCCCCGAGGTAGGAGATGAATCAAGGATGGTGAAAAGGCAAGCTTAATTGTCATCTACTGTTGGTAAATTCGGCTTCCATCATATAACGTTGCACATATATTTCTGACGAGATATTTACAATGTCTTTAAAGACTATAGATCGGTGAACTTTCCAATCGAAAAATAATAGTTTAAAACTTTCAACTAAAGGGAGTTTGGCAAACACTCTTCCAAACGTAGGTTTATGGTGTACGATATAACATTAACGAAAAAATAATAATTTGAAGAACGATTTTCTTCTGGAAATGATCGACGAATAATAATAATTATCAATTCCAACTCGAGGCAAGCTATTACGAAGCGAGACTGAACTGAAAGAAAAAACCTACAGGCTAGTGAGCGCGACGCACTCAAGCGAAAGAAATACGAACTGAACGAGGAGCGCGCGTCCAATTCAAAAACGAAAAATGAAAACCAGAGCTGGCTCCAACAGAACTAAAAGAATATTTTATTACAATTACAAAATGTATTATTGAATTGTGACAAAAATACACTCTTGACAAATAAGATGAATATATATTATAAATACAGTTGATCATTACTAGGACCAATTTACATTTAATATTATATATTATATTG
This sequence comes from Nilaparvata lugens, assembly GCF_014356525.2. Classification (NCBI taxonomy): domain Eukaryota; kingdom Metazoa; phylum Arthropoda; class Insecta; order Hemiptera; family Delphacidae; genus Nilaparvata; species Nilaparvata lugens. The sequence continues at coordinate 16,797,712 of NC_052517.1, read as the reverse complement.
AATCAGAGTTACCTACTATAGAAGGTCATTGAAACACAAAATTGTCTGATCAGTTGTCCTATAATTTCCACTCACTTCATAACATGAATGTCACTATATAATATTCTGTTTTCATAATTTACAAGTTGCATTATTGATGATTGCAGATGAGCAAGAGGCTGAAGGAAGTGCAGTGAAGAGTAAACCAGAGATGTGGCCTTCAAACTGCAGCACATCTGACCGAGACTATGCAACAGAAGTGGGTGGACTGAATGAGCATTCAATCTCTCCAGTGGAAAAGTGCACTGAGTCATCTGTGGCTGGCAAAAAGACCAAGCTCTACAGCTGTGCTCACTGTAGCTATAAAACACCAAAGTTTAGTCATTTGAAGATACACATTAGAAAACACACTGGAGGAAAACTATTCAATTGCGAGTTTTGTGACTACAAAAGTGCTAGGTTAGGTCATTTGAAAGAACATATCAGAACACATACTGGAGAAAAGCCTTTCAGCTGCAAGTTTTGTGACTACAAAAGTGCTCAGTTAAATAATTTGAAAACACATATCAAAACACATACTGGAGAAAAGCCTTTCAGCTGCAAGTTTTGTGGCTACAAAAGTGCTACGTTAGGTAATTTGAAAGAGCATATCACAAAACATACTGGAGAAAAGCCTTTCAGCTGCGAGTTTTGTGACTACAAAAGTGCTCATTCAAGTCATTTGAAAGCACATATCAGAACACATACAGCAGAAAAACCTTTCAGCTGCGAGTTTTGTGACTACAAAAGTGCTCATTCAAGTCATTTGAAAGCACATATCAGAACACATACAGCAGAAAAACCTTTCAGCTGCGAGTTTTGTGACTACAAAAGTGCTTATTTAAGTCATTTGAAAAGACATACCAAAACACATACTGGAGAAAAACCTTTCAGCTGCGAGTTTTGTGACTACAAAAGTACTACGTTAGGTAATTTGAAAGCACATATCAGAACTCATACCGCAGAAAAACCTTTCAGTTGCGAGTTTTGTGACTACAAAAGTGCTGAGTTAGGTAATTTGAAAAAACATACCAGAACACAACATACTGGAGAAACACTCCAAGCTTTTGTGACAAAAAAGTGCTTATTCAGGCTATTTGAAAGCACATAAATTAGAACACATACTGGGGAATCAACTTCTAGCTAAACATTTCAAGACACACCTGTATTATAAATCACTTTATTCTCACTCCATTGTATAATTTTACAAACAATACCATAGTAGATGAGTTCTTTCCTCATTATGCTAGGCCTGTGTTAAGGTTTGGGTTGCCTTATTATTATTGTATATACAAATATGCAATCTATTAAATACAGTAATTATGAGATTCATGAACAAAACTAGAATAATAATAATCTGATAATTTGCTTAAAATTTTGTACTTATTCAAATATTTTTAAAAGTCATATCAATTTCCATTGAAGGAAAACATCAGCTGGAAATATCTCACAATAAACTTGGTAAGAACTTAGGCATCTTAACTTTAGGCCAAACGGTTTTTTCAATAAAGCATATTTATACCTCAGCTGAGCCTGTTTGAACATTTTTGCCAATTAGTTCTTAGAAATGCTGAGAAAATGCAGATGTTGTGTCTTGGAAAATTTGCCACTGGAAGTATGGAACTAAAATCTTGATACTTTTAAGAAATCAATAAAAAAAAGGTTAAAAATAAAGCATTTTATTCAATGGAGGAAATGCTGGTCTGTAATTGTTATCCATAGCTAAAAATATTCAAGTAGGCTATTTGTATTATAATTTGCAATATTAAAATGTATAACATGTACTTGTATACAAAGTATCAATGTTTCTATCTTCTTTTTATTGAAAATTATATTATGTTGGAAATTATTGTATAGTGTGGAGGAAATGGGTTTTTTACCTGTTGTCTCCATAAATAAATATATCCATTAAATATAATTATATATCCGTTATTGTATCCTTATGAAATGACTTTTGTCAATGCAATTATTTTGTTTGTGACAATAAAACATTCTTGATTCTTGTCAAATCTGTTCTTAGTGCGCCTTTAGATGGCCAACCGAACATACATGCCAAATTTGAATGTATTTGGTCCAGTAGAATTTTAGTTCTGCTGATTATTAATGAATGAAGCAGTGAGTGAATGTATTCCATATGAAATATGTGTCTAGTGGCAAAATGAGTAAATGTCAAATTTACTGTGTTGCAAATGAGTGCCAGCCATGTAAATGCATAAATGCCCAAACTTATCCTCTTGCAAATTATTGTCAGTACATGTTTTAATGTTTCTCCAGAGAAAACTCCTATAATTGTATTCTGTGACCAAAGTTATTAACAAAATGTTTATTTTTCCGTCCTTATAGATTCTGTTAGATTGAACGGAACTTGACAAACACATATGCTCATCATGTGTATGATAAGTTAAAAATTCATGTTCAATCTAATAGAATCTATAAGGAGGGAGAAATTAACATTTTGTTAATAACTTTGGTTTAAATGTGGTTTAACGCCCGTTCAATAACTGCGCGTGGTCTACTGTTCACAGAACTACTAGTTTTTTGACAGGTTAATAACAAGAAACAGCAATAATTAATATTCAAGATACAAAATACAAATCATTTCAATAGATTATTAATGTGCAATAGAGATAAAATAGGTAGCAAATGAATTGAAATAAAAACAGATAAATTTTGATAGAATTTAATTAAAAATTGTCTATTCTAAAATATATAATAATATAGTGTAGCTAACAAAATATGATATAGCTAAGTAAAGCACACAGATTTCAGGCACATGAATACATATAGTTTTATAAAATCACTTCACTTAAACGGGCTACTTTATCAAAATTAATAAAAATAATATTAAAACGTGAAGTGCCCTTCTCATTTAAAATTTTTAGACATTTCAACAAATTGGCCTACTTTGGCTGAATTCAAACTTGAAAATGGCCAAAGTAGGCCAGACCTGGTTGTTGAAATGTCAAAGTTTTAAAATGATTTAAATGAAAAAGGTACTTTATGTTTTTATATTGTCCTATGCACATTTATTAGTAGGGCTATGAACGTGTATGGTGGTATGATGACTGATTTTTTTCATAATCAAGCATAATAACTTAATTGCTCCGGAAGAACTGTGGAATAGTACAAATAATTTCAATTTTTGATTTTTCAACATTATAAATAGCAAAATAAGTGTCTAAACACGGAGAAAATTAAAATAAATCTTAAAATTCAAAAACCTCTTGAAAATGTATAGAGAAAGTGATAAGCAAAGTCGATTATCGACAAAATATCGATAGTAGATTATAGACTAAGTATTGATATTAGAATAATTATCGATATTCTGACATTTTGTCAAAGTTTTTCACCTATTTTATTCATCTACAAACCCGTACTACTTCAACAATACTTCTAATTCAATCGATTCTGACATTTTAAAGTTGAGATCACAATAAAAAGTTAGTTTCTGTTTTTATCTAAGGCTAAACTCACACTTACGCAACTCAGGTCGAGAAGAGACTGGACTCTAGTGGAGAGCATGTGTTTTCAGATGGTGACAGTCGCGGAAACTACAATCCACTGGTCTGAGTGTCACCATTTGGAAACACATGCTCTCGACTAGAGTCGAGTCTCTTCTCGACCTGAGTCGCATAAGTGTGAGTTGAGCCTTACACGACTCGAGTCGAGAAGAGACTGTAACTAGTCTCTTCTCGACGCAGCATGTGTTTCCAAATGGTGACACTCAGATCAGTCGATGCTAGTCTCCGCGACGTCACCATTTGTAAACACATGCTGCGTCGAAAAGAGACTAGTTGCAGTCTCTTCTCGACTGAGTTGAGCCTTGAAGTATTACGGGACCGTGGGGTTCCAATCGACCGAATACCAATAGGATTCCCATCCAGCCGAAAAATTCATTTTCCCATTTGGTCGAACGCTTTCGGTCATTTGCGAGAAATTTCCGGTCGTTTGGGAATCCTATCACTTTCGGTCAGTTTGGACTCTCAACACTTTCGGCTCAATGCGAAACGACGTTTTCTGTCGATTTGGAAAATTCATGAAAGTTTTCGGTCATTTTGGATTCGGCTAAATGAGAAAGTTCCAGTTTCAATATTTTATTAATTCTGTCGAATGGGAAAAAGTCGTTTTCGGCTGTTTGGGGAAATATAGCTTTTCGGTCGTTTGGGATTCGGTCAATTGGCATGACACCTTACGGACACTGTACTATGACATAATATAAATGTACATAAAACTTTAAATTTATTATAAGATTGATAACATTTTCAGTCTGTGTTTGATAGCTGCTAAATACACTGAACACATTTTTTAAAAAAATAAATCTAATTTTGAGAAGACAATATAACGTAACCGTACAAAATTCCATTTTTGAATAATACAAATTATCATTATTATTCTGAGCAGTGTTATTCACTTTGAACTGTAAACATCGTCTGAATAGGAAGCATTATTGATATTATATGAAAGGAATACTCACAGTATGAAGTGAATATCACTACGGTAGCTTTATAAAGAAATTCTATATACTATAATAAAGGAAAGAAGTGGATTAAGCAGCGTTTACACCAAAGTTATTAACAAAATCCTATACTATTAAACGAGCAATTTCTGTTTATATGTTTATATATCTGTATGTGACCGGATCTCGAAAACGGATTTAACGATTCTCACGAAATTTGGAACAAAGTAGGTTTATCATATGAAACTTCGACTGCACTAGGTCTCAACCCTGGGAGAACTCGCTGAATGACATTAAAAGAATAAATACGTCCTTGGAAAAACAGCTGGAAATTTTGTCGTCTGTCGATACCGTAATGGAAGTGAGTGAGCGAGTGCATGTTGTGTGGGTTATTCCTCAGCTGATCTCACGAGAATAATCCAGCAAGAAAAACTTATTTTTTTTATTTCTATTTTTTTTTTGGAAAACATGTTTACTTCAGAAAGTCCAAAATAGTAACTAGATGCTGTTAGTGTAGAATAGTACATAGTATATTAGCAAATATTGTAGCAAACATAGTATATCATTCTAAATCGAATTCATAGTATATCTATTTGTAATATTGATGATGTGTTTGTTTTTTGAAGTGTGAATAAATTGTTATTTTGATGAGTGATATTAGCTTTACCTGGATTTTGATTTGGACTGTAGTATGAAAAGGGACAGTTTTGGGCATAAGCCTGTTGTGCCTCCTTATATAACTGTAAAAATAATTGTACGACTGATAAAATGAATAAATAAATTTAAACTATAAATTCAATCTTTTGTTACAAATGTTCTATGCTCTTAAACACTCCAGAGCGAAGCTCGGTCCCCCGATATTGTTAATAAATTACTCCTTATAGATTCGATTATATTGTTATTATCAACAGGTTGCATATAATCTCCAAAAGTCACTGAACACTAATACTTATAATACAACTACATTAAATGCTGAGCCAATTGAAAAGGTATTTAAATTTCATCCATTATCAAGAGATGAGTTGTCAAGAATAATAAAAAATTTGAATAACAAAAAAACAGTAGGATTGGATGGGGTCTCAAGCAAAATTTTAAAAGAATGTGAAAATGAATTACTGGACCCTTTATTGCATCTCCTTAATACTTCACTAGAGCAGGGTATTTTCCCTGATGATCTGAAACAAGGAAAAATTTTGCCAATTTTCAAGAGCGGTGATTCTGAAAGAGTTGAAAATTATAGACCCATTAGTATTCTAAATGTAATAAGTAAAATTTTTGAAAGAGTAGTTTTAAATAGGTTATTGATGCACCTGGAAGAAATTAATTTCATATGTGATGAACAGCATGGGTTCCAGAAAGGGAAATCTACTAAGACTGCAATAGTATCCCTTGTTGAAAGACTAATAGATATAATAGATTCAGGTGAGAAGGCAGCCGCAATATTTCTTGATTTATCCAAAGCTTTTGATTGTGTGAACCATAGAATATTATTGGAAATACTAAAAACTGTAGGTGTGAATGGTATAGAACTAAAATGGTTTGAATCCAAGGTGGATGGGAATGAAATAGTAAAAATTAAATCTCAAAAACTAGAGGTCCAGGCTGGAGTACCTCAAGGCTCAATTCTGGGTCCCTTACTGTTTCTGTTGTATGTGAACCAATTACCAAAAGAGTTAAAAGATCACAGAGCTCTGTTGTTTGCTGATGACACATCGCTTATCTTTAACAATTATTTATTAGATAGTCTAGAAATAAATGCTTTTACTGGAGTACAGTCAATTGTCCAATTCTTGAAGCAAAGACAATTAACAATAAATAGTAAGAAATGTCAATTCCTACAATTCAAAAGTAAATATAATTCAGTAGAGGATAGAGAAATAAATGTGTTTGTAGAGGAAAATGAATTAGACCAAGAAGACAAAGTAGCATTCTTGGGAATTTTATTGGACAGGAAATTAACATGGCATCCTTACATTGAGAGGATATGTAATAAGATATCATCTGGGGTATTTGTCCTGCGGCAGCAGGGTAAATTCATGGGGTAATTCATCTCAACAAAATATGGACAGAGTGTTTAAGATTCAAAAGAAGGCACTCAGATGTATAGAGAAAGTGAATAGGTTAGACTCTTGTAGGCCTTTATTTAAAAAGCTTGGTCTATTAACTGTGCCATCTTTGTATGTATATGAAGTTGTAATGCATGTGAAAACGAGTGGTGTGATCCAGAATTCAGATGTTCATGAGTATAATACGCGAAACAGAGCAGATTATCATATAATGGGTCACAATAGTAGGTTATTTGAACAAAAACCAGATTATATTGGTAGGAAATTTTATAACAAGCTACCTCAAATCTTGAAAAGTAATGATGATTTGAAGATTTTCAAAAAACAAATGAAAAAATATTTAGTTGATAAAGCTTTTTATAGTGTACAAGAATTCCTTTCAAACCTAAACTAGGTTGAACTACTTAGTGTTAGAATTATTATGTAATAACATGACTTGTCTTATACTCCATGACTGGAGTCTTTAGGACGTAATCTAAAAAAAAAAAAAAAAAAAAAAAAAAAAATTGAAAATAACTTATCATACACATGATGAACTTATGTGTTTGTCAAGTTCCGTTCAATCTAATAGAATCCATAAGGATTAAATTATTAACATTTTGTAGATAACTATGGTGTGAACACAGGTTTTTACATGTAGGGGTTAGGATACATTTTTCACAAATTCATCTGCAAAAATAATCAAATTTTAAAAATTATATACTATGGCCCAATATGTCTATTGAATTTAACCATGATTAATCGCTGATTTAAAACGTTATCCGCATCTCTGATTGGTTCTCGTAGCATTTAATCACGGTTAAATTTAATGAACGTACGTGCAATCAAGTGTATATATGTAGCTCTTCTGCTCTATTACACACTTCACGGGCCAAAAAATATCAAACAACTAATAAATGATTAACTAGGCTAGTTTAAAACTAAAATAATGAATTAAACTAATACATATTTACAATTCTTACCTACATTTATAAAGCTAGAGGCAATATATATGAAAATTCATTGAAAATATCTAGGTTAGATAAAATTCGTTTCATCAAAAATTACATGGCCATAAAACTAATATATTCAAAACAATAGTGAGATTCACTTTGTCAGCATTTCTTATGGGCTAACATCAATGCTGCCCATTCAAACAATGCTGTCAATTTGAAGTGAATATCACTATAAATAGATACAGTCAAATACATGAGCAATACATATACAGAGTGTTTCAAAAGTAGTGTCGAACATTCTAGGGTATTGTTCCTGGATGATAGGAGACTACAAATGTCGTATTTCAAGTGTCCAAAACGCAGCGGTTATCCTTATAGCTGCCGTTTTTTTTCACTTAATAATTTTTATTTCAAGAACGAAATGATGTATTGATCTGAAATTTGGCATGAATATTTGAGCTATAAAGACTCAACTTTGAAAAATAAAATAAAACATTTTCGATGTAAATTTTCGAAATGGCGGTCATTTTAAATGTTTGATTGCAAATTTCACGAAAACCATTCACTTTATAGAAAATTTAGAAGAGACAAAAAAGTTAGCAAATTTTATCAAGATATCTCATTTATTAAGATTGGTCGGAGAAAGCAGAGAAATTAATATTATTTTCGTATTGCATGCATAACCACTTTTCACAATTTAAACATCAATATTACATTTTTAATTCCAATTGTATTTAAGATGAAGCTTTGAAACTCGGTATGGCTCCATATGGCCATACAGCTGATTTTACAATGTTTTTCAGATGATCTTGTTTGTTCTTGATCATGCATGCTGTACGAAAGTAATTAACTTCTCTGTTATTCTCTGACCAATCTTAATAAATAAGGTATCCTTGAAATCTTGATAATATTTGCTATTTTTCTCCTGTACATTTTCTATAAATTGAACGGTTTTCGTGAAATTTTCAATTAAACATTTAAAATGGCCGCCATTTTTAAAATTTACATTGAAAATTGTTTATTTTATTTTTCAAAGTTGAGTCTTTATAGCATAAATATTCATGCCAAATTTAAGATCAATACATCATTTCGTTCTTGAGATAAAAATTCCTAAGTGAAAAAACAAAATGGCAGCTATAAGGATAACCGCTGAGTTTTGGACACTTCAAATACGACATTTGTAGTCTCCTAGGAACAATACCCTAAAATGTTCGACACTACTTCTGAAACACCTTGTATAATTAATTATTTATAAAATCGACAAAATATCTATTCAATAATCTAATAGCAGCTGTATAATATTGAAACATAATCAAGGCAGTTTTATCTCAGTCTATAGTGAGTTTAGCGGTTCAAAGTCAGTGGAAATGATGGTAAGGCATTGTTGTCACTTTTCCCTCTCCACCACCTTCTGTAGTAGATTGCTATCTCGGCATATCTGATCTGATATCAATTAATTCTTGTTAATAATGATAAATTAGGATTGACAATTTATTAATATTTATAATTAGGATTGAATATCCAGGTTGCTTACACAGTCTACAAACAATTTGGCAACAGAGTTAGAAAAGCGTAGAGCTATCTGCTTTGTCTAATGACAGACAAGGATAGCAACACCAATGTTAACCAGGTGCTGACTTTATAACATAAATCTCACTATAGGTCTTATAGCTTTCTATTAAATCATCAAATTTATTTTATATAATATTAATGATAAAATCGGAGTAATAATGATTGAAGATTGACTATTAAATCCTCTAAAAATGTTTCGGTATTCATTATTACAGATAATAACGATATAAATATACAAATATGCACTCTGCGAATTATATTTGTGTAATTGTTTATTCGTATTATTTGAGTTGTTTGCATAATTTGTAGCCTATTACTTATGCTCTGTTGTAATTTTTCAGCTACTGACGTTGTTATAACATTGTTCAATGTTTTCCGCAATAAAGATTTTGATTTTAATATTAAAGATACTTGCCATTTATCCAAATATCCCTTTTTATATTTGTAAGTTAATCTCAAATCTGAAAAAAAAATGTGAAGGCTCACTAAGATAAATATTTATATAAATATTATTTCGAACACTAAATTACTAGAATAGTAAAAGTTTTATAGCGATCGAAGACAACATAATAAGTCAAAAGTTTAAAAATATTTAAAAATTGATTGATTTTTCTCAAATTTTAGGCACTTTACTATATTTAGCCGATACAATAAATAAGTACAATTGATTAAGTTTCATTTTGATTTATAAATTCAGTCAAGAATAGATTTTTGTAATTTGGACCTATGTTTCAAGCATGATTTATTTATAAGTACCAACATATTTTTTTTCATCTGTAAGTTATTAAAAACCTGATACCCAGTTGCACATAAATCTGTTAACTTTCAACCCCGATTAAATGCCACGGAACCAATAGAGGCTTCAAAAAAATCTCTGTTAAAATTTAACAGGCTTTTATGCAACTAGGCCTGAGTTTTTTACAAGTTTTAAACTGAGTTTCATAAAAACTGAATTTTTTCCACGTGGACAATTAATTTTTTCGCCCTAAAGAGACACACTGGGGTGTTTTACACCCCAGGGATTTTTTCTTCTGTTCTGCAATTGACAATAACAAACAGATGAGAAATTTTGCACAGTCGAAATTAGGTTTGTAGCATTGGCAACTGCTCTCCACCACTCTCAGTCAGTAAAAGCATTCTACAAGGTCACCAGCTCATCTTGTTCTTCATTTGGGGTGTCTAACACCCCAGAGTGTCTTTTACGTAGGACTTTATCAAATACTTTTATTACAAAGATTTACTTGTATTGACCACTACAAATGTGGTATGGGATGATGGATCAGATTGGAATAAATCAACCTCAAGTTGATTCTCTACAACTTGAGGTTCAAAACAATAAAATGAAGAGACGTGAGTTTTTGATGAAGTTGTCATTGGCAATGATCAAGCCATTCCTTCAAACCGGATTAGGAGCTCCGAACACTTAGGCGGAACATACATACTTCTAAAATAAGTATAAATATTGATAAGCAGTGCTTTAATTTCGATTTCTGTATGCACTTGAAACAAAAATGATTAAGAAATGATAAATTTAGGCTAAGTACTTGTTTTCTCTATATTTTTAAAAGAAACATGCAAAGTTGAATTGGGGTGTTCAACACCCCAGTGTGTCCACTGTGTTAGCATAAAGTAAGTGTGTCTCTGTAGGGTTTCGTTAAATTTCTATTTTTTCAGTGAGTTTCGACGATTTTTTAATGCTATTTGTTTAATAATCGACATGTTTCTCTAAATTTCCTGATAATGTAGGGTCAGGATGTCTCCTCTTGAAGAAGCCGCACTTCCATAACAGCAGTGTTAGTAATACTAGTAGAATAAGACCGAGAACTATGGCGAGAATGATGATCCACAGAGGAATAGGCTCGGTCTTGCGCTGCTGATGGAGATCTACTTTCGCCACTGTTACAACCTGTAAGTAAAAACACATAAAATAGTATCTTACGTCACATGGATGGGAAGGAACCTTTGGCAGGCGAGAATGATGTTTCTAGTCGAGACGATAGCCGAGACTAGAATTTCATTCAAGCACTGCAAAAGACATTCACGCCCAAGTAATTTACACTATTTTTTGACATAATAATCTAATAATTGAGAAATAGAAAACATTACCTGCTTGTGCTGAAGTTACTACATGCATTCTATAAACATAACCTAGTTTACTAATTCCATATCAGGAATTTTGCAGAAGTTGACAAAACTTCCACCTGAAGCGTTGAAGGTGGTTTTTTTGTAGCAGTTTTCCTATTTCAGAACTAGGAAACATACTCAACAGTAAAGAAAACATATGGTTTCATTACAGTAGAGTATGCTGTTTATTTGTGTTGCAAACAGCTGTTTACCGGCTTGTTTTCTTGCATAAAACAGCTGAGATTGAATGACTATGACAAAAAATTAATTCAAGTATCAAATATTGATTTAGTGCATCAACAAAAAAAGAAAATCAATTTATTGAAAAAAATATATTAGGGGTATTCACAATGTTGTTTTGGCCAGCTAAAGTGCTATTTGCTAACTCTGGATTGTGAACGCCCCATCTAAAAGCAAATGCTATAAGCTAACTGCAATAGCGATTCAAGCAGATAATTAGTGTAACTCAAAGATTATAACCTCACTTTTGCTACCAAATATGAGCAAACAAATATGGCCGCCTTTTTAACAGAGTTAGCGGACTGAAACCTGCGCTATCTGCTATCTCGTCTGTTAATTTTCTTCTAACGTACTACTGTAGCATTGAGTTAAAACAGACTTAGCAAAAAGCGGGAGTTAGCGAATAACTCAACTTAGCCATCTAACTCCAACATTGTGAATACCCCTAGTATAATAGCACTCACACATTCCAGTTAACTTCACAACTGAAAAACTACTGAACCAAAAAACGTTCAAATTTGGCAGGCATGCTGATTTGCCTTTCTGGATGGCACTAACAAAAACTTCATCAATTCCTAAGTGAAGAAACTATTACATCTTTGTAAGAGATGTAGGCAATTTATACTGTATATTATTATTATTATAGTCTGTATATCATTATACCAATATTATGAATACCAAGGGCTACTTTTAGTAATAGACATAAAATGGAGACAGTACCCTTTTTTAGAAATCACCTATTACATATTTTACAGAACAATAACATTTTAAATTATAGAATCATTAAAACACAACATGATTATTTAATGGTTTCATAATTAACCTTCCGGCAGTCGCACTGTTGTAAAAAGTAAAACAGTGTTTTTTGGTTCACAAAACTATTGAATGGGGTGGAGCCCCCTTTCGAAAAATCCCATTTCTATAAAAAAATCGGAAGGTTCATTTCAAATACTCAAAGTTTATCGATTTATTCGAATAATACTTACTTCGGCAATGTCATCTTCAGTTTGACTCTGATGAACGATGAAGGGAGGGGGTATAACAATTCTAGCTCTTGAGCCGATTTTCACATAATCAACCCTGGGATAGTCTTCAACCAGTGTTGCGTTCCATAATCTGAAAAATGTATTGTTTTCAGTAAAAAACATCATATAGTTTCCAGACATACATCATATTTTAGATATGTGTTAATGAATAAACAAAAATTGAATTTCCTCAAGAGAAAATTGTATTTTTACTTTTTGTAGGCTATATATTGTAACTTTTATGAAAGATATGCACATGGAATTATTTTTTAATACACGATCATTTTACATAATATTCTAATTTCAAATTAATAAATGGATTAATTATAAATTGACTAATAAATAGTCAAACAAAACTAGACTGATCGTAATTGTATACAGCGCAGAGCACCGCTTGCTATAATGAGGTCCACCTTATAATGGCTGTGGAGAAAAATAGGAGAACAGAGTTACCGATTCTCCGTCCTACCTCTGCCATCTGATACCAGTATATCTCATGTAATATTGATTCTTCATTCTTGTATAAAATAATCAATTATATTTTATTCTTCAAGAAAATAATTTTTCAACGATTTAACAATTAATTTTTTATTTTGATTTTATTTGCGATAAAAATTTACAATCAGTACTTATATTAAAAATATAATAGATAGTATAAATAATACATAATTTTGTAAGTATGTAGTAATAAATTAATTAATTTTCATAATTGAAATTGAATATTCGTTAAATAATTATATTTCAACATTATTGAATAGCAATCTGGCAACTTTGTGGAGCTAGAAAGGGATAGCGTTATTTGCTTTGTGGAATAATAGACAAGGCTAGCAACACCAATGCTAATAAAATGCTGCCATTATAACGTAGATCACACTATAGGAAGATGATACAAAGATGATACAAGGACGTTAGAAAAGGATAGCAACACCAATGTTGATAAATACTGCCATTATAACGTGGACCTTACTGCAATGGGACCTTATATAAATGGGGCATACTTGCTTGGCCGCTTAGAGTGAGACCAATTTATTATTCCATCAGAACCCATACGAATAATATTTCCACTGTTAGGCTAGTTTCACACACATTCGGTTCGATTCGTTTTCGGCAAATTCTGATAAGTGTGAAACGGTAATTCGGTTTGGATTCGGTACCGAATAGAAACCGCATAGAACCGAACGCCCATTTGACACTAATAAATTCCATCAGGTTCAAATTCGTTTCTAACGAAGGACTACTTTTACCACATTCGGTTCGGTTCGTTTTCGGCAAATTCCGATAAGTGTGAAACGGTGATTCGGTTTGAATTCGGCTCCGGATAGCAACCGCATTGCACCGAACGTCCCCTCGACACGAATAGGTTTTATCATATTTGAATTCGTTGCTAGGAAACCGGAAATAAAAAGAAAGTCTTTTACACACACTCACTTTTTCTGTTTCTATTTTAACTTGATATCATGATTATCTGTTTAAAAATCTTCTATGTCAAAATCATATGGTCAATTCATTTCCGTTAGTTATCTGGAGCATTTTTTTCTCAATAGTTTGCTAAAAAAAATAGGAAGATAAATTGAAACTCAGGGAAAATTTTTATTTTTCCATGAAAATTACACATGTTTCTATTAATGGAGAGAAGATATGAACGTTATGTACCATGTGTCATAATTGAAACAAATTTTCAATTCAAAGAAGTAATCACTCTGAACGTCCAAAATTAATATTATAAAAAATAAACTATTCAAATAGTTTACAGTTTTTAATTAAATTGAAAATATTGTGTTCAAGAAATCACATCTTACTATTTGAACACCAGCTTTTATATTTTATTACCAGCATGAATAGTAGAAATCCAAACACAGCTGTGTTTGAGAATACCTAATATTAGAACCGTGAGAATTAAAACCTGATATGTATGAAAGCCTCATTCGTTTTCAGCAACGAACCGAACCGAACCGAAAACGAACCGAATGAAACTGAATGCGTGTGAAGCTAGCCTAACGGACACGCAAACTGATACTATCACGTGGGTCAGTAATTACTATGGTCAAAATTACTCAGTAAGTCAGTAATTATTACTGAGCAATTACTCAGTAAGTCATAGGTCAGTGAGTAGCGATTACTATGGTCACATCAAAACCGGATTTTGATTTTTTACAGATACATACCTTGCATTTGTAGCAAGATTTGTTTGATACTTTGTAGCATTTTTTTTGTATTTCTTTGGCATTTTGTTTTGTCTTGTTTTGTGTGTTTTAATAAATTGAATTGAAATTGAAAAAATGAAATAAACCTTGCTTTGATGAAAATAGTAGCTTCCTGGTTCTTCAGAAGTCCTTCAACCTCACATCGGAATTTTATGCATTTGGCAGTTCCAGCGGTACAGTTCTATAAGAGACAATTGTGATAAATTATTATACAATTGTAATTAAATACAGAATGCCGCAATAAGTAAATAAGTTAATATATATATTATATACAGAGCCCGGCATAAAAACCTGACGATTTTTGTGGGATAATTATTAAAGTGAATTTGTACAATTGAAACATGTAATTGATGTATCAAATTAAAGATCAAATTTTGCAATTTACACAGTGAAATTACATTGATTACTTACAAAGTATTTTTATTTGAACATTATGCCATCCAAATGTTCTCCGTTACTTTTCACGGTAATTTTGTTTATTCATAACTCCCGATATATGAAAATGTGCCTCGTCACTTGAAAGAATAGCGGTGGACATTTTCGAGAATTATTATCTCGCAAGCGGCTTTGCGATGTGCCCAATCAATTTGCGTTGAGTTTTTGCACTAACATTATCTTATACGGATGGAATTTCAGGTCGGAATGAAGAATTCGTCGTACACTTCGATCAGAAATGGCTAGCGCAACAGCATTTTTCGCTGCTGAACGTCGTGGAGACCGTGTAACAGCTACTCTTACCGCGTTAATATTTTCAGGCGTTCTCACAGTCCGTTTTCGTCCTGTTGGTTTTGTTTTTAAAGCAGACAACGTGTTCCTGAAATTCTTTTACCCACAACAAAATCGTTTCCTACTGGGAGCAGGCACATGTTGATTTGAATTGAAATGTCTGCGAAATAAATGCAGTGATAAAATAACTGAGTCATTATTTTATAAATTATCTTCAATCACAAACGCTCTATGTTCACTTGATCACGACATACTGGCTACTGGAATGGCAACAATAGACCTGTCGATGCACAGCATTCCTGCCTTTTCAATGCCATCATATAACAATTACTACAAAATCATCAGATAAATATACCGGTCCCTGTATACAGTGTTTAGGAACTCCCTACCAATACTCTGGGGCATTTCCCTGGGTAAGAAACATATCTAAATATCATATTTGAATTGTCTGGAAGTATTCAGTTACTCACACAGCGGCCATTTTGCTTTTTTCACTTATATATTTTTTTCTAAATAATGGATAAACATACGAAATTGAAACTTTGCGCAATCATTAATAACAACTAGAAAATTTTTTGATAATTTTTCAAATTCATAAAACAAAATGGTGGCCATTTAAGATTTTGTATCTTAAATAACTCAGAAACCTTTGGTTTTACAAAAAAAATTGCAAGAATAACTTTTTTAGTAAATTTAATTGCCTATCGATTGGTACCAGAATTTTTAAGATTTTGACTTGAAATTTTGCATATAGATTCTTAATTAACAGAGGATGGTTATAGACCTATTTTCAATTCTTCTAGATTTCATTACGCCCGGACGCCCGGTTTTCAGTTAGTCAAGTTTTAAAATAGACCCTAGCGGAGCACGGGCTATCTGCCAGTTTTACAATATCTTAGCGAAGATCGAGCGAAGTGAGGTTTTGCATTTTTCTTTATGTTCCGCATTTACGGCGAATATATATATATATATATTATATATATATATATATATATATATATATATATATATATATATATATATATATTATTATATATCGTAAAAATCAGACTATAGAATTATTCATCGTACTTCAGCTGTCGAGTGGATTATTAATTGCATGCGATGAGGAATGCAATTGATATCTCAATGTAACTTGGTAAAAAATCAGCTTTAGTGTGGACTATTAATTGCAAGCAATGAGGCATGTAATTGATAACTCGAAGTAGCATATATTATTTTCTACCGACTTTTCTCTGCTTTCATCTTGGTAAGCTTTCGATGATAGTAGCATAGTTGTTTACAACTAATTATTGTCGATACAACAACCATTAGTTGTATACACACCGTTATCTCGCCGACACGACAGGACATGACATAATTCACTCTGATGGACAATACTAGAGGAGGCTGTGGTTATTAACTGCGCGAGGTCTACTGTTGAACTACAGGACTACTAGTGGTATTTCTGACAACATCCAAATGTTGTTTCTTTCTTAATAATTTACTAGTAAGTCTGTAAACAGTAGTCCTCACGCAGTTTTCTCATCCACAAGTATCTGATGTCACCTGTTTGAAATGTTAACAAACTCAGTTCACGTTTGAATTATTTGTATTCCATCTGATAATTCATCCAATTCCGTGATAATCTTTTCATATGATGCAAATATTTCTCAAATATTTGAAATTTAATTTTTTTCAATCAAAAATATTATACTTTTTTCATCTGATGAAAATATTTCTCAAATATTTGAAAATTAATTTTTTTAAATAAAAAATATTACACTTTCTTCAGCATTATTTAGTTCATTTAGGTAATTTATAATCACCCATTAAATTTGTTTTTCAAATGTGAGAATATTGATACTGATAGGCACGCATAATAATAATATGAATGCAAAACAGAATATTGAAACCATAGACCTTATAGAAATAGACACAGACATCTGTGTAATGCATTCAATGAATAATCCACCAGTCAGCTGATTGATTATGAATAATTTTATAGTCTGACGAATAATCCTATCTTAAGAGTAGATGATGATATTATATTGGTATCGGAGTATGGAGGAATTCCTTTTCTTTTCATATTATCCTTAAAATGCAACATTTAAAAAAACCTTGTGTATACATCGACGCGCAGTTGAAAAATGAATATTCCTGCCAAATCTCATCGAATTCTATCAATGTGTTTGGCCGTAAATGCGTTACATACATACATACATGCAGACAAAAGAAAATCCGAGTTAAAACATAGACCTCACTACGTTCGGTCAATTAATCGACTGACCATGTTGACAACATTATACTGGCGTCCATCGCTGCTGACCAGTTCCGACTTGACGACCATCTCTGTGTCGCGCTTGAGTCGCACTCGCTTGCCGTCCGACTGTGTCGCGTTGTGGTGTGCGACTGGTGTCGCAGACATGGTGGTGGTCAGTGCCAGGGTGTCGTGGAGGGTGTCGCCCACATTGGGCCGGTAGTGCAGACCCAGCGGATTCACCTGACCTGGCGCCATGTGGCACTCACCGCGCGCGTTCAGAGCTGCAAGTCAACACTAGATTAGATTTTGATAATATAATATTTAAATCTAATAATCGATTTTTAAAATTGAAAAAATAATATGATGGAGTGAATAATATAATATAAGGAGGAGTAGGTGAAGGAGATGGAAGAGGAGGATGAGGAGGAGGAGGGTTAGATTAGACTTCTTTATTTATGTATGTTACAATATTTACTGGCTTATACACTAATCCTATTATATTAAGCGAGCAATTTCTGTGTTTTTATATCTGATTATTTATTTATATTTATATCTGGTTATTTATGTTCAATGGATCTCCAAAACGGCTCTAACGATTTTCACGAAATTTGGAACAAAGTAGGTTTATAAATTCGATTGCACTAGGTCTCATCCTTGGGACTCTCAAACTCGCTGAACGACATTAAAAGGATAATTCATCCTTGGCTGAAACAGCTGTGGATAGTAAAAAAGTGAGTATCTCCCAACAAAACAATAATAATTGACAGAAACTTGGCTTGAAACTTGGAACATAAACTACCTGTACCATGAGATATCTTCTTATACTATTTTTCTCTATGCTCAAACCAACCTACTGTATAGTGATGTCCACTTTTGATGGCAGTGTTTGATTAGCAATGGTATTGCTATCCTTGTCATCATTCAACAAAGCGGATAGCGCTATCTCTTTCTTGCTTTGCTCTGTTGCCAGATCGTCTTTTAACAATGTAGAATTAATAATTAATTAACAAAATATTTCATCTTTATTATGAAAATTCATTATGAAATTATTGAAAAATATAATTTCTTAATTAATAAAATATAATTGATTATTTTAAACGAGATTGAACAGTAAATATTAGATCAATAAACCTGTATCAACTACCGACTATAAAAGGCATTGACAAGACAGAGGATCGGCAACGTTGGTCTCCTATCTTTCTTCACTGCCATCATAACGTGGACCTCACTATAGACTTGAATTAACTCTGACCTAAACTTTTAAGCTGGGTACGAAAATTATAACAAAAATGCGACTTTATAAGAAACCAATCTAATGAATAGGGTTCAGAACTTGTCTTCTCTAATAATACAACTCTTTTCTTTAGACTACCCAAACTGTGACAGAAAAACTGTATTAAAAAAACTTTTCACTAGATCAGCCGGACTTATTGTCAGTCCTATCAAACGAGCTCTCCCCCCCAAATTTTTTTTTGTATAAATAAACAATCAGTCAATGCCAAACATGACAGCCACCTCGAGTACAAAATAACATTTCTGTCATAGTCATTCAATCTCAGCTGTTTTCCATGCATGAAATCAAGCCGGTAAACAGCTGTTTGCAGAACAAATAAACGATTCTCATTACAGCATACTCTACTGTAATGAAACCATATGTTTTCTTTACATTCGAGTATGTTTCCTAGTTCCGAAATAGGATCAGCAAAACTACTACAAAAAACCACCTTCAGCGCTCCAGGTGGAAGTTTTGTCAACTTCCGCTAAATTCCTGATTCGGAATTTGTAAACTAGGTTATTTTTATATATTTATATAAAGCTTCAGCACAAGCAGGTAATGTTTTCTATTTTTCAATTATTCTTCTTTAGATTGTTATGACAAAGATAGAGTACGTTACTTGGACGGGGATGTCTTTTGCAGTGCTCGAATGAAATTCTAGTCTTGGCAAACGCCTCGACTAGAAACATCATTCTCGACTGCAAAAGGCCCCTTCCCATCCTTGTGACGTAAGATACTATTTTCTATCTATCGCACGAGCGCACGTTTGTTATTAAAATAGAGTGAAATGCTACAGTTAATATTGACAACAAACAAATAAACAATCTTTCTGTCAATGACAAATGACTGTTCAATGAATTTTAATTTATAACTCTAAAATCCTGATCAATATGAGATAAATATATTATTATATATAAGTCCCATAAGACCAGGTGACAAACTGAACATAATCTAACTTTCACCCAAGTTGCACCGACCTTCAATAGTGGGTTTCTCGTCGAGGTAGAGCAGCCACTTGCCCTGTGGCTTGTTGTTGGCCACCTGGAACGGCCACTCGAGATGCACCTCGACGCGCGACACCTTCCACGGCCCCCGGTTGAACACCTGGTAGGTGTGCAGCACCCTCGAGCCAACCTCGTCACCAAACTGCATCGCCGATTCGCCTCTTACCTGACCACCGTAGAACACCTGTTCAGGACGCGCTAACCTGGAAACAAGGGCAATATTTATTTTTCGCCACACTGCACAGAAAGCAGCTGTTTTCCAGTCCCTATGTAGATCTGAAAGACCTTGTTTGCAGACGACTCTCGTCTGACTCAGAAAAGGGTTTCTTTTCCGGTCTAGGCCAGAAAGTTGTCTCTTTCCAGCCGCTCATGGAAGTAGTTAATAAGTCATCCGCTAGATCGGGCGAGTGTCCACTTTCATCATCAGCTGAAGTCGCCATGATTTCAGTTCCAGTTTCGAATCAAACTAATTCGCTCCGCAACCAGTTTTATTCAATTATTTATTGTTGATTAGTGCATTCCGAATTTTCAAAAATGATTGAAGATGACTGTGGTATTCCAAGTGAAATTTTAAAAGAATCTGAAATCCTGACTGCAAATCTTCTACCACTAAAATCAAGAGATAGGTACGATAGCTTAACGAGTATTCTTTATTTTGTATTCTTTTTTTATTTTGTCAGCAATACCTGTAGTGTGGCGAAAAATATCGTTCGCACCACGGGCAAAAATGTTTTTCCAGCTCTCAATCTTTTCTAGTCCTCGGCCTACGGCCTCGGACTTGAAAACCGATTTCGAGCTGGAAAAATCTCATTTTCTGCTCTAGGTGCGAAATATACTATATTGGATAGAGCAAACAATACAATAGTCGGAAAAGAAAACCAGGATATTGCCCAAAACTTCTTCTATTCTTAATTTTGTCTAAAATCGTCCAAATAAACTTTATGTCCATTTCAATTTGTACCCCAAAGCTTCAAACTGAAACTATAAAGCAGAATAAAACAAACAATTTTCAATTATTTAGATACATTGATGATAAAACTTTCGTAAAAACATGGAACAAGTTTTGAATTCACAAAATATAGGAAAAAACACTTGAATTCTGAGCTCAAAAATATCACGTTCACCATAGCTACAACAGCTGTACTGTATATTTAGTAATTAGTGAGTGTAAAGCTAGGGTTACACTATGTAGCAGAGCTACATGTAGCACACCTATACAGAGTGGGTGAAAAGTCACAGAACAGCTTAATATCTCATACCCAAAGGTAATTTCACGGTGAGTGTGATTGGGGATCCAACTCAAATTGAAAAAACTACTTTATAATGACTTTGAAAATCTGGTCCACCATCTTGGATCCGCCATTTTGAATGCAACTTTATTTTTTTAAATAGGAAGCTGGGCTTGCGATACATGATTTCGATACGGAATTTTAAGAAAAAATGTATGGTGAAAGCCGCACATCGATATCTTGAACCGTTTAGAAGATGGTCACATTATTAAACAATACCACATTTCTGATTTGCAGTGTATTCATTAATAATATGAATATCTTCAAAACGGTTTGAGATATAGATATGCGGTTTTCGCCATTAATTTTTTCTTGAAATTCCGTATCGAAATCATGTATCGCATGACCACCTCCCTATTGAAAAAAAATTGCATTCAGAATGGCGGATCCAAGATGGCGGACCAGATTTTCAAAGTCATTATAAAGTAGTATTTTCAATTTGAGTAGGATCCCCAATCACACTCACCGTGAAATTACCTTTGGGTATGAGATATTAAGCTGTCTCGGACTTTTCACCCACTCTGTATAGCTCTGCTACAAGTTCAAAAATCTGGTGTGGCGCACTCACACAACTTCCCTTGCCGTTATGAAAATTGATCACCTGAAGCTAGTGTTCCCGCGCATCTCAAGTCTACTATTCAAAGATTTGAGCCAGCTGTTGCCAGGGCAATAACGCTGGAGACACACGAGGTCTGCTATCTCTTCATAGTGAATCATTTAATAGAATCAACAGTTGCCAACAGTTTGTAATTAGATAATCACATTTTCTCGAATTTTGAGCTTATTTTCAATTTTAGGTGAAAATGTTACTGAACATTAATTGTAGAGATTCTAATGCTCAATCTATTCCGATCGAATTTTTTTGTTTAAATTGTATCTGAAGCCTGATAATTGAGAATATAAAATCAAACTTTGCATAGATGGGGCGGAGCTCCTGAAATTTTTACAGATATGGGACTTGTGGCAGTTATTAGAGCTTATCGATGACTATTTCAGGTATAACTTTAATCAAAATCGTTGGAGCCGTTTTCGAGAAAATCGCGAAAAACCCTGTTTTTGACAACATTTTCGCCTTTTTAGCCGCCATCTTGAATCGCATTTGATCGAAATTGTTCGTGTCGGATCCTTATATTGTAAGGACCTTACGTTCCAAATTTCAAGTCATTCCGTTAATTGGGTGATGAGATATTGTGTACACAGACGCACATACACTCACACACACACACACACACACACACATACAGACCAATACCCAAAAACCACTTTTTTGGACTCAGGGGACCTTGAAACGTATAGAAATTTAGAAATTGGGGTACCTTAATTTTTTTCGGAAAGCAATAATTTCCTTACCTATGGTAATAGGGCAAGGAAAGTAAAAAGTGACACTGGAGATGTGCTATACAGTATAGCCCGGCTATATAGCAATTTTGAGCCTATTTTCTCTGCTATATAGCAGAACATAAGCTATCCAATATTTTGTTAATTGGGTAATTATATTTCTACATTTTAAAAACGATCTGGCCACGTTGTGGAGCTAGAAAAGTATAGCACTATCTACTTTATAGAATGATAGACAAGGAGTGCAACACCAATGTTAATCTAATACTGCCATTATAACGTAGACCTCACTATAAACCATAGAGAAACAATAGCGTAAGTAGATATCCCATGGTACAGGACGTTTATGTCGCAACTTTTACTGTTATCTCAAGCTGATTACTGTTGATTATTGTCGAATTTCTCCGTTTTGTTGGGGTGAGAGTGTATGAACGGCACAATATGAGAGACTACTAGTGTCACACAGCTTCACGTAAAGAAGTACATGAACTATCGGCTTGTGATAGCAGTAAAAGTTGCGACATAAACGCCCTATAGTGAGGTCCACGTTATAATGGCAGTGTACGATTGACAATACTGTTGCTGTCCTTTTCTATCATACAACAAAACAGATAGCGCTATCTCTTTCTCGCTTTGCAATGTTTTCAGTTTGCCAGAATATTTTATTTTTACTTTTGACAGTGACTGTACAAAAGTAAACGAACAATTCTCAGATGCCATTTTTTTCTTCATTCTATCAAAATACTTTGGTACACAAGTCGTATAATTGATTTTAAATGTATTTTTGAAACAATGAAATAATTTTGAGACATTACCGTATGAGAAACACAAATTAAAATACCTGAAATGACATTTTAAAAGTTGATAACTAACCATCCTAGACTTCATCCATGCTTCAGTTAGCCTACACGTTTAGGTTAGACCTACTCGTACCGGTATAAATAATATTAAAAGGTTATTTCAGAATTATTTCCATTGAAATTACTTATTTTAAAAAGGATTTCTATTTTTTTATCATTTTTAAAAGAAATTGGAATAGAATACCTATCAAATAACATAATTTCTGTTGTTTTGAAATTCAGATTGGTGTATCACAGCTTTTTGAATTAGCCGCCATTTCAGGTTTGTATAAAAATAAAAATCTGATCTTAGTTATGAAAACAAATTTTTGAATCAAATTATGAAAAAATATATTTTCTTGATTAATTTGACATTAAATTGATTATTCTATCAAGGAAATAATAATTATTATTAGATCAAATTTAATGGGATGAATTGAGTAGCAGCTCAAAATCAGTGGCAAAATGGAGAGACTTGGCAACGTTTTTCTCCTATCTTTCTTCACTGCCATTATAACGTGGACCTCACTATATACCATGGGATATCTGCATTTGCTATTGTTTCTCTATGCTATACTATAAACATAGTTGACGACAAAACACCTACCCTTGCAGCGATATCTCGGCCCTCCTGACGACCACCGCCTTCAGAGTGAGAGGCTGCTCCGGCTCCACTTCCTGCGAGGTGGTGTTGGCGAACACTCTGAACTCAATGGCCGACTGCTCGTCAGCCAGGGGCTTCGGGTCGAACCGCAGGTGCACGTTGATGGAGGCATCCTGCTTCAGCGGGTTGCCCAGACTGCAGATCACCAGCGTGTTGTTGTGTGGGTTGCACGACGGTTGGCGGTCCTGCAAATGGGTAAACATATCAATGAGAAAAGATAGCATATGAAGATATCCTATGTTTTGTAGAATTCATTCAAAGTTTGCAAGTTTTCTATCAAAATTAGCAAGTTTTCTGTCTCATTCAAGACAGCTGTAAATAACAAATAGTGAGTAGGTTTTTGATTCTGTATTCAAATTTTTTAAATAAGTGCAATATTTCTTAAGTTTTTAATTTATTGTGATACATCCTGTGATTTATTTAGAGTATAAAATCAACCTTCAAAATTTTAAATCATCATGCCTGGACCGAAAATCAAGTGACAAAGCAGTGTGAGATTACATAGCCTTATCTTTTGGACAACATCAACATTTTATCAAAATTTTTGGAGAGAAATAGTACAGGCTCAGCCTAGTTTTTCCTCCAATGTCATAATTGTATTATGATTATAGTATTTTATACAATAAATGAATGAATTTGTGTTTGAATGTGGGTAAATTATGGTGTTGTGTATCAATATAATACTGTAGCTGATCTGTATCATATGCGTTGATACTGTATCATTTATGGTGATAATATAGAGAAAAGATAGATAACTCATGGTTTGTAGAATTTATTAATAATTTGGAAGTTTTGTATCAAATTATGGTGTTGTGCATCAAGATAATAGCTGATCTGTATCATATGTGTTGATACTGTGTCATGTTGTGGTGATACTGTATCATTTATGGTGATAAAATGGAGAAAAGATAGATAACCCATGGTTTGTAGAATTTATTCAAGTTTGGAAGTTTTGTATCAAATTATGGTGTTGTGTATCAAGTTGAGATGATACGGTATCATATTTTGTGTTATGTTGTGGTGAAACTGTATCATTCATGGTGATACCATAGAAAGAGATAGCATAGGAAGATATCCCATGATTTGTAGAATTCATTCAAGGTTTGTGTGTAGTTATGGTGTTGTGTTGATTCCTTCACCACATTTGTTAGAATTGTCCCCAACAAAATAAAAAAGAGACCTCCTCTGTCGGCTTGTGATTTGTCTCTTGAGGTCAGGACCCGCCTCTTACAGTGTTATGTGTTTCCTGTTCTTTTATATGGGTTGGAAGCATGGACACTGAATAAGGAATGTGAGGCCAGACTTTAGGCGTTTGAAATGTGGACCTACCGGCGTATGCTCCGTATATCTTGGACAGATAGAGTCACAAATGCGGAAGTTCTCAGACGTATGGGTAAACAACTAGATATTGTGCATGACATTATGATCAGGAAGTTGAAATACTTTGGGCACATTATGAGAGGACCTAAGTATGTAATTCTGCACCTCATAATACAAGGTAAACTAGTTGGTAAGCGTTCAGTGGGACGTAGAAGAATGTCTTGGTTGAGAAACCTGAGGGAGGCATTAAATAGGACCTCTTCCGAGCCGCAGTGAACAAGGTGAGAATTGCCATGATGGTAGCCAACCTCCGTAATGGAGAAGGTACCTAAAGAAGAAGATGGTGTTGTGTATCAAGTTATGATGATACTGTATCATAATGTGTTGATACTATATCTTGTGTGGTGATACTGTAAAGAAGTGTTGTGGTGATACTGTATCATTCATGCTGATACCATAGAGAAAAGATAGCATAGGAAGATATCCCATGGTTTGTAGAATTCATTCAAGGTTTGTGCCTAGTTATGGTGTTGTGTATAAAGTTATGATGATACTGTATCATAATATGTTGATACTATATCACATTATTTTGATACTATATCATGTGTGGTGATACTGTAAAGAAGTGCTGTGTTGATACTGTATCATTTATGATGAGACCATAGAGAAAAGATAGCATAAGAATATATCCCATGAATTGTAGAATTCATTCAAAGTTCAGAAGTTTGGTATCAAGTTATGTTGTTGTGTATCGATTTGAGATGATACTGTATCATATTGTGTTGATACCATATAATGTGTGGTGATACTGTATCATATTGTGTTGATACCATATAATATGTGGTGATACTGCATCATCTATGATGATACCATAGAGAAAATATAGCATAGGAAGATGTTTTGTAGAATTCATTCAAACCTGTACCATAAAATGATACAGTATCACCATAAAATGATAAAGTATCACCAAATATGATACAGTATCAACACACAAGATACAGTATCACCACAATATGATACAGTATCATCTCAACTTAATACACAACACCATATCATATTGTGGTGATACTGTATCTTGTGTGTTGATACTGTATCATATTTGGTGTACTGTATCATTTTATGGTGATACTGTATCATTTTATGGTGATACTGTATCATTTTATGGTGATACTATACCATGTTGTGGTGATACCATAGAAAAAAGATATCATGAGAAGATATCCCATGGTTTATAGAATTCATTCAAAGTTTGGAAGTTTTGTATCAAATTATGGTGCTGTGTATCAGGTTGAGATGATACGGTATCACATTTTGTTAATACTGTATTATGTTGTGGTGATACTGTATCATTCATGGTAATATCATGTTACATATATGCAATCTATCAGGCCTTGGACTATTGGCGAAAGAGCGGGAGTCTTGTTTTTGGAGGTTTTTGAGTTTTTTTGGTGATTTGTAATTTATTGCGTTGCGTTGATTTATTTATTTATTTAATCATTCAGAATTATACAACTTACAGAAAAGTACCACAGGCTTATAAGCCCAAAACGGTTCCAATTCTAATTTATACAACAGTGCAAATGTAGCTAGGTTATGTGTCACTTAACATTGATCAATTAAACACTCAATTTACAATTAATTCAAAACACCCAAAAATCATTTTTAAATTGAAAACAATATTTTTAAATCAAATTAAATCAATCACAATTAATTAATTGATGCGTTGTGTTGTGCGTTTTAGTTTTTATGAAAACTATAATATCAAGTGTATATTCGTTTTTAATATTCCTAAATAGTGACGGTCTGATTTAGATAATATAGAGAAAAGATATCATAGGAAGATATCCCATGGTTTGTAGAATTCATTCAAGGTTTGTGTCTAGTCATGGTGTTGTGTATCAAGTTTTTTCAAATTCAAAAATTAATTTATTTCGCACAACATAATATTAATACAAAACATTGTACCGGCTAAAAATACAAAAATAAAAATACTAATGAAAATCCACTTTGAAAAACAACTTAGTTTAACTTTATTTGTTAGTTGAGATGATACTGTATCATATTGTGTTGATACTGTGTCATATTGTGTTGATACTGTATCATTTATGGTGATACCATAGAGAAAAGATAGCATAGGAAGATATCCCATGGTTTGTATAATTCATTCAAAGCTTATATTATAGTTGATAGCTGTGTAAGAATTAAGATTGAAATACCCTTTTGTTCAACATTATTTTATTTCAACAACTCACGAAATGTTTCAACATCAATGTCACCCAGGCACTCACTTTATAACACAAATCTCACTTTAATAAATCTCAGTATTTTTCAGTTATCAGTGGTGATTTAGTGAAGTATTCGGGGGCGCGACAGTCGAGACCGACGACAGTCGAGGCCTGCAACAGTAGAGGACTGTTTTCCAGTCCTCTACGGTCGTAGGCCTCGATTTTCGGGAGTGTACGAAAATTGAAGAGTACTCTACTGTCGCCTAACGCTGGCGACATTTGAGGACTCTTTTTTAGAAGTCCTCTGCGGTCGCAGGTCTCAACTGTCGGGGCTGTTCAAAAATTGAAGAGGCCTCAACTGTCGCCTAACGCAGGCGACAATTGAGGCCACTTTTTCAGGAGTCCTCTACCGTCGCTGGCCTCGAATGTCGCAGGTCTCGACTGTCGGGCCTGTACAAAAATTAGAGAGTCGCTTGCAGCAGACGACAGTTGAGGACACATCCTACTGCGATACCAGACTGTACCTGTACTAATGTCAATAGTGCATCTTTATCTAGTGTTTAATAGATGTTATGAAATACATTTTGTAATGATTATAACATCTGATTTGTTGAAAATCAAATAATGGAAACTTCCTTCATAAAAAAAGCATATGAACTTTGAAGGATCGTAGGGCTTACCTTTAGAGGATTTTCAGAACAAACAATTTAGTTTTTACGAGAAAAGCTCAATGTATAGATCAATAAAATGTAAAATGTGAATGTGTGAAATGGATAAAAGTTATTGATTTGTAACAGTACTGAGAATTTGACATCCAAGAATCAAAAAGGTATTTACGAGTTTGAAAATTTCGTTTTTTATGAAGAAGCAACTAAGGTATATTTACAGTTGTGAAGTTGCAATACTTATTCATAGTAGGGAAGGAATAGTAGGATATAATATATTATTCAATTGCTGGTAAATCCATACTAATTGAATGATAATTCATTAAAAAATCTGCCATTCTGGAGAGCCTAGTGCAGGCGACAGTTGAGGCCTCTTTTCCAGCAGTCCTCTACCGTCGCTGGCCTCGAATGTCGCAGGTCTCTACGGGCGTAGGCCTCGATTTTCGGGAGTGTACGAAAATTAGAGAGGCCTCAACTGTCGCCTAACGCAGGCGACATTTGAGGCCTCTTTTTCAGGAGTCCTCTACCGTCGCAGGTCTCGACTGTCGGGGCTGTACAAAAATTAGAGAGGCCTCAACTGTCGCCTAACGCAGGCGACATTTGAGGTCTCTTTTTCAGGAGTCCTCTAACGTCGCTGGCCTCGAATGTCGCATGTCTCTACCGTCGCTGGTCTCTACTGTCGCAGGACTCTTGTCGTTTGCCGCGTTTGACATCGACCCAAGTATTCTTATTTAATTTGGTTTTAAACGTGTCTAGTTTATAAATATTTTGGACTCAAAATTGGACAGAAATCATGAAGTGTAAACATAACCTATTTTTGGACAATTTATATCTAAATTTGGGAAAGGAACAGTTTTGGGCTTTAAGCCTGTTGTTCCTTTCCCAATCATTCATAGTTGAGAATGATATTGTATCTATCAATGTATAAATAAATAATGATAATAAACATGAAACTCAAATACGCTTATTTAATCTTCTTTGATGACATGACGACTTTGAGGTATTGATTACAAGTACTTACAGGCAGATCAGAAGTCTTCATACGTCCAATGTAGTTGAGGGCGGCTGGATGACTGACAAACAGCTGTGCTTCGTAGGCCGACTCTCTCAGATTATGGGCGGTGATCTTCAGTAGAACCTCTTCATGCTCTCCCAACACTAGTTGCCAAGATGATTTGTTGTCTCCTGAAAGTAAATGCCAGAATAAAATGTGGTTCAGTTGAACAGATTTTGAGCATTACAGTACACATACCACAGCTTTTTCCCGTGACTTCGAAACGGCATACAGGAAATGAATGGTTCGTGGCGTAATATTCACGGCTTTGCAAAAACATCAGGCTTCAGGGACCCTTGATCCCTATATGACGAAAGCTCCCTACAGAGCATCCTTGAAGGAAACTCCCTACACAAAGAGATTCTTCATGAATGAGAGAGTTGCAACGTATCACCAAAGATGGAAAGAGCTTGTTGAACAAATGTAAGTTGTTAGGCTGTCTTCATGATTGAGTGAGTTGCAACGTATCGCCAAAGATGGAAAGAGCTTGTTGAACAAATGTCAGTTGTTAGGCTGTGTTGTGCTTAAAGGATGTTACACTAAAAAGCTCCTTGTGTATCTTTTTGGATGCAACACGTTGCTTTTGAGAAGATACAATTGGGCATCTGTTGCTCTTTGGGCCACGCCTGTTGTTCTTTTGCGATCATATTTATATGATTTGTTATTTGACCGAGCAAAGTGAGGTTTAAGATTCAAGTCGACGGTTTTGCATTTCTCTTTATGTTTATATATTTTTATTTTCATATTTATGTTACGCTATTAAGGTGAAACGCGGCAATAGATTTTCATGAAATTTGACAGGTATGTTCCTTTTTTAATTGCGTGTCGACGTATGCAGTGTTCTGTAAAAAGGTGCCCATAAGTCGGGGCGTGATTCCTCTCATCGAAACAAGAAAAAAGTTCTAATTAGCATAGGTCCGAAAATACTTAGTTACCAAGTTATCCAAGGTGAAAGATTTCGTATTAATTTCAGTTCCCCTGCCGAAACGAAGCCCTACGGGTATTTATTTGCTGTTAATTAAGATGTACAATTTAGTGTACTTCATGTAAAATGAACTGAAAAATCGAATAAAATCGTTTCCAGACCTGTAACTACAGTAATTTTCATGATGTGCGACAAAATACGCGAAACTTGGTCCCAAAAAAAAACAAATTTCTTCAAGATTTGAAGCAGATTTTCTATGTTAAATGTACAATAAACACAAAATAGTTTACAGAACTTGTAGAGAATTTAATTTCGAAGAGGAAGACCTAGAATGAGTCTTATAATTGGCAAACGCAAACTTAAAAAAATAATCCTTCATACAAAACGCACGAAAAAAAGAGAGCTTATCAGATTTTGTCTATTCGAAACATGCGTTTCGTATGTAATTAAGGATTATTTTT
Source organism: Nilaparvata lugens (assembly GCF_014356525.2). Lineage (NCBI taxonomy): Eukaryota > Metazoa > Arthropoda > Insecta > Hemiptera > Delphacidae > Nilaparvata > Nilaparvata lugens. The sequence goes on along the minus strand of NC_052517.1, from coordinate 16,767,044 downwards.
TCAAGTTTGCATTTGTCTATTATAGACTCATTCTAGGTCTTCCTCTTCGAAATTAAATTCTCTACAAGTTCTGTAGAAAAATATATTTTGTTTATTGTAAATATAACATAGGAAATCTGCTTCAAACCGTAAAGGAACTTGTTTTTCGGGCCAAGTTTCGCGTATTTCTTCACATATCTTGAAAATTGATGTAGCTAAAGATTTGAAAACGGGTTTATTCAATTTCTGAGTTCATTTTACATAAAGTATGCAAAATTGTACACCTTAATTAACAGCCAACAAATACCCGTAAGGCTTCGTTTCATCAGGGGCACACAAATTCAGACCAAATCTTCCATCCTGTATAACTTGGTAAATAAGCATTTTTGGACCTATGTTAATTAGATATTTTTTCTTCTTTTGATGAGAGGAATCACACCTTGACTTATGAGCACCTTTCTTCAGAACATCCTGTATATTATAAGTTTTTTTTTAATTTGTATTCTAAGGATAATACAACAAAAGGAAAAGGAGTATCCTTCTAAAGCCAATATTACCGTAAAAATCAGACTATATAATTATTCATCATCAATCAGCTGTCGAGTGGATTATTAATTGCATGCAATTAATATCACAATGTAACTTGGTAATAAGTCAACTGTCGTGTGGACTATTAATTGCATGCAATGACGCATGCAATAAAATAATATAGTATTTTCTCTCGGGCTGACTTTGTCTTTAATTAAGGAGCTTTTGATGTTGTCATTTTTGATACACCAACCTCACTATCCATTAGCCGTTTTCACAGTAGATATCTCACCGACAACGTCATACAGACAGGATTTACTCTGATGGACAGTATAAGGTGGGCTGTTCACTGGAACCGATTTCATCCGAACTAGTATCGGCCGAGAACTACCGAACTCGTCCGAACGATCCCCCAACAAAGAAAGCTATAGATACTCGTTCATTGCAACAGGTTCATACGTCCGTGCACGGCCGATCAAGTTTTCGATCCGAATTGAATGAGATTTTCCAGCCTTATCCGGCCGAAGTCGAGCTGAGACAACATCATCCTAACCACAAAATTGTTTCACAGTCTTGTCTGTTTTTGTTTTTTGAGCTTGTTCTGTTTTATAAAGTTTTAACTAAGGTCAATGAAAAGTTGATAATTTTGGTTCAAGAGCATGTTCCACTGTGCGATATGCGAGACAAAAGATATCATCGTCATGATGTTCAAAGGAATCTGTAGACAAAGATTACGGAACAAATAGGATCTAAAGGTTAGATTATTGTAATGAATAACTAATTTAGTGGATATTTGCTTATTCAATTTTCAAAATCTCAATATAATCATTGTTTATGAAAAATGTTGGTGGCTATGATAGTAGTTAATTCAATATTTATTCAATATTCAATAGTTCAGCCAACTACTAAACTAGACTGACATAAACGGTTCCAGTGGACGACCATATTCGGCCGAATTAACGGCCGGCAGATTCGTCCGATCCAACGGCTCGGTTGAATACAGTTCCAGTGGACGGTCACCCTAAGAGGAGGCAGTGGTTCTAAGAACTGCGCGAGGTCTACTATTCACAGAACAACTAGTATACAAATGAATAAATGAGTCAATTACCAGAGGTGGGCAACTCGAGGCCGGCCTCGACGAACAGCTGGCTTTCGCAGATGTCGTTGTCGCCGCAGTCCTTGAGGAAGGTGGCCGCAAACACTTTGGCCGCCTCCTGCTGGTTGAGGATGGGGAAGCTATCCACACTGGGTAGGGCGGCGCCCCGCTTCGGCATTCGCGGCTCCTTCTGCACCAGCGTGTAGCTCAGCCGGAACATTATGGCCGACTGGATGTCACGTGTGTTCTCCTGAAAACAAAACAAAAATACTTTTATTCCATCAAGGCAATGTACAATGCAATAGGAAAAGTCATTAAAAGTTACAAAATAACAAATATTACAAAAATATGAAGTTGGCAATATAAAGCACTATGAGAATTGATAAAGCTTGCTTGTTAAAATTAACTCTTTTCTAGTCATTCACGAATTTACTGGTCATTTTATTACTTGTTTTATAGTTTCTCACATTTTAATTTCGTATATTTATGTCGGTAATAGTTTATACTTCAGAATTCTTACACATTAATGTAGGTAGCTACATTCCTAATTCTAATTAATTCCTGATCTAATATCACATTCATTGTCAGTTAATTTTGTTATTGCTATATTTGGAAATTACTATCAAATTCTTTTCAAACTATTTTTGTATTTTTTGTGATTTCTAATGTTAATTTTGAATATTGTTATTATATTATCGTAGCAGGATTTTTTGTAATGTACGTGTTTTGATAATTTGTTTTGTTAATCAAGAATGTATTATGTATCTGATCAGGATAGCATCTACTATTTGTATGAGTACTTGCTCAAGAACAAATAAAACTATTTGAAAACACAAATTTGAAATTGTCAACCACTTTTTATTATTATAAATTATTATAATATATACAGAACCAGGTTTCGTGGCTTTACCAGCCACATCTTCAGCTGTTTGTTTACAACTAACTGTTTGTTTACATTTGTACACAAACAGCTGAAGATGTGGCTGGTAAGCTACGAAACCTGGTTCTGTATAATTATATTATAATAATTTATAATAATAAAAAGTGGTTGACAATTTCAAATTTGTGTTTTCATTATGGAAAAGTACTACAACATCACTCACAACACAACTGTAAGGTTAAAACTATTTGATTTGAATTGATAAAAGCAGACAAGAGAAATTACATAATAAACAATTCTAAAGTTAGTCTAAAAATAAACCAAACTAGGCAGATGAAAGAGCACAGAAAAAGAATAAATGGGATTCTTTGAAAGGAGATTTTCAATCTTTTTTAAATGAAGCTATTGGTATAGTTCCCTAACTGTGATAGGGAGGATATTGAAATGTTTCAAAGATGAGTGGCCAGGACTATTCAAAATCTTACTCAATTTTGTCTATTCTGATCCTATTTCTGAATAGTAGCTGGGAAGGTCTTCTATACAATGATGAGTGTCAATGTTTTTCCATACATTCATTAAGAGTATGGAACCACCATCCCATGGATAGTCATGATATTTTCAATTATGAATAGTGGCTTACAGTGTTCTAGATAAGATGCACCAGAAATGATACGCAGTGCCTTCTTTTGTAATAATAATAATAGCTTTATTGGCATTCATGAAATGAACAAAAGCCTCTCGATTGAGGTAATTTTTGGTTGGTAGTTACTAAAAAAACATCTTGAAAAAACAAAAACTTACATTTTCTAATACAATATTATAAATAATATTACGATATTATAATATTACAAGAACGAGACGGTGAAGAAGAAGGTGAGATAATAGAGACGAACAAGAGGATAAACAAAATGTACAACAAGAGGAATAGAATAAGGAGATGTGACAGGTGAAATATTGATTGACAAAACAGGGGTGAAGGAGAAGTGGAGTAGAAGCAAGACTAGAGACAGGAGAACAAGAAAAATAAGGAGGAGAAGAAAAAGCAATAGGAGAACAAGGCATAGAAGAGGGGAGTTACAACAATTCAAAATATAAGAAATTAAAATCATTTAGGGTTGGTTTCCGAGCTCGGGATTTAGCCAAGTTCTAGACTTTGAACAGCTGCCAGCAGTGGCGGCTCTTCAGGGGAGCAAGTACAGCCGGACGTACCAAGTTTTTTAAAAATAAGAATATCATTTCAATTATATAGTTGAGAAAATAGTGCAATATGAATTCAAATATTGGTTCACTTAATAAAACATCCTTTTTATTTGTGTTTTCCGAGGCGTTCTATCTTAGGCTAGGCGCACAACAATTAGTCATGACAAGACAAGACATGATCAGTCACAATACTTCACATTGTTGCTTATGAAGACATGTCTAATTACTATGACTAATCAGTGTGAATTGCGTCATGAGCAACTATGTGAAGTATTGTGACTAAACGTGTCTTGTCTTGTCTTGACTAACTGGTGTGTGTCTAGCCTTAGAATGTAGTGTAAATACAGTGAAAAGTTATCATACAATTTTGCTTGTACATCACTGCTTGCTAGAAACACTGCAAATGCATTTTGGTGGCAGTACTGTTCAAAAGATGACTAGGCTGCAATTTGCAGTCAGGTAAAGGCCCAATGTCAGCTCCGACTAGATGGCAGCACCTATGGCTTGGTTGCCATGACAACGGCTTGCTAGCTTCATAGCTTCAGTTTGACTAGAAATGATAACTCAAGCCCAGGTCCTGCATGCTTATTGTAGGTTGCCTCTTGGCTGCCCTGGGTCCATCCTCTTTATTATAGGTATTCGCTTAGGTCGGTCATCTTAGTACACGTTGAGGACGTTCTCTTTTCATAACTGTCCTATTTCCTCCTGTTGAGGTTATGTTAGATTGTTAGTGGCGACACGCGTGGTGACTGGTGCTGTTGTGTTATTAAAGTTATGAGTGTGAATTGTACAACGTGAAGCATGAAGCCTAGAAACGATTTAGTTTGCTTGTTGATTGGAACACCGTGGAGAGAAGAGGACAGAAAAGATTTGTTAGCTGTTAAAAAGCCTCAACCAATTCTTCATACTCAAATATCGGCCGATGGAAGTGGTTCTCACCGAAGAAACTTCCAGCAATCATGATGCAAGAGTAACTCATAGTTAGGGAGCTATTATCTATATCTATTATCTATTCAGTTGTATTCTTGTTTTTCACATCAACGTGTATTATGTTGATTATTCTCTAAACATATTCAAGTTTCACATTTTGTACTCAGGCTTACTCCATTTTTAAAAACTTGAATGATAGCTTCCATGTTCAGATAAATATATTTCTGTTGACAGAAAGTTCCATCATAATACACATAAAAAATAAAAACGTTCTTTGGGGGATAGAATTATGGCATATTTCAGAATCAACAGACCACCAGCTGATATTTTTTTGATATACGAGTATGATAATATATATGAATTGATTGAGCCACCCGCGAGGGTGAGGGAGGAGGGAGGTGCTGATTGCTACTCAATATTGGGCTGTAACTACTTTTTCACCCTAGAGCCGACACTGAGTTGGAGTCGGAACGGGACGTAGTCGTAGTCCACGTTTAAATTAAATTTCGAAAAACTAGAAAATTGAACACAAAATAAAATAAAGAGAAAATAGTATAACATTTCAGCTATTTTGAATTATTTAGGAATGTTTCATTTTGTCAAGGAAAAACGTATCCAATTACGGAAATGAGAAAATAAAGATTATCATAGAAACTACGACTACGCTCCGTTTCGGAAAGCCAATTTTCTGACTCCAGCTGTTTAAACTCTAGAACTTAGCTGAATTCAGAGCTCGGAAACCGGCCTTCAACTTTCCTCCTACTATAAATCTTAGTCATTGATTTTAATAATTGGTTTAATTCATTTTTCCCCATTTCCAAAAAGAGATGAGGAAATTGAGGACTGAAATCATCCCTCACCTTGATATAGACGGTATGTTCATGACAATGCTTAAGCTGTCCGTTTTTGTCTTGAGTGAGACTGATATCATTCTCAACCGTACTTGGTCTTGGTTCCTCTCCCGAGGTCCCTCCAATCCAAACTCTTGGCACTTTGCGCTTAAAGTCCGCCTCCAGCTTATATCTCAGGGTTATGCCGGTTCCTTCGCCCAATCGCGACCCTTTGATATCCTTAATGACTGCTGCTATCATAACACACGCGTCGAAGGTGAAACTGTAACAGGGAGATCAGATTCAAATTAATTTATTTGCCATAAAATAATACAGATTAAGGCTGTGCAAAGGCTAAAAATAAACTTTCTACTGGTGATATTTTTCAATGTGTTTCGATTTGTATTTCATCAAGCTATCAAAACAATTTTCTCAGGAAAGCATTTTTTTCCGATCATTACTTTTTGAGATATTTATTTATTTATTTATTTATGAAAAAACATGGAAGCATACAGGATTTCTCCCAAAAATTGCTTCCATAACAACACAATTACAATAGTTCATTATACATAGTAAGAGTACAGAAAAGAAGAATATTGAAACATTACAATGAAAGAAGAGGAAAAACAATAGAAAAAAAAGAAATGAACAAAAAAAATCGAATCAGTACTAATCATACCCTTGAGGACTAGTACAAAAGTGGATTTAAAAAAAAACAAACATACAACATCAACTCAACAGACAAGAGACACATTAAAACACTCGACAGTCACACTCGCAGAAGTCGCCTACAATCCCTACGGAAGCGACTGTAACCGAATGACAGGTCAAGATGATCCGAGAAGCAATTGAAAATGAATGATGATCTATATATGGGAGAGTTCTGATGATTTAAAGTGTTGCAATAAGGTATAAATAATCTAAAACTGGAACGGCGAGGCACTGCAGAAATGTACACATTTAACTAGGAAAGCAAAAACATTGAGCTGATTCTGCCATTGAATACATTAAAAACGAACAAAAGCATATTAAAATCACGTCTCAATTTTAATGATTCCACACCGAACATCAATCTGAGTTGTGATGTGGGAAAGTCGAAGGGGTATGTATTGTTGAACTTTTTAAAATATAAATATCTAAGGAATCTGTTTTGAACACACTCCAAAGGATGTATCAGTGAATTCTGGTATGGGTTCCAAACCACACAACCATACTCCAGAACGCTACGAATAAGTGTCTTGAAGAGATAGCACAGAGTCCGTATGCTGTTGAAATGTGAGCATGTTCTGATGATGAAACCAAGCTGCTGATATGCCTTATTCACAATCCTTTCAACATGCAGAGAGAAATTGAGCTTGTGATCGAAAACAACTCCCAAGTCTTTGAAATTTTCTACTTCTTTAATAATTATGCCATTAATATGATATAGAGCGTTGTTCAATGTAATGTTCCTCTGACGGGTAATCCTCTTGACACTGCATTTTCCTACATTCACATCCAATCCGTTATCCATGCACCACCCACACAGACCATCCACATCACTCTGCAAGAGCTCACAATCAACAATATCACTTATTCTTCTGAACAGCTTCACATCATATGAGCGACTAAAGTTTAAATTTTTGGGACAGAACATTTCAAATTCGGTAAGAGATAAATCCATGAGATTTAGAAGAAGAATTATTCATGGTATTGTTGATTTAATAAAACAAAAATTTTCTGAAAATATATCATTTTTTTTGAAAGTTATTCAATTTACCAAAAATAACTCAACAAAAAGTTATTTTTGGTTATTTTTAGTAAATAGAATGAATAACTTGCATGTACGGAAATGTACGGAAAAAAGTGAATAGTGCTGCAGTGTGACTTATCTGTGATGCTTATTCGAGATATAGCTAACTTGGCTTCGGCGAACGACTGTGCAACGACCAACCATTTATGTCAGCGATTTTAAACTATGTTTCACATAGCTATGTTTGATTTTATGTAACGATTCTGCAACCGGGCATGAGCCAGCTTATCGTTTGACAGGACAATAACGTTGGAGACACACGACGCGGTTAGAATCAGTAGTTGCCTCTCTCAGTTTGCATTTGAATAATAACATTTTCTCGAATTTCGAGTTCATTTTCAATTTTAGGTGAAAATGTTATTTGACATTAATTGTAGATATTTTCAAGCTCAATCTCCTCCACTTGAAATTTTTTGTTTAAATTGTATCCGAAGCCTGACAATTGGAAATCTAAAATCAAACTTTGCACAATGGGGCGGAGCTCCTGAAACTTTTACAGATATGGGACTTGTGGCAGTTGATAGAGCTTATCCATGACTATTTTAGGTATAAATGTGATGAAAATCGTTGGATCCGTTTTTGAGAAAATCGCGAAAGCCCCTGTTTTTGACAACATTTTAGCCGCCATCTTGAATCGCATTTGATCGAAATTGTTCGTGTCGGATCCTTGTAGTGTAAGGACCTTAAGTTCCAAATTTCAAGTCATTCCGTTAATTGGCAGATGTGATACTGTGTACACAGACATACATACACTCATATATACACACACAGACCAATACCCAAAAACCACTTTTTTGGACTCAGGGGACCTTGAAACGTATAGAAATTTAGATACCTTAATTTTTTTGGAAAGCAATACTTCCCTCACCTATGGTAATAGGGCAAGGAAAGTAAAAAGGGTGCTGGAATGTTTTATATTTCATTTTAAAACTGAGGTAGCCCTATAAAGGGAGAGTGAATATCTACTCACCAAGTGTACTCGGACTTGATATCCTTGAAACAGCCCTTCTTGAGTGGATCAATCTTATGCAGATTGGCCTCGGGCGCCACGCTTGTAACGAGGCCTACGATTGGCCGAGACCTAAGCAAGATGGCGGCGTCGCTCTCGTAGGCACCAATCAGAAGGTCGGGATAGCCGTTCTGGTCCAGATCCATTCCTCCACTCAGAGAGTAGCCGAAAGTCCTGATTCCTGCCAGCGGTTTCACGTCGTTTGCTTTGATCACCTATTAATTTATCAAAACAAATCAAGTTTTATTTAAATGTAGACAATAGATGATTATGATGATGATGATAATAATTATTTAAAAAATGTTAAGGGCCGGTTTCCAAATAGTATATTTTCAATTAAATTAAAAAACAATTGAGATATAATGATTAGTAAAATAAACTATTTATTATTTAAAAACAAAGAAAGTCAGTAATAATTACTATTGATGATTTCTATCATCAATCATGTAATCATGATTTCTATCATGATTACATGGCATATCCAAACATTATAATAGTTTTTGTCATACTTACTCAATTGCAGCTGTTTTCCATGCATTAAATCAAGCCGGTTAACAGCTGTTTGCAGAAGAAGAAAACATGTGATTTTCATTACAGCATACTATACTGTAAAGAGATCATATAATATGTTCTCTTTACAGTCGAGTATGTTAGGACTGTATTGAGTCCTAATAACATCTGAGTAATTAATATATCAACTCAAATAATTAAAGAACTCATTTAAGGAGTTTCAAGTTATAAGAACTCATCTGAAATCTTATAATTTAGGCCTTTATATTTTATTTGAGCTCAAAGGGTCTGTCTGTTATAAACTAGGCGCTATGGGCTAGGTCATGTTTATAGAATGCAGTAGCTCGAGCAGCAGCAGGTAATGGTTCCTGTTTCTCAATAATATTATTCTTTCTCAGATAAGTATGACAAAAAATATTGTACGTAGCTTGTACGGTAACGTATTTACCGCATTCGTATGATAATTCTGCCCTCAAGCACGTTTCGGGCAGAAACAGTCATACTTATGCGGTAAATTATCGTTACCGGACTTGTTACGTAAAGTACTATTACAATTATTATCCTTACTATCAGACTGGAAGTTATTGATATTGGTACAGGGGACAAGTAAAGGAGGTGAGATTTCACATACTATAAACAAGATTGTTAATAGAATATCAAGTATGAATTTGGAAATAATTAGTCATGTTCTAAGGTAAATATTGAGTTTTTTTTTCAATTTTCTAAGAATAAAGCTAAAAATGAATTTGAACCAAAATGTGCCCAACTTTTGAGAATGACCCGATTATTATCTATACTATTATAAAGTAAAGAACTGGCTTATACACGTACGGGATAGGAAAATTATGTTTGACGCATCATCACGTCTTAACTACTGGGATGATTAACTTGAAATTTTGCATATAGATTCGTCATCAACCAAGGATGGTTATAGCCCTATTTTCGATTCTTCAAGATTTCATTACGTCAAGTTTTCAGTTTGTCAAGTTTTGAAATAGACCCCTGCGGAGCACAGGTTACCTGCTAGTATAAAATAAATTAATAATATATACAGTAAGATATACCGGGATAAGAGTGCTTTAGCAATAGACTTGATCTTCTGCAACATATAGCGTATTATTTATGATCAGAAATTTACATTCTATATGTCACTTGAAAGAGATTTTAAATCTTCAGAGCAATTGTTTTTTACTTTTTGGGGCCGGTTTCCGAGCTCGGGGTTTAGCTATGTTCTAGACTTTAAACAGCTGGAGTCAGAAAATTGGCTTTCTGAAACGGGGCGTAGTCGCAGTCCACATTTGAATAAAATTTCGAGAAACTAGAAAATTGAACATAAAATAAAATAAAGAGAAAATTGTGTAAAATTTCAGCTAGTTTGAATTATCTAGGAATGTTTCATTTCGTCAAGGAAAAAAGTTTCCAATAATTATAGAAATGAGAAAATTAAGATTATCATAAAAACTAGAACAACCCGTTTTGGAAAGCCAATTTTCTGACTCCAGCTGTTTAAAGTCTAGAACTTATCTAAATCCCGAGCTTGGAAACCCTAAAATGTAAAAACAATTGCCCTGAAGAATATTATAATATCTTTCCAGTGACATATAGAATGTGAATTTTTGTTCATAGTAAAAAGTAAATTCGTATGGCTTTTGTTGGTGGGGAGTCCCTTGCGGGAAGGTCCCACCGCCTGAATATATATAATTTAAGCCGTCAATGGGCCTTACGACTCTCATACTTCAGCCGGGACCGACCGTTTAACGTGCCCATCAGATAACACGTAAATAACACGCTATGTGTTCCAGAAGATCAAGTCTACTGCTAAGGCGCACTCTTATCCCGATATACTTTACTGTATATTATTAATTTATTGTAAGCTAGTAGGAAACCCGTGCTCCGCGAGGGTCTATTTAAAAACATGACAAACTGAAAACTTGATGTAATGAAATCTTGAAGAATTGAAGATCGGCCTATAACCATCCTCGGTTGATTAAGAATCTATATGCAGAATTTCAAGTTAATCAGTCCAGTAGTTCAGACGTGATGGTGCGTCAAACATAATTTTCCTATCCGGTACGTGTATAGGCCAGTTCTTTACTTTATTATATTATAGATAATAATCATTATATCTCAATTGTTTTTTTAATAGAATTGAAAATTTATTTTTATAATTTAATAATGAATTTTGATAACTGAGATTTTGATCTCACTATAGAATAATCAAGTAAAATACCAACCTGAGACGGTTCGGTGATAAGTCCATTTTTGGACCCCAGATAAACATAGACAACCCCGTTGTCTTCATACGGTGCACCGACAGCTATATCATCGTAGCCATCTTTGTTAATATCACCCAGGTTGGTAATAGCAAATCCGTATCTGAAAATAAAACATACAAAATAAAATTAGCTCATAAAATTATGGAATTCCATTATAAAAACACATTTTAAATCAGATAAAGAAGCATATTTTCTGGTTTATTGGAAAACTAGCAGGTAGCCCGTGCTCTGTAAGGATCTGATTAAAAACTTGACAAACTGATGCTTGACTTACTGAAATGTTGAAGGATTTAGAATAGGCCTATGACCATCCATGGTAAATAAATCATTCATATGCAAAATTTCAAGTTAATCAGTCCAGTAGTTGAGACGTGATGATGACCTTCATTTAATCGAGGTTAAATTTGATAGACATAGGATGCAACCAGGAATAGATTTTAGAAATTAGGATTTCAGGACTAAACATTTATTTAGATAAATCTAGTTCCTATTTTAATAATTACTGTGATGCTTTATCGAATGAAAGAGCAATACCAATTTGATGAGTACTATACTTCTTGGTTTGGTATCAACACATGTCCACTAAATTTCTTCTTGGGAAAACTCCTTCAAATTGTAACGCTCCCTTTGTCCAAGCTAGGGACGCGCACAATCCCCGGTGTTACTCCGGGCAGCCTAGCTTCAGCCAGGGCATATGGGCGCTTCCATTCCAATATTGCCGGATCGGGGTAGCTTGTCTAGCAGATTGTAAGATGATGTAAGGTAATGCGGTCGCTTCTTTAGTTATTGTGGCGGGATTTCCATCCTGCCGACCTTGGCGGCGCTTTCTCGCGGTGCTTCTTAGTGGCTGCGCCTCCCTCAGAATCTTGGCGGGGGCGACGGCGGAACCCTCTAGTGGTCGCCCGTTCCCTAGCGTCTCGGCGGTGTCAGCACTTTCACGCCGGTTACACATTGGGCGGTTTCTGCCGCGGCGGTAATTTCGCCGTCACCGCCGTTCAAGCAGTAGTCTATAGACTTAAATGGAAGCTTACACACTGGGCGGCAGAAACGCCGCGCGGCCATATTGCCGTTGGTGGCAGCTGTGCAGCCGTCCACTGCCACTGCGGCTGGCGGTGTTTTTGCCGCTCTTGTCTACGCAGTGGCGTACATGACCAAATAGGCGTTTACACATTTGGCGCTTGTCTACGGTCGCCGCTGATCAGTCGTCTTTCCCAGTTGAGGTCTTTGAAAATTAGCCTTCTAATTTGTGTCTTGTAAAGTTTGTGAGTTTTTTATAACATTTATTTATTGTTTTAAGTGTTTGTGGTTGACGAGTGTGAGAAAATGAGTCAGTTAATAGACAATAAGTTGTTAATATCATTTGTAGAACAGAGACCTGTTTTGTGGGACAAAACCCTCGACATATTTAAGAAACGGACATACGAAAATAATTAAATAATTTTGCCTCGTCATTTCTCAAGTCTTCAAACAACGTACAAAATGCTCCAACTTCTTTTCTTCTCAGGTTTTTGGGATGAATCCAAACAAGAAGATTTCTCTGCTGTCTTCTTTTCCTACGACGGTACAACAAAAGTGCTAAAAACTGTTGCCTTTCCATTTTGAGTTAAACACTTAATAATATATACTTAAAAAAAATGTGCAAAATACAATTAACTGAACACTCATGAAACAGAGAAGTCACAACACATTTGCGATGAAGAACTAAAAGAATTATTTTGGCTATTGATCATACGTGGCGGTAATTTTGCCGTTTGATGTTTGGCGGTATTTTTGCCGCTGAATGTGTAAGCTCGACTTTTTTTCGAGGCGGCGACGGCAGTTTCGCCGACGCGGCAGAAACCGCCCAGTGTGTAACCAGCGTTATGCGCAAGCATGATTGTGTATTTGATGGTGGTGGCGGTATTCACATACTGCCAAGGCGTCGGCGTCGGCATTCTAATCTTGCCGAAATAACTACGGCAGGATTTCCATCCTGCCGAAATAATTGCGGCAACTTTCATGTTACTAAATCCATAGTGGCGGGATTAACATCCTGCCGAAATTGAGTCAAGGTCTTTTACCTTATTACTCATGCTAGAATTGATGACCTTCATACACAAGTCACTGGTTCAGTAAAAGATCTGTTTCTACTGATCTTCTCTATCCGTTTACAATTTGCACTATAAGGGTGTAAATTCGCAAAAATCTGCAGGACTTGACACGTACACTACTACTCGTTAGCATTAATCAACCGGGTTGATTAATACAACCTTTCCTCCAACTGGCCTAGAGATGAACAATACAAACACTTAATACAACTAATTTGTAATTTGTAAAACTTTACAATTTATTTGAAGGCAAAAATTCAGGTAATATTAGCAAAAATCTCACTCTACTAATTAAGCAGCTACCTCACTCGATTCTCGCTACCGACTGCCTTGACAGGCTCTTAGGCTCTTCAAAAATTGAGACAAACAACTCTTATCGCGGTGCAGCGAATAGGGAAGGTCGCAGGAGGGGTTGGCTGCAACGGCCGGCGGCTCACCTTGGAGTAGATCGACTAGGCAAAAAAATGATAAGCTGCCGGCCGGTTAGTGTTATTGGTCTCTAAGTAAAATTTTACTTCGTGACAAAATAACAAATTACAATATAGCAATTTATTATGAAAATAGTCACTTTGAATAAAACAAGTAGAGCCTTGGACGCACTGAGACAAGTTTTCATCATCAGTGTTGTCAATTTGAAATATCCAGTCATAAGGGCTTGCATGAAATGATTGAAATTCCGCCCAATTTGACAACATGGATCATACACATCTGAATTGGTCACTAGAAGTGTATATCTTCTCCCCAAACTCAAGACATGACTTTGAGGCCCGCCGCAAAGTAGACCAACACTAATCCACGAAAAGCAACCCACGCCGTGGGATGTTTTGTAAACCATTGCTAGGCTTCTCCAGACATCTGTGTAATACATGCAATGAATAATCCACTTGTCAGCTGATTGATTATGAATAATTCTATAGAAAGAAAGAAAGATTTATTGCCAAAATCATTAAACAAACTTTACAAATGAGAAAAATATAAAAATTTTCATATACAATACATTGCAAAAACTTAAAATTAAAATATTTTCCATTTAAAAATCGATTATAATATTTATTTATTTATTTATTTATTAGATAGAGCGAACAATACAATAGTCGGAAAAGAAAAAACAGGCTATTGCCCAAAACTTCTTCAATTTTCTGATTTTGTCACAAATCGTCCAAATATTATGTAGGTTATGTTCACTTCAATTTCAACACCAAATCTTCAATCTGAAACTATGAATCAGAATAAAACAAAGAATTTCAAATTTAGATAAATTGATAATGAAACTTCCGTTAAAACAAAAACCAAACTTCAAATATTCACAAAATATAGATAATATATATATTATCATTGGCGTTACCAGCAAAACTAAGTAGTTTGAGCGATGGCAACGAGTAATCAGTGGGCTATAATTAGTGGCTTGAGATTCAGTCGAAAATAGAAAAAATATAATAAAGAAAAAAGAAACATATGGATGTATGAGAAACTAGAAGAAAAAAAAAATATAAAAAATTATGGGTTTTCTCTTTTTTATTTCTTTCATGTAAATTTAGCATAAAAAATTGCATGGTTGCCTGTAAAGTTGGTATACGGGCGAAAGTTTTACGTGACAACGACTTTGAGTGGTAAAATAATTTTAATGTGAATATTCATTCCTATAGTAGGAAGAAGGATGAAATAATAGTAACAATTTAAAACATTTATTTATACAAAGAATTATATTTAAAACATTAATTTATACAAAGAATCTCGCACTGAATTTCATATTAACAAAATTTTATTTTTACCTTCACACATCCTCAACAAAATCACTCTGTCTCTCTCGCTCTTAGGTGGGCTAACTGTGCTCGATTCAATTTTTTACATAGCAAGTCGCGCTCATTTTTTCAAGTTAAACAAATTATTATTGGCTGAGAAACGATTTATACTACTTTTGTGATTGAAAACTACCACAACATTGGTATTATTACAACATAACCTATTCACTTATACCTATTATACTTACACTTATACCTATTCACTTATACGTATTCACATAACCTATTCACTAAGTAGTGGCGCAGTCGCAGGAGATTGCTCCGTTTCACTCTCTCTCCAGGTGAATGCTTCGGGTCGCTGCTGGTTGCTCGCCACTGCTCCTATTCGTGCTCTTTCCAGACGACCGTGAACCGAAACGAACGCTCTCACTCGCTCTCATTGTGAGCGCATAACGTGGGAACGTAACGCAGTTTCTTGAAGAGTCACCCGGCAAACCAATTTATAAGACGTTGTCACGTCAAAAATAAAAATAGCAATGGTTTACGAAACATCCCACGGCGTGGGTTGCTTTTCGTGGATTAGCGTGGGTCTACTTTGCGGCGGTCCTGAGGGTAGAGTTTTCTAACTATCGAGGAGCTCCAAAACAACGTCATATCCCACTTAAACTCATTTGGCGGCAGCATTATATGAAGAGGGTTTAGGCAGACTGGTCCACTAGTATGACAATTGCCTCAATTTTCACGGCAATCATATTGAAGAATAATAAGAAGTGCAAGTAACACTAAGGGCTGGTTTCCGAGCTCGGAATTTAGCTAAGTTCTACACTTTAAACAGCTGCAATCAGAAAATTGGCTTTCCGAAACGGGACGTGGTTGTAGTCCACGTTCAAATAAAATTTCTAAAAACTAGAAAATTGAACAAAAAATAAAATAAAGAGAAAATAGTGTAAAGCTTCAGCTACTTCGAATTATTTAGGAATGTTTCATTTCGTCGAGGAAAACGTTTCCAATTATAGAAATTAGAAAATAAAGATTATCATAGAAACTATGACTACGCTCGGAAAGCTAATTTTCTAAGCTAAGTTTGAAGTCCAGAACTTAGCTTTTGATTTGATTTGTTTAAATTTTCTTCCTGGAGACTCTTGAAAGAGTATAGGAAATCGTAGCTGAATCCCGATATAGCTAAATATATGCTAAATCCTGAGTTCGGAAACCCGTCCTTACAGTGTCAAGTCATAGATAGGTGTAAGAGTAAGTATCTTCTAGTGAGCAAATTATTCTTTAATATACATTCGTCTTTTATTTATGGCCAATCGGAGGTTGGAAAAAGTACGACCCTGGTATATTTACCTTGATTCAGGTTTGCCAGTCATTTTGGTGGGTTTGGCACAGTTGAGGCAGCGTTCCTTGTTGTTCAAATAAATATAGATGGCGCCTCCAACGTCGCGATCAAAGTAGAAAGGAGCTCCAACAAGAAGATCAGGTAATCTGCAACAAAAAGTTCAATAATTAAAATCAAAATTGAACTAAAGGACACATTCTTGACCTCCAATACAACTTTCAAGGCAACTATAGTGAGGCAAGATAGTTAGCACTTGCCCAGGGAGCTCTACCACTAACTATACCACTAACTCTACCACTAACTATACCACTAACTCTACCACTAACTCTACCACTAACTCTACCACTAACTCTACTAATGAAAACAAAGCTTTAGTATCTGTTTTGATGCGACAACTGAACTGTGCAGGAACAAAACTTTCAAACCACCTCTCTCGAAAGTGACTACTATAGTGAGGTCCACGTTACAATGGCAGTGTCTGTTTAGCAATGGTATTGCTATCCTTGTCTATCATTCAACAAAGTGGATAGCGCTATCTCTTTCTCGTTTTGCTCTGATGCCAGATCGTTTTTTAATCATGTAGAAATATAATTAATTCACAAAATATTTGTTCTTAATTATGAAAATTCATTATGAAATTATTGAAATATATAATTTTTTTCTTGATAAAATGTAATTGACTATTTTAAACGAGAATTAAAAGTTGATATTACATCAATCAGCTACCGTCTATAGAAGGCATTGACAAGACAGAGGATCGGCAACGTTTTTCTCCTATCTTTCTCCACTGCCATTGTATAACGTGGACCTAACTATAGCAATACCATTGCTAATCGAACACTGCCATTATAACGTGGACCTCACCATAGTATAGATTTATTGTAAACTTCCTTGTATTTTAGTTTAGGTTTTGTAAACGTGGAGCTCACTATAGTAATTTTCTATAACAATTATTCAAATTATACATTCAATATCGGGGCACCGAGCTTCGCTCGTTATTTTTATTTATTGACTAGCTGGCCCGGCGAACTTCGCACCGCCAAATATTTCAATGCATCTTATGACAAACTTTAGCTGGATGCACACCTGAGGAGACGCGATGTGGCATTTAATTTATATAGATAATTTTCCAATTGCAAAATAAATAATTCACTAAAAATCAATTAATTCTGAACACCGCAGACAGCACAATTATTCGGAACAAAGCAATGTCCTTAGAGCATGTAAGTATTTAACCTGAGGCCGCACTGCTGGATGGTTACAAACAGAACAGTCATTTTGTTTTTAGTCGGGGCGTTTAGAATAAAATACATGGGCGGTTATGGAGCAGTACACACTCTTGTCTACTATCTACCAAAAAGGCTGTTGGATGACGCAATGATTATAACAGCTGATTCTTATTTCTGTGTGTAGCCAGCTCACAAATCCTCTCCCATAAAGGTGCATACAGACTTTCGCTCTGCTCCGCAACCGAACGTCACTCCAGCAGAGCGATTGATGATCGACCGGGGAGCAACAGTGGTTCGACCGTGGAACGCGAGAAGATCTAACATCTTCCGTAACGTGCATGATGGGTGCGGGGGCGGAGCGACTGTGGTTCGATGGAGGAACGAGGGCGGTACGAGGGTGGAGCGTGCTCGGTGCGGGTTGGAGGCGCGTTTATGTGTACGCAGCTTAAGGATTACATGTAAACTTTGAAGGACCATAGGAAAGACTCCTGAAGTTGGATTATAAATTTGATAGGCCATAAACCTGGTCCTGAACATAACGAACACAACCAAAAAAATCATCAAATTCGGTGCACACATAAAAAAGTTATTGAACGTCAAAATTTCAGGCTCGATTTTTATTTATATAGATTAACAGAACACAATTCTCTGAAATGATCATGTCATGCTAAACATCATCTTATGAATTTCGAGTTGCGATATTTTGATTTTTCACATACTCACTCACTTTTTTACTATCCACAGACGACAAAGTCTCAGCTGTTTCAGCCAAGGATAAATTATCCTTTTAATTTCGTTCAGTGAGTTTTCACAAGGATGAGACCTAGTGCAATCGAATCTTTATATCATAAACCTACTATGTTCCAAATTTCGTGAAAATCGTTAAAGCCGTTTTCGAGATCCGTTGAACATAAATAACCAGATATATAAATACAGAAATTGCTCGCTTAATATAATAGGATTTATTTGATTTCATAGAGTAATACTTTATTGAAAGGACTCACAGATCGCCATTGACATCAGCGGTAGCAATCTCGTATCCGAAGCTGGAGGCGAACTGTTCGCCATCGATGACCAGATTGACGTTCATGGTAGAGTGCATGCGCTTGGCTATGGAGAAGAGGACCACTTTGCCCGTGCCATTGGCCCGTGGTGCCCCGGCCGCATACGACATGTTGCTGCCGAAGAAGTTGGCAGCTGTCACCGACATACCTAAAACACACAACACAGTTCACTAAATGAGCGAAGCGAATTATGTTTCAAGTCATACTCTAACTTGAACTCATCACATAGCTAGTTTGAAAAATAAGTTGAGCAGCAGTGTACATAGTCTGTATAATAAGTAACCGGACTGACCTCAGGAAATTTTTTATGGGCAAAATATGTAAAATTTTTCATTAGATATCTTCAAAGTAGTCCGTATTGGAGTCGATAACATGCTGATACCGGATTTTCAAATCCCTGAACGCTCCCTGGAGGTCGGCAACCTCTATGCTGTCTAGAGCCCTTGTCGTAGCACGTTGAACGTTTTCCAGAGTCCCGAACCGCGTCCCCTCAAGTTGTCTCTTGATCTTGGGGAACAAGAAGAAGTCCGGTGGTGCCATATCCGGGCTGTAAGGAGGATGTGGCAACATTACCCTCGACTGTTTGACAACTGCTCGGTGACGAGCAGGCAGGTGTACGACGGAGCATTGTCGTGATGGAGGATCAACGAATCGGCAATCCCCGGACGGACTCGATGAACCCGGTCGTTTACAGTTTGGCCAGTACTACAGAGAGGTGCTCCGTCGACTAAAAGCCCGGGTTCATCGAGTCTGTCGGATTGCCGATTCGTGGATCCTCCATCACGACAATGCTCCGTCGCACACCTGCCTGCTCGTCACCGAGCAGTTGTCCAAGCAGTCGAGGGTCAAATCGGGTTCATTCTTCTCAGCGCTTTAAAGCGGTATTATTTCATGTATCACATGTTCAAAATTTTATAATTAGAATTTTTTTCAAAGTTCCAATTTTAAAGTATCATATTTTTTATTACTTCAACCGTGCATACTAGCTGAAAAGTGTAAGGGACGTTTACTTCCCAGCGTCCAAGGCGGTCTTATTTTATACATCACATGTTGAAAATTTTGAATTTTTTTCCAAGTCCCACATCCTAGCTCAAAAGTTTAAATAACATCTATTTCTCAGCATCCTCCACCGATTCTATTGCATATAAATCATCATACTCTAAATCCAATTTGCATGTGTGTTTGTGTGTGAATAGGCGGGCGTGTGTAGGTAGAGGAGAGAGGAGGAGAACAAAGAGGTGTAGATGTGGGAGAAGGATGATGATGAATTGGTGGAGAAGAAGGGAGAGGGAGTATCAGGAGAAGGATGGAGAAGATTGGAGGAGAAAGAGTTGGAGGAGAAGAAAAGGAGGAAGAGGAGAGGAGTGGGAGGAAGAACAGTATGAAGAGGAGAATGAGGTGGAGGAGGAGGTGGTGGTGCTGGTGAAGATGGTAAAGGTACAAGTATAGATGAAGGTGGAGGTGGAGGTGCCGGGTGAGGTTGAAATAGCTGTGATAAGTTCTAAATAGTGTGTTTGTCTTTTCGGTCTCTAAATTTTATATTTTTTTCAAAGTTTGGAATTTTCTGAATATTTGTAAATGATTTAATTCAATAGATGATTTTTGTGTGTTATGAATTGTAAATTGAGTGTTTAATTGATCAATGTTAAGTGACACGCATAACCTAGCTACATTTGGACTGTTGTATAAATTAGAATTGGAACCGCGTTTTGGGCTTATAACCCTGTCGTACTTTTCTGTAAGTTGTGTAGTTCTGAATTATTGAATAAATAAATAGAGGTAGAAGCAAAGGTAAAGAGGGAGGTCAAGGTGAAGGTTGGGTAGGAATCATGGAGAAGAAGATGATGGAGGAGGAGGTGGAGGAGAGAGACAGAGAAGTAGAAGAACAAGTTTGATTGATCGATTAAATTTAATTAAGATTAAAGTTCATTTTTTTAGTCCTTCAAATTTTTTTCTTTAGTGAATATTTCCTATTTCATTGATAATAATGTGAAATATTTTTCCTATTTTTGGTTTTGAAACATCTAAATTTAAAAATCTACATCGTGAAAATAATTAAGGACTTTGTGAAGTGAACAATTACAAGACTTGATCTATTTGGGACTATGTGTAACCTTATCTAAATTTTGGAGAGGAATAGCACAAGGTTACCTTATTTTTTCTCTCTCTATCATTTTGATGATGTACTTATTGTATGAATCAATAATAAAGATTCAATAAATATAATTGTATTTATGTAGGGCAGAGTTAGGACTCCAAGTCATCTCTGCCACACAACACTTGAAGTAGAAAAAATGCATAATTCCATAATAAAAGACGAAGAGCAGAGCAGAGCAGAGCAGCTGACCGAGATAGCTGTACTTGTCGACAGGAGCGAGTGGCTCGGTGACGGGGCCCATGTAGAATGTCTTGTCGCGGTCCAGATAGTTGTCCGATGCACTGAGCACAAAGACAGTGCCCCGCCACGTGTAGGGCCCCGGTGTCCCCAGCACCACGGTGTCGTCACCCACCAGGACACCACTGGTGCCCACCTGGCAGTAGCCGTACTCCTCGTGCGCCCTGCAACCCAAAAATTACATCAATTTCAAAGTAAACGATACTATAATAAAGTAAATAACTGGCTTATACACGTAGGGGATAGGAAATTCACGAATGACGTATCATCACGTCTACTACTCAACTGATCAACTTTGGATTTTTGAATAAAGATTCTTAATTTGCCGAGGAAGGTTATAGGCCTATTTCAGTTTTCAAGATGTCAGTTAGTTTATATCTTATAGTTTAGTTAATATATTTCTACATAGCCTGCAAACTTTTTGGCAACTGTGCGGAGTTTGTGAAGGTTAGATCTATTAACTCAAATCTCAAAATAATGCAAACCAAATGTTCATGTAGATAAAATATCAATACTTAAATTTATTCATTCCAATCAATCAATAATTTTACTAGTAGTTCTGTGAACAGTAGACCTCACGCAGTTTTCTCATCCACAAGTATCTGATGTCCAGTTTGAAATGTTAACAAACTCAGTTCACGTTTGAATTTGTATGCCATAATGATATAATTCATCTAGTTCCGTGATAATCTTACCATCTGATGAGAATTAATTTTTTACATCAAAAATATTATAATATTTCTTCAGTATTATTTAGTTCATTTGATTATCTTGAATCACCTATCAAATTAGTTTTTTTTCTAATGTGAGAATATTGATACTGAGCACGTATAATAATACCATGACTGCAAAACAAAATATTGAAACCAAAGACCATAAAGATGCATAACTCTTTAAGGTATATGATTGAAACTATAGACCTTATAGAAATAGACACGGCTTCTCCAGAACATCTGTGTAATCCACCTGCTGATTGATTATGAATAATTTTATAGTCTGACGAATAATCCTATCTTCAGAGTATACGATAGATATTATTATTATTATAATATAGTAGTATCAGAGTATGCAGGAATTCCTTTTCTTTTCATATTATCCTTAAAATGCAAAATTTCGAAAAAAAATTGTGTATACATCGACGCGCAGTTGAAAAAGGAATATTCCTGCCAAATATCATCGAATTCTATCAACGCGTTTGGCCGTAATCGCGTTACATAAAGACAGACAAAAGAAAATCCGTGTTACAAAATAGACCTCACTACGTTCGGTCAATTAAATTCAACACAAAATACATAAAGGAAATCAAAATACAAAGAATCACAATTAAAAATAAATTTCTAATAAAATACAAAAACAGGCTTCATGGTGGGGTGTGCTGCTAAAAAGAAAGAAAGGAGGAGAAATACCTAGCCAACTATGGTTTCCCATGTAATAGGCAGGTAGAGGGTATAAAAGTAAGGAATGAAGGGTGAAGATAAGTGGAAAAGAATTGAATTCTAACTGTTGTCAAAGCAAACCAATGTTCATATATTTCATTTTAATTTCTTCAGTTGAATTCTAACTATAATTTATTATTTATTTATAATTTACAGTCAACTTAAGGACAAAGAAACATACTACAGTCCAAAAGTTCTTTTCATCCCAATTTCATAAAATAAATTGTCCAAATAAAGGTTATGTGAGACTTGAATAATATCTTAAATCTTCTATAATATCTTGAATCTTTCCAAACTTTTCATTGAGAAAAAATGAGTAAATAATACAAATATTTTTCGAATATATATTTCTAGTTTCACATACTTGTTAGTGGATCTCCCTTTGCATGGTTCCCAAGCGTTATCATAGTCCAGTCTTTGAGACAGGGTATAGCATAGTCCTGTACCCCATTGGAAATCAGCGCCCTGCTTTATGTATCTATGAGCACAAACCTGAAAAATTCATTCGAATAATGTCAAGTCAACAATTTAATATTTTAATAATTAAAATAATTAATTATAAATAGAGCTACTTCTTTGTTCAATTATACTCCGTAAAAAATTACTTTGGACTTGGGAGGGACATGCCCAGCAGAGAAGGCATACAGAGCACACTCCTGAAAATGAAATAAAATCATGTCAAGTCAACAATCTAATATTTTAATAATTAAAATAATTAATTATAAATAGGGCTACTTCTTTGTTCAATTATACTCCGTAAAAAATTACTTTGGACTTGGGAGGGACATGCCCAGCAGAGAAGGCGTACAGAGCACAATCCTGAAAATGAAATAAAATCATGCCAAGTTAATATTTTAATGAGGGCAACTTTTTTGTTAACTTATACTCCGTACAAAATTACTTTGGACTTGGGAGGGACATGCAGCAGAGAAGGCATACAGAGGTAGGGATACAACGGCAGCGAAGTTGCCGTTCTGAACCGGCCAGCATTCTCTAATTTCTAGTGAGTATTCAAGCGCTCATGTTAAACTTAACGGAGTTTCCTCTCTGAAAGCATTCAGTCGACTGACTCTAATCGACAAATTGGCAACTGCGCTTCTACCTATGACTCTATTAATCACTGTAATTGGCTGATCTCCCTCCATCTGCGCCGCATATTCCTCCCAGTCTGAAGTAATATTGTACGGAGTATGGGATCCTCCTCTCCCATCTATTCAACAGCATCTTATCACAGCTTGCCAACACCCATGTTTCATAAGCATACATCACCACTGGCCGCCGCACTGTCCTATCAATGTTAATTTTACTGTATAGAGAGAATCACCAATAGTCCAGTCAAATAACCATTTTTCAGGAAACAGCCCAGAAAGAAATTTTTTGGTCGGTTTTATATGTATAAATAAAAATTTATAAATTCCCTGAATTCGAATCCGAAATTTGCTGAAACGTAAATTTCGGCTTCACCCCTAAGACCCTCAAATTTTGAGACTATTTTCAATTTTTCCATTTCATTTCGAAAGCCTCGGGTATTTCGAAAAAAAGAATTATTTAAAAATTAAAAGATAATAAAATTTCCAATAAATTGAGTGGTCGCACAGGACTCTACGATTTCTGGTTTTGGAGCTACAGATTTTCAAAAAAGGGGGTTTTTCTAGTTTTTTTATAATTCTGGAAAATCACTACTTTCACTCCATACAACCTTGAGTATTATAAAGTAATGATGAGAAGTTACATATAATGTGAAAGTAAAATCAATTCCGAACAAGGTTCCACAGAAATTTTGGAATTTAGTGTGGGGAGAGGAGGAATACTAACAAAAATAGAAGCCATCCTGCAGTCAAAGTACAATTTTTTCATTGTAATAACTTTTCAAGGACTCCCTAACCAATCGAATCAATATTTTGGATCATATTGTTATAGAAGGGTTATGTTCCATCAGAATCACCCGATACATGCACTCAATTTCAGGATTTCGTAGTGAGGAGGCGCTTTTAAGGACACCTCAGGGATCAAATTTTCAAACACTAAGGCCCGGTTGCACAAAAGCCGGTTAAATTCTAATCGGGATTAATTTCACGAGCACCAATGAGAGAAGGCGTTTTTGAAAAGACGGCTTCTCTGAATGGCTCTCGTGGAATTAATCACGATTAAAATTTAACCGGCTTTTATGCAACCGGCACTAATAACTTTTGACACAATGATTGGATATTCTCGTACTACAACTCATTCTTCTCAGCTCGTCATGGTACTAAGTTATGATTTTTCAAAAATGAGTGGAATATATAGAAAAAAAATTCTGATGAATTTTAGTTTTTGATAAACAATATCTTCCGATTGTTACAATCTGAGATCAGGTAGAGCGCTCTATCTCATATAGATTTCCAGGTAAACCTGACAACAATGCTCCTTGTATTGTGAAAAACACCTAATTTTCAGCTTCAACCATCATCACCAACTAACTAAATTGTCATCAAATTGATATTTCGCACAATGATATAAGTTCATGAGATTACGTTCTATGAGAATCACCCGTTAGATGCACTTCATTTCAGTATTTTCTAGAGGAGAGGCGCGCATAAGGACACCTCAAGGATCAACATTTCAAACACTCATAACTTTCGACACAATGCTCGGATCTCATCTTACTGTACTTCATTCTTTTCAGCTCGTCAGGGCCGTTGAAAATTATGCATCATAAGTGAAATTGGATAAAAATTGGATGGTTTAAAAATTGAATAAACAATCAATTAATTGAAGATTTAATACAAATATGAATGAATACAGATTCTTACCAAAACTTTCTTTCCAGGCCCCTGACTTCTGACTGTAACCCCCAGCCATTGACCATTCTTTATCTCGTCTTCCAGAGGTGGCATGAGATGGGCTGAGTCAATCGCTAGAAAATAAAATAAAATGTTTATTTTCACAAAAATACAAAAAAATTATTGTAGTAATTTTTTCAAAAAATCGAAATTATTGTAGTAATTTTTTCAAAAAATTGAAATTGTGATATTTTTTCAAAGAATTGAAATTATTGTTGAAAGAGCATGGTTGGCTAAGGGGTATACCCACTATTGTACAGTACAAATGTAAATTTACGCAGATCTGTAAATGCTCTATTGCTATTTTTCAACATTTTAAATCATAAAATTCATATTCCATCATTTATAAATTTACTGAATTTCAGTGCACTTCATTAGCTAGGCCTAGAAGAAATAAATTGTTCAACATCCCTTTTGTAAGAACTTCTCATCACTATAATTCGTTTCTTATTAAGAGTCTAAGATTAACAATACTTTGAATGACATATAGATCTGTTTTCGAAACACATTTAATGTCTTTGAGAAAAATTTTGAAATGAATTCATCTTGTAGCTCGCTTGAGTCATGAAATGTTATGAGCACTGGCTGAAACTCTTTTTGTTTTCTTTATCTTTGTAATTATTTTAATTTTTTATTTACTTATTCTCTTCTATTGTTTTTTTCCATAATTTTTTTCAACTTTCAAGTTTTTTTATTATGTAGTATGGTTATCTATTAATTATGTAGAAAAAGGCTCTTCTTCGTGGTACTGTCTGTGAGCCTTTATATGTATATCAAATTAATTAGGCTATTTTTTATATTCTCGAACACCAATGCCCAGTTACGCAAGAACCTATTAAATTTTAATCATGATTACACGAGAAGTAATATTAGAGGAGGTTTTTTGTAAGGAAGGCTTCTCACGGTTAAATTTTAACCGTTATTAAATGGCACGAGATGCTGAAGGTTTCTCAGATTGGTTCTCGTGCATTTAATCAAGCTTACAATTTAACCTGCTTTTTCTGCAACCAAGCCAGATTGTTTTCTTATTTGCGTTCTTTCCCTATGCTAGGAAATTTCTATCAGAATTAATTTTGCCATAGAGAAAGCAAAGGTACTTTCTCTATCCTTGTTCTATGGCTTCGCTTTCATTTAAAAAGTATCCTAAAGCTTGAAAAAAAACTTTTTTTCTAATAATCATGGTTTTTGAATATCAATTACTGTGATTTCAGACAGCTATTTTGTTCCAGTCATGTATTAAAGCCAAAGTTGGATTTCAGTACAATTAAAAACGTTTTCAACAAATCTTAATTATTTTTCAATATACTGTATATCTCATTATATGACCAATGAAATACATCTTTTCATAATTTAATAATAAATTTTCGAGATGATATCAATATATTTTCAGAGTATTGCAACATATGGCTTACTACTGTGGGGAAATAGTAGTCATGCAGAAAATCTTTTATTATTGCAAAATAAGGTGGTTAGGTTTTTAACTGATTCTCATAGACTAGCACATTGTAAGCCTCTTTTTGTCCAGCTTAGAATAATGACAATAGTGAATTTACATATATACAGTATTGTTGCATGTTAAAAAACTCATCCAATTTAAAATTAAGGCATCAAACTCATAGCCATAACACAAGAAATTGTCATAGGATTGATATTCCCTATCAGAGGTTATAGGACAGAGGTTGTTTGGCACAAAACAGCCAAAAGTTATGATTCATTTGGTTTAAAAATTTACAATAAATTGCCTACAGATTTAATATTAGAGATGGAAAATAAATTTAAGACAAGATTATTGAATTGGCTTGTGATAAATCCTTTTTATAGTGTTGAAGAGATTTTTGAGAGTGAAATAATTGTTACTTAGAGTTAAGAGGTTTCTATTTGTATTTATGTATTGTTCAAAAGGCTCAAGTTTTGCTGTGAGGAATATGTTTTGTGCATTCAAATGAATCGTATTAATGTATTTGTAAAATCTAATTGACTTACAGTTTAGTTACTGTATTGTTTTTAAGACTCAGTACCGGTAATGCAATTTTGTGTGTACAGTTGCTGTAAAACTTGATTTTATCTTTTGTCGTACTGTATTCAATATTTGACTTTGCCTATTGTTCTAAGAATTTAACGGCAATAAAATCATATTTATTTACTTATAAATATAAAGAAAATAAAAATCTCAGTACCCTTTTTTTAAAATATTTTATCACAACATGTTTCGGACATTTATGCCATTTTCAAGTGAAAAAATTTAACCTGTCAAGTGAAAAAATTTAAATGTCAAGTGAAAATGGCATAAATGTCCGAAACATGTTGTGATGAAATATTTTAAAAAGAGGGGACTGAGATTTTTATTTTCTTTATATTTATATTACAAGTAGCCCTATACAGAAAAGAGATTATTTACTTATTTATTTATATCCGGGCTATTTCCTATCTACAGAAAATCAGAGTTATATTATAATCTCATCAATAAAATAGAATCCCAAAAACATTATTTACGATACCACATGAATATATTCCTATTCAATATCTGAGTTGAAATTCAAAATAATATTCCGAACGCATGATGAAATGCCTTTTTATATTTACAAGATGCCCTCAAGCGCAGTTAGTGAATGGAAATTGTACTTTTCAGAAGACCCAATAAAGAATGGACGAAGTAAGAGAGAAAGTAAAGCAAGATAATGTGTGAGAGTGAGAGAGAGGAAAAGGTATGGAGATACACAGCAGAGATAAAGGAAGATCTAACTCCTCTCTATGCACAGTCAAGACAGAGAGAGAAAAGAAGGAGATAGAGAGAGTGAGTGAGAAAGTAATAAGCTCTGCTAGCCATGTGTACTCATTGATGTTTCCACTCAAGTGAAGATTGATTATGGTTGAAGATATTTTTAAAATATTAAATTATCGTCATTAACTCTTAGAACTCTTATCATCATCATCATCTTCTTCTTCTTCTTCTTCTTCTTTTTTCTTCTTCTTCTTCTTCTTCATTTCTATTATACCTTTTACCAGCTGCTTCAAGTATTACAGCTGCTTTAATCTATCCTCCTCTTCCTCCTCCTCTTTCCTCCTCTTCCACCTTTCCCAATTCCATTATTTTTCATTCTTCTTCTCCTCCTCCTTCTTCTTCTTCTTCTTCTTCTTCTTCTTCTTCATTTCTATTATACCTTTTACCAGCTGCTTCAAGTATTACAACTGCTTTAATCTATCCTCCTCCTCCTCCTCCTCCTTTCCTCCTCTTCCACCTTTCCCAATTCCATTATTTTTCATTCTTCTTCTACTCCATTTTACTCTCCACTTTTCATCTTCATCATGTTTCTTTCTCTTCCTCATCTGATTCTACTGATTCTCAAAATGTCTTATCATTTGCATATTTCTATTGATATCCTACAAATCTTTTATGTTCGAGATGAATAAATCGAAAAATAATGAAGTAAGTAAACAGAGTTATGTAATACAAATTTGACATTTTATATTACAGAAGAAATTTGTTAATGTGGAATACCCATATTACTTACAGGAAAAATAAAACTTGATAATTTATTTTGAAGCAAGTTGAAGAGTTATTGAAGCAAGTAAAGGAAGTTTCACATTCTCTATTTTTTGGACATGTTATTCATTATACAAATTTTAGTATAGAATAGTTTTGAGCCAAGCCTGTTGTTAATTCCCAATCATATGATTTGTGATTGTATCCTCGAATAAATTTTAAATGTTGAGGCAATCCAGCTTTTGGACAACTCAACATTGACGAGGAGATTGAAAAGGAAGAAGCCAACAGATCTGGTGTAAACCTCCAGGAGTGCTTAGTGAAAGTGGAAAAAAATTAATAGGCTACCTATATCAATTTAGTGCAGTGATCATGAATGAACTAATTTAAAACAAGGAGAAGCTATAACAAGATTCTTCTTGTGAAATGACTTGAAGTATGAATTTAGGATAGAAAAAACTGATCAGTAGTCCTGGTACTAGTAACATTTATATTCAATAAAAAAAAATCTCGAATAAATAAAACTCCAGAACTATTAGAAAATATGAAACTATTGAATAATTTTCAAACACTAGCAAAAAAATATAAAATACCACATTTTTATTAGTGTTATGGAATTGTATACAAATCTCATGGCAATAAGTATAGTATGCAATAGTAAAATAGTCAAGACATGTAAGCTATAAAGCAGTATTCCTAATAAATTCAGTATCAGAGTCAGTGACCGGCAAAGTGAAAATATAATTCCTATGGGTTCAAATGGGAGTATTCACACTCATCACGGCCGAGCTAGTGTGAAAAGTCCTATTAGAGCTCATTGGAATTATATTTTCACTGTACCGGTGACGTTCACTCACTGATACTGATATTTGGGAATCCTGATTTATAGTGGATAATGCTAAGCATTGGGTTAGGGCCTACTGACAAGATGCAATGAAACAAGAAAAATAGAATTATTTTCAAATTTATATAATTTTTACAGAAGGATTCAACTATTTTGTTACTATAGAATACTGAAAATTGAATAAAATCTCTTCACTTGTATAGGAAACTTTATTGAAAACAATATAAAAACATGAAGTACCTTAACATTTCAAACTAGTCTCGTCCTTTGGCCATAATGGACAATGGTCAGGGTGACACAGAGTAACGGGAACTTTTAAAAACGCCATAAAACATTAGTGGGAAGGGCAAAAATGATTTTACTCGAACTAATGTTAAGTTCAAGACTTGCGATTTGAGAATTTTCAAACACACCTATCACTTTTTGACAATTACTTCTTAAAGATGGCTTCCTCCTGAACGAATACACTCTTGAAATCTGTGTTGACGATTCCTCATTGATCGCTGCAACATCTCATCTGGGATATTGCGGATTTCATTTTGAATTCTGTTTTAATTTTTAATTAATTCAAAATTATTGATGAAATTGTGAGCGAAATCCACTCTGCACGGCATTCAATGGCAACTGTGCGAGTGAGTATTGTTTAGTAACCGTGTAACCTCACGATTAGGTTGCGTTTCCTGGTCCCATGATCTGTCCACCTGCGATTTTCTGTTTGTGGAGCTATCTCAAATCAAACGTTTCCACAACTTGACCAATAACTGTGATTTAATCATAACAGACAATTCAAAATGAAATTAACAATACTTTTTGTGTAGTTGAGAAGTTGATATTGTAGTAATTATTCATATTGAATGAAAAAGACTGAGAAATTGTCAAAAAACCACTGATTTATTGATAATTAGAAATACCGGTTTCGGTTATTACACCATTGTCAATCTCTGATAAACTGTCAGTCTTTCTCAGTCTTTCATTTCTCAGTCTTTTTCATTCAAAATTAACAATATCCCAGCTGAAATGTTCAGGAATCTCAATACAGATTTCAAGAGTGTAATCGTGAAGGAGGAAGCCATCTCGAAGTTAAAATTGAATCAACTGTAACTAAACCATCTCTTACCATGAAATAATAAAAACACGTATACTAACAAGAATAAATAAACTATATTGTGAAAAAAATACACGCTATCTTACTGACATCTTATTTTACTTTGTAACATTATTTGTAATTGATTAAAGATACATAGAAAATAAAGTAACAGAAGATACAAAAATGATAAACACATACACAAAATTCCTCAAACATTGATTATCATACAAAAGCAAGGTGAATATTATACAAGACTCATGATTGTATAAAACAAAAAATTAACAATAACATACAATAAATGTGTTAAAATGTACATCAAAATACAAAAATCAAAAAATGAAAACATGCACATTGTTATAATATATTAAAACATATGAATACAGTAATATTATATAATACAAATGAATCATCAAAACACAAAACAATCCAAAGATTAAAAAATAATTAAAACATGCACATGCAGACTTAAGCTAATAACATTCAACAAAAAATTGAAGCAAATATAGTGAAATCAAGAAAAATTGTAAAACATATGAGAATAAATGGGACAGCATTTTTCTTCAAATGCTAATGAATATGATATAATAATTATTAAACGAAAATCCAAATTAGATGCTGGTAGCCACCCGGAAGGCTTCTGCCACTTCAAAGACTATTAACAAGATCTCTATTATTTGTATAAATAGCAAAATAGAATTTGTAAAGACAATATAGATAATAGATTGAATTGAATTTGGATTTCCGTTTAATAATATTATTGAAGAAAAAAAACAGGTAGTTTTCAAACAGCTTGGCAGTAGTTAGATCACAGAACATCATTGTCTGCTCATCCTCCACACACTGCCAAGGAATGTGAAACGTGCCAAAAATATGATACAGTCAATCAAGAGTGTTTCAAAAAATAGAGGATTTTCAAAAAGTGTCGAAGAATCCAAAAAATTGTGCAAAAACGTGAAAAACACAAAAAGCGGAGTTTTTAGTTTGTTTTTACTAACTCTGACTTACTTTTCTTGTATTGCTTGTCGGAGGGATCTGCATAGAAAAGAAGTGAAAAGTAAGAAGATAATTAATTTACAAATATATTATTTAAGAAACAGTAGAAACACTAAATACAATAAGTAAAACACATAGAAAAAGGCAGCTAAAAGAGTACTAAATATTTCATTCAAGAAATATTGAGTAGCCCTACAGTGAAAGCACGTTTTAATGTCAGAGCAAATGATACGAAGCATAGCCACCTCTAATACAGTATTAGAGGTGGCTATGTACGAAGGCGTTGTTGTCACTTCTCCAACGCCTTCTATAGTAAAATAGATGTGACTCAAGTCATCCCGGTATCTAATATTAATTATTGTTGATTCTTGTTAATTATGATCAATTCTATTTCAAATATATTCTAATCGACCAGAAAAATTTTGGTAGTTTATTATAATATTTCAACATAGTCTGCAAAAAATTTGACAACGGTTTAAAGTTGGAGAAATGTAGAGCCATAGAGAAACCATAGCGTAAGTAGATATCCCATGGTATAGGGCGTTTATGTCGCAACTTTTACTGTTATCTCAAGCCGATTATTGTCGATTTTTACTGTTTTGTTGGGGTGAAAGTGTATGAACGGCACAATATGAGAGACTACCAGTGTCACACAGCTTCACGGGAAAGAATTACATGGACTATCGGCTAGAGATAACAGTAAAAGTTGCGACATAAACGCCCTATACCATGGGATATCTACTTACGCTATTGTTTCTCTATGGTAGAGCTATCTGCCTTGTCTAATGTCAGACGAAGTCTAGTATCGAATACTAGATTAAATTTTAAAAAACTACATAGGTCTTTTTAGATAAACCAATGTCAAAACAATTTGTATTATAAATTGTTTCATTGTACAGATGGAAATTACTGAGATATTGCAATTATTCAAATGCTAATGAATTAATGATTATTATTGAACGAAAATCCAAATTAAATGCTGTAATTCACCCCGAAGACTTCTGCTACTGCAAATATTGACAACAGGGTAAACAGCTAGATGGAAATTCGATGAGCGCTACTATTAAAAAATTATTTGTCAGCCCGAGAATTTCCATCTAGCTGTTAACCCTGTTGTCAATATTTGCAGTAGCAGAAGTCTTCGGGTGAATTACAGCATTTAATTTGGATTTTCATTCAATAATAATAATTGTTTTATTGTTTGACGATGCTTATTGATTTTTTCTGAAGTTTTACAGCAAAAAAATTATTGATTCTTAATCAGATGCTGACTTCAAAACGTGATTATCACTATAGAAGATACATCATCAACATCTATTGAATACGTTGAAAAAGTAGAATACAAGTACTAAATGCAATTATTGAATACATTGAATTAAATAGAATATTAAATACAATAATCATTAGAGTAACTACTTAGAAAAAAAGATTAAATACGAAATACACAATACAATAATTAAAATATAGAAGAAAAATTGATACGATATACAAAAGTAGAACAGTAGATAGAAAATACATGAATTTTCTGAGGACAACAGAAGTGCTACAAAGAATTAATAATATTCATATACAAAGGTCAAAAATGCACTCGATGAACTGAGATCGTGTGGAACTGAGACCAGAGAGCACAGAAGCAGTCGGCCATATTGAAATGATGTCCTAAACTTAACACCAGTATCTACAGAGTGTTTCAGAAGTAGTGTCAAACATTCTAGGGTATTGTTCCTGGATGATAGGAGACTACAAATGTCGTATTTCAAGTGTCCAAAACTCAGCGGTTATCCTTATAGCTGCCATTTTGTTTTTTTTTCACTCAAGAACGAATTGTTAAATTGATCTGAAATTTGGCATAAATATTTATGCTATAAAGACTCAACTTTAAAAATAAAATAAAACATTTTCGATGTGAATTTTCAAAATGGCGGTCATTTTAAATTTATTATGGCGAATTTCACGAAAACCGTTCACTTTGGAGAAAATTTACAAGAGACAAAAATATAAAATTTTAACACGATTTCAAGAATACCTTATTTATTAAGATTGGTTGAAGAATAACAGAGAAATTAATTATTTTCGTACATGAAAACTTTTCATCATTTAGGCGGGATGCACACCGGATAAACGCGTTTCGTGAATAAAGTTTCAGGAAACGTGAAACGAAAGTTGCTCGCAATCGACTGATAAGATTAAGCAGGGAACGTTTCTTTTGTATGCATGCGCGAGTGAAACGGATTGCATGAAACAAGTTTCATGAAAGAGGGCTTCACCAAATGCGTTTCTCCGGTGTGCATCCCGCCTTAAACATCAATATTAAATTTTCAATTCCGATTGAATTTAAGATGAAGCTTTGAAACTCGGTATGGCTCCATATGGACATCCAGCTGATTTTACAATGAGTTTCAGATGATCTTTTTTGTTCATGGTCATAAATGCAGTAAGAAAAGAATTAATTTTTCTGTTATTCTTCAACCAATCTTAATAAATAAGGTATCCTTTATTTGTATATTATATTATATTATTTGTAGTCTCCTTTTATCCCGGAACATTACCCTAAAATGTTCGACACTACTTCTGAAACACTCTGTAGAATTGCAAAGATACTAGTAGAATGCTAATAAATAATTTAGTAGAATATGAAACATACAATGCTTTTAAACCTGAAAATCAATATTATTAATAGGATATTAGAAATTATTGAATGGTTTATATTATGACTTTACTCATAAAAATATAAAATTACATGTAAAACAAAATCATTTTAAGAAATATATAATTCATATTAACATCTTTCTATAGTGAGGTCCACGTTATAATGTGAAAGGAAAATATGGGACAACAGCGTTGTCGATTCTCTGCGTTACCATTGCCTTCTATAGTAGTTGGCATTCCCTCATCATTCTTGTTAATGATTACCTAATATATTTTATTCGTCGAAAAACATTTTCAATGATTTAATAATATTCATTTTCATTATTGATATTGATTATTTTGGTAATTAATTATATTTCTACACGGACCAGAACAATCTGGCAACGTTAGGAAGCTGGAAGAGGATAGAGCTATCTCCATTGTCTAATGACAGACAAGGATAGCAAAACCAATGTTAATCAAGTGCTGGCTTTATAACGTAGTGGGTCCACGTTATAAAGCAATCATGGACTCACACTATACAAAGTGAAATGAATATTTTGAAGAATCGACATTATTGAAGTTATATTAACATCATACATTAATCAAGTTTAGGGTACCCGTCCACTGGAACCGATCCGTTCGGCCGTTGGATCGGAATAATCTTCCTGCCGTGAATTCGGCCGAATATGGTCGTCCATTAGAACCGTTTACGTCAGTTTAGTTGAGTAGTTGGCTGAACTATTGAATATTGAATTAGCTACTATCATAGCCACCAAAATTTTTCATACACAATGATTATATTGAGATTTTGAAAATTGGTTAGACAAATTTCCACTAAATTAGTTATTCATTACAGTAATCTTACCTTCCGATCCTATTTGTTCAGCAATCTTTTTCCACAGATTCCTTTGAACATCACGACAATGATATATTTTATCTCATGTAACCTTTATATATTTTATAATCTTTTATATTTTTATTTTATAACCTGACGATGGTGTGATCACCGAAACTAGTTGTTAAACTATTTTCAAGTTTTTTTTTTAAATAAAGGGTGCTTTAAGATTTTTTATATTGTTTTATTTATTTTATCTTGCATATCTCACAATGGAACATGCTGTTGAACCAAACTTATCAACTTTTCATTGTCCATAGTTACAACTTTATAAAACAGAACAACTTCAAAAAA
Source organism: Nilaparvata lugens (assembly GCF_014356525.2). Taxonomy (NCBI): domain Eukaryota; kingdom Metazoa; phylum Arthropoda; class Insecta; order Hemiptera; family Delphacidae; genus Nilaparvata; species Nilaparvata lugens. Next base: position 16,731,669 of record NC_052517.1, on the reverse strand, counting down.
CAAACAAGACTGTGAAACAATTTTAGGTTAGGAACACTTTGTTGCCTCAGCTCGACTAGTTAGTTCGGCCGGATAGAGCCGGAAAATCCCATTCAATTCGGATCGAAAAATTGATCGGCCGGAGACGGCCGTATGAGCCTGTTGCAATGGACGAGCATCTATTCATTTCTTTGTTGGGGGATCGTTCGGACGAGTTCGGTAGTTTTCGGCCGATGCTAGTTCGGATGAAAACGGTTCCAGTGGACGGCCCACCTTATCTAGGTTACATGTAATTTTACATATATCACATTTATATCATTTTATGACTGGTCATCACCTAAATTTGGAAGAAAAATAGCACAAAGATTGCATCATTATGTTATCTACCAATGTTATTACATCAGTGTCATTTGTATCTTAAATAAATATGTAAATAACATTTCATAAACCCTCCACCCTACTGAGTGATTAAAATACTTTTAAAAGTGAATTCAATTAAAATAATATATAGTTATCAAAATATTTTGCTACCAATTAAAAGCTTTCTAAATACGGTGCAACCTTTACCAAGTAATTTTATCAAACTTATAAGCGATTCATGCAAAATTATAATTACTTTTCTCGGTGGTTCGGAGCCCACCCACAGGGAAATTCACTCTCTAAACTACTAGTATTGCTAATGAATATTGCATCAATGCTTTCATTTCAACCAATTATGATAGTTTCAAGTTAATTTTACTATAGAACTATTGTTTGGGTTTACTGGAAGTTCCACCCATAAATTTCTAAAATGATCCAAATTAAATGGTAAAATATTTGGTCTAAGTTATTTAATAGAGTAAAATGTGGCATTTTATCAAATATTTGATACTCTAAGGGCTCGGGATTTAGCTAAGTTCTAGACTTTAAACAGCTGGAGTCAGAAAATTGGCTTTCCGAAACGGGGCGTAGTCGCAGTCCACGTTTAAATTAGATTTCGAAAAACTAGAAAATTGAACAGAAAATAAGATAAAGAGAAAATAGTGTAAAGTTTCAGCTATTTTGAATTATTTAGGAATGTTTGCTTTCGTCAAGGAAAAACGTTTCCAATTATAAAAATGAGAAAATAAATATTATCATAATTGCTGCGACCAAGCCCCTTTCGGAAAGCCAATTTTCTGACACCAACTGTTTAAAGTCTAAAACTTAGCTAAATCCCGAGCTCGGAAACCGGCCCTAAAAGGTTCAATATGGAATAAAATGTTTAAGGCTGTGCAAAGGCTAAAAATAAACTTTCTACTGGTAATATTTTTCAAAGTTTTTCGATTTGTATATCATCAAGCTATCAAAATGAAAAAGTTATCTCAGGAAAACATTTTTTTCCGATCATTACTTTTTGAGATATGAGCGCCTAAAGTTTAAATTTTTGGGACAGAACATTTCAAATTCGTTAAGAGATAAATACATGAGATTTAGATGATTGATTCTTTATGCTATTATTGATCTAGTAAAACGAAAATTTTCTGAAAATATAAATTTTTGAAAAAGTTTTTCAATTTACCAAAAATAACTCAACAAAAAGTTATTTCTGGTAATTTTTAGTAAATTGAATAACTTTCTCAAAAATTGATATTTTCAGAAAATTGTCGTTTTACTAGATCAATAATACCATAAAGAATCAAATCCTTTAAATCTCATGGATTTATCTCTTACGGAATTTGAAATGCTCTGTCCCAAAAATTTAAACTTTAGGCGCTCATATCTCAAAAAGTAATGATCGGAAAAAAATGTTTTCCTGAGATAACTTTTTCATTTTGATAGCTTGATGATATACAAATCGAAAAACGTTGAAAAATATCACCAGTAGAAAGTTTATTTTCAGCCTTTGCACAGCCTTAACAAAAGTTGTTTGAAGATCTTAGACAAAATATTTGTCAAAATGATGAACTAGTTTCAGTCGTTACAACATTATTAATTTTACTAGTAGTAAGTACTATCTATATTTAGAAATAAATTTTCTCAACTTCATATCAAATGTCAACTGTAGGATTGAATGAATTTCCAGTAATGACTACAAAATCGAATTTTTGAAATATTTTTCCTCATCTCCATATCAGATGACAATCCTAAAAATGAATAAACTCACAGTAAGTTGAAGCAAATTTATAATTTTTCTCGAAAAATATCCATTTCACTTACTTCTTTTTCCATCAGTGATAACTTGTTCACAATCCTCCTCGTAGCTGGTCAGATTACATTTCCAAAGAGCTCCTAAAATAATAACAAATAATTCATTTACAAATTCAACATCATTGATACAATCAAAAACACTATAGTGAGGTCCACGTTATAATGGCAGTGGAGAAAGATAGGAGACACAACGTTGCCAAACCTCTGTCTTGTCAATGCCTTCTATTGACGGTAGCTGATACAGGTGTATTGATGTAATGTTAAGGCTCAACTCACACTTACGCGACTTAGATCGAGAAGAGACTGAACTCTAGTGGAGAGCATGTGTTTCCAAATGGTGACACTCGGACCAGTCGATTCTAGTCTCCGCGACGTCACCATTTGGAAACACATGCTCTCCACTAGAGTCAAGTCTCTTCTCCACCTGAGTCGCGTAAGTGTCAGTTGAGCCTTACTCGACCAAGTAGGCTGAGTAGTTAGCTCGGTAGAGTTAGTATGCCAGTTACTTGACCACTAACTCTACTAGTGAAAACCAGACTTAAAGGTTAGTTATCCTTCAAGGCAATCTGAATGTAGTATTCATAAAAACTCTCATTGTTATTGATATGATACCGAGCTTGGGGTAATTTTTAGTTTCTTTTTATGTTTTAAAGTTTTCAATTATTAATACAGTATTTTTCAGTTAGGCTATAAGAATATTACAAGAAGTCGGAATACCAAGGAAGCTGATCAACCTCATAAATCTGACAAAGGACAAAACAACAGCCCAAGTAAAAGTAGCAAATAGACTAAGTCAAACTTTTAGAGTTACTGCCGGAGTCAGACAAGGAGACGCTCTCTCAGCCACACTCTTCAATCTAGTCCTTGAAACGGTAATTCAGAGGCTGGATCTGAAAGGAACAATTGTGAATAAAACATCTCAAGTACTAGCCGCCTTCGCAGACGATGTAGTTCTGATATCCAGAAATCAAAATAATTTAAAAGAGCTCTTTTGCTAAGTGAAGGACGAAGCCCGAATTTTAGGTCTAGAAATAAATGTGGAGAAGACCAAGTACATGTAAAAGTCGACGAATAAGAGAAGAAGGCAAGTGAACAACCTAAAAATATCAGATGATTGTGAAGTGGAAGGCGTCGCTGAATTCAAAACTTTGGTGTAACACTGACCAATGATGATAAAACCAGTCAAGAAATATGTAATTGCATCATTATGGGCAACCGAGCTTATTTTGCCAACCAAAAAATTTTCAAGAGCAGACTTATCGCCCGTAAACAAAAGAAAAAATATACAAACCATTGGTAAAGCCGGTTGTAATATATGGGGCTGGAACTTCAATTTAATTCAATTTATTTATTCCAATATAAAACACTGTACAAAATAAAATAGAATAATCATGGAATAATTATTTGCCCGCATGGACTGTTGATCCGTGCGCGGGGAAAGAGTACCTAATCTATACAGGTAACACTAGTGTAAAAACTACAATCAATAACTAATATTAATTCAAGTTTAGCCTATAAAAAATATGTTAAATCCTGTATGAATGTATAAATACAAACTGTAACAACGACGATTCACACAGCACAAGTACCCGACTCAGCATACTTCATCTTCTGGTGAGCTATCTTGGACGATATTGAGCAAAGATGAAAGAGCACTAGGATGTTTTGAGAGAAAGATGTTCAGAAGAATTTGGGGTCCAATATGTGACGATGGTATATGGAGAGGCAGATATAATTGTGAGATAGATGAAAAAATCGGGGAAGAAAATATTATACGCACCATAAAAGCAAGAAGAATCGAATGGCTGGGTCATGTAGTGAGAATGGCTGAAGAAAGAGGACCGGTTAGAATAATGGATGATATGGTGATTGAGACGAGGAGAAGAGGAAGGCCACGGAGAAGATGGATTGGTGACGTGATGGGCGACCTACGTGTGCTGGGAGTGACAAACTGGCGGCAGAGAGCACAAGATAGAGAATAGTTATTTGTGCAACTAGTGCGCAAAGTGACAGTTTGCTGCACCGAAAGAAACGTTTACGCCCGAGCCGTAGGCGAGGGCGGAATGGTTTCTTGAGTGCAGCAGAGGAACTTTGCGCACGTATTTCACATTAAGTTTTTCTTACAGTTACCATTGAATATGAAAAGTGGGTAATTATGGGTAAAATTGCCTGAAATGCATCAAATGTTTTTCTGTGTAATTTTATTATTGATAAAAACCTTAATTTATTGTCAAATTGAATAAAAATGTTGTCCTTGGTTATAATATATAATTAATAATTTGCTCGTTGTGCTTCGTTGCACCTCTGCTCACTATAGCAGCCCAGTCACTGTTACCAACTTCATTTTGATTTTGCTGCACTGTTGCTCCATATAACCTACTAAGTATTTTGCGTTGCCATGTTGCAAATCTGGAGTACAGAAAAATTTTTCCCGCACTTGAGCGGAAAAGTGATTCTTTGCGTTCTGTAATCAGTGCAGCAATGGCCACTTTTCAACGTAGCTGTAGGAAAAATATTTTTCAGTAGTAAGTATTTTCTAGAATCTAGACAAATCTATGCATATGCCGACGATGTTGTACTCATTGCCAGAAACGAAAGATAGCTGAAAGGTATGTTCGAGGAGCTCCTAATGGCAGGGAGAAGATGGGTCTGGATGTAAATGCAGAAAAAAATTAAGCATATGATAATAACAAGAAATGCTGCTCGAAGAGTAAATGACTTCGAAGCTGGAGAATGGTCCTTTAAAAGCATACAACATTTCTCATACCTGGGTGTTTACGTGAATAGTGCCAATAAAGTGAGTGACGAGATAAGACAGAGATTGATAGCTGGAAATCGTGCCTACTTTGCGAATATTAAATTAATTACCTCTCGATCACTATCTAGAGCAACCAAGCTCAAAATTTACAAGACACTGGTAAGACCAATAATCACATACGCTTCAGAAACCTGGAATTTAACTGCAATTGATGCCACCAAATTTAGAGTTTACGAAAGGAAGATTATTAGGCGCATATATGGAGACATCAATGACAATGGAGTCTGGAGGAGACGGTCAAATGATGAAATAAATTAATAAATAGTTGAATGAATTATAAGGCTGGCCACTAACGGTACGACTTACACATGTTATCATACATTGTCATCATACGTTGTTATGTATCATCACAGCGACAGGCTTCAAGCAAAATTTTCTGAGCTTTTTGTATCTCGATCTTTGTTGTCCATTTTTCTTCGATGCTCTATTTGTGGTTGAATTATTTTTGCATCATTATAATTTGTAATTTTCCAGTGATTCATTCATTGTTATTGGGTGTTTCTTTTATGTTAGAAGCCTCTTGCTGATGACAAAACATGCATGATGAAAATGTGTGTGGGCATGATGAACATGAATGCACATGCATGTGTCATCAGTTAGTGGTCAGCCTCAAAGAAATAAATAGAATAGCTCACCTGAACGAGTCGTGTTTGGTTGTAGATTCTGACCAAGCGGAGCTCCTACAAGCATCCTGAAAAAAAAACAAATTTTAAAACTTCTGAATGAAATGGTGAAGAAAATTATGAAGAAATATAGGATGAGATTAGATTAGAGTTCTTTATATTTATTAATAAAACAATATAAAAACTTGTAGTACCCTTTATCAAAAACCTTTAAAATATTTCAACGACTAGTTTCGACCATAGGTCATTTTCAAGTTGAAATATCATTTTTTGTCAAGTTTTTAATAAAGGGTAGGCTACTACAAGTTTTGACGTGACAACGTCTTATAAATTGGTTTGCCGGGTGACACTTCAAGAAACTGCGTTACGTTCCCACGTTATGCGCTCACAATGAGAGCGAGTGAGAGCGTTCGTTTCGGTTCACGGTCGTCTGGAAAGAGCACGAATAGGAGCAGTGGCGAGCAACGCAAAGGCATTCACCTGGAGAGAGAGTGAAACGGAGCAATCTCCTGCGACTGCGCCACTACTTAGTGAATAGGTTATGTGAATAGGTATAAGCAGAGAAAACTCCTATAATTGTAATTCTGTGGTATAAGTGTAAGTATAATAGGTATAAGTGAATAGGTTATGTTGTAGTAATCACAATGTTGTGGTAGTTTTCAATCACAAAAGTAGTATAAATCGTTTCTCAGCCAATAATAATTTGTTTAACTTGAAAAAATGAGCGCGACTTGCTATGTAAAAAATTGAATTGAGCACAGTTAGCCCGCCTAAGAGCGAGAGAGACAGAGTGATTTTGTTGAGGATGTGTGAAGGTAAAAATAAAATTTTGTTAATATGAAATTCAGTGCGAGATTCTTTGTATAAATTAATGTTTTAAATATAATTCTTTGTATAAATAAATGTTTTAAATTGTTACTATTATTTCATCCTTCTTCCTACTATAGGAATGAATATTCACATTAAAATTATTTTACCACTCAAAGTCGTTGTCACGTAAAACTTTCGCCCGTATACCAACTTTACAGGCAACTATGCAATTTTTTATATTGTTTTATTAATTTGAATTAAGTAGCCCATATAAGTGAAGTGATTCTTTTATATATACGTAACAATATTCACTGACTTATACCATAGATAAAGGATAAGATATATATTTCTTGTCTCTGCTTATACCAAGAGAAACAATAGCGTAAGTAGATATCCCATGGTATAGGGCGTTTATGTCGCAACTTTTACTGTTATCTCAAGCCGATTACTGTTGATTATTGTCGATTTTTACTGTTTTGTTGGGGTGAGAGTGTATGAACGGCACAATATGAGAGACTACCAGTGTCACACAGCTTCACGGGAACGAATTACATGAACTATCGACTTGAGATAACAGTAAAAGTTGCGACATAAACGCCCTATACCATGGAATATCTATTTATGCTATTGTTTCTCTATGCTTATACTCTAATGTGCATTAAATTACGGTATTGCTGATTATTCAACGAATTTTACAAAGTATAAAAAAATTAATCAATGAGAATAAAGATTGGATGCAATTGGAATAACGATAATATAATATTGTGATGTAACTTCATGAATAGGCTGTGTTTCAACAAATAATTGTCGACTCTCTGAAAAGGATATAAAATAATAGCCGGAGAGGGGGAGAGGGAAAATAAAAAAAACAGCAGGAAAGAAGATGGAGAATGATGGCGAAGAGGCGAAGGAGGAGAACGACGAGGGGAAGGGGGAGGCGGTGTTGGAGGAGATCATGATGGAGATGAAGAGAAAAAGAAGGAGGACGAAGAAGAGAAGAGAATGATGATGAGGAAGAGAAGAGTGAAGAGAGAGAGGAGAACTTGGAGGAGGAGGAGGAGGAGGAGGAGGAGGAGGAGGAGGAGGAGGAGGAGGAGGAGGAGAGGAAGGAGGAGGTAGAGAAGGAGGATGAGGAGGCAGTGATTGTTGAGGAGGAAGAGGAAGAGGAGGAGATCATGATGGAGATGAAGAGAAACAGGAGGAGGATAATGATGATGAAGAGGGGGAGGAGGAGGAGGATGAAGAGGAGGAGAATAAGAAGAGGAGGAGGAGAAATAGGCTAGATTTATTTTGTAATCCATATTTGAACGAATAAGAAATACCACCTGGCCACGCGTCTCACTATAAAGCATTATAGCTTATTATAGACTAATAATATTATAATCTTGACATTTTGTAGGGCCTGAACATTGGAAATTATTCTCCAACACATGGCTGGCATCTTTAGTAGAAGGAGAAGGAGGAGGAGAAGAAAGAGAAGGATGACGATGAGAAGGAGGAGAAAAGAAAAATTTGATTAAAGAAGAGTTGCAACAAAGAATTATTCTTCCTATCATTCAAAGTTGAAGAACTGGCTTTAATAACAGAAGCCTCACTAAAGGCATAGAGTAGAGAGAATTATGTATAATAGGTTAATCGAAGGGTGATACAACAATAACATATATAGCGCTTGCTATGCTAAAAGATAAAGAAGAATATGAAGAGGGAGAAAAAAGCATGAAGAAACTTTTTGTAATGCACGGTACCAAAATAGCTTGACAAGTGTTGAGGAGATAACTCACATGTTGACTGCATTCTTTGATTCTTTTAACTGATATTCAAAATTAATTTAGAATTAAGTGTCACGGCCAGTTGTCAAAACTTCGATCAATTTTAACCACCGTAAATAGATAGTATGTAACAGAGCCAATGAACGAATCTGAAGTCGATACATACAATGACATAATATAACGGCTGTTAAATTCAACTTATTTTAGTGTGGGTAATATACTTACTTTACTATTGTATTGAATCAGAGGGATGATCCACATTAGTTACTCAGTTAAATAATTCTCAAATATTTTTTAAATTTTGTAATATTTCATCTATCATCAATTAATATTTATTTAATATGTGCTAACCTTATTGATTTATCTTTGATAAGAGTTTTCCAAAGATCTTTCAATGAATATTTGATTATTTTATTGCTGGTAATGGTTTATTATTGATGATTTTTTTATTTGACTGCATGTCGTGTTTAAATACATAAAAAAGGGTATTTTATTGCAATGAGAACAAAAAAATTAATAGGCCACAAGTCTTGAGTGAGTTCGAAACCTACGTAAAGTTATTTTGAGCATAAATAACTTTAAAGTTTTTACTTTATATAGTCTTTAAAGATGATTTTATTGTTAAACTTTTACACTTTTCAACTTGAAAACCTACATTTGATATGAAATCAAAATATTACTTTTAATGCGATCTCTCAATAAGCCTAGGAACATTGTTGTAGACTTTGGATATTGTTTGGGATCATATTTTTATAAACAGTATAGCAGGTATTGGTAGAATGATATATTTACTTGATAGTGCAGTGAAATTATAAATAGACTTCATGACACAGAAATTTGAAATTCCCAAGACACCGTTTCATTATTTTGAATGGGTGATGTCAAAATCGGTCGTTATTCTCTCGCTCAAAGCAACTCTCTTTCTCTCTCAATTTGAAATGATCAGGTCATTGCCAAAAATAAAAGACAAGTGAGACTCAAGTCATCAATTTTGTCAACTTTGTTCATAACCTAGAATCCTGTTCATAACAAAAATCCGAGTCTTTCTCACTTAAATCATTCCTCATCTTAATAAAATAATCTACATGGAAATTTAAAATCAATATTTCAGTAAATAAGGAAATATAAGAAATTGAATTGTTGTAGACCTTCAAACAAAATACGGTATTCCAAAGATGTATCATTCAAGGTTCATTAGAATTTACCGTTATCGTCGTTCCCTACATTCTGTGTTATTTACATAAGACTATGACATTGTAAAACATTATTACACTTGAAGAAGACAATAATTCGCAGAAATACTCTTAAAAAACTCATCAAACAATGAGAAATATGAGATAACAGTTCGTAGAAGGGAAAAATGATTCATTCACGACGAAGTTTTAAGGTTAAGTTCAGAAGTTTTTCTTCAAGTTTTAAAATTTATGTGAAACAAGTATTAGTACTTTCACTACTTACCAACTATGTTCAACTTTGTTTGTAACTTCATAGACCGCTTGATGTTCGGCAACAGAATATCCAAAATAAGAGCCCACTGAACCTCTTTTGATTACTGGAATTCTAGATTCTAAATTGAAACCTAGGTTAAAGTTTATGTTGTGGTTAAATACAATTAATAAAAGCACCGCGGAACGAAAATAAATTACAGATAGATCCATTTTGGCACTACATTAGAGTTGAACGAGGTTTTGATGTAATGTAAACAATAAAATCCAAAACACACCCACACTGATATTATACGGCACTCCTATAAAAACACTGGAAGCTGTGTGTCAGCCATTTTTAAATCAGTGGTTGATTTGCGCCATCTTCTGGTTATAAATAAAACTATGAGTTATTGGCGGCTGTTTTCAAATTTAGAAAAAATATATACGGTAGAAAAAATTGTACTGTCATTTATATTTATCTATTTTTCAATTACAGTATGAATCCATATTAGGCCCAGTTATATTTCAGTCTATCAAATAATATACACTAGTTTGATTACTGAATAATATACTTCATTATTTTTATTGGTACGGTAATAAGCTTATGTACGGTACCTAAAAGGATTCTTCAACTTCACCTCCACAGTGAGATTAATATCAGTTGAAAATGATAGAAAGGCATTGTTGCTAATCCCCGTTTACATCACCTTCTTTAGTACAGAGCTGTCATTCAAGATATCTCGATGTATCTATCTGATATAATAAATTGTTGATAGTTGAAAATGATCAATTCTAACTCAAACATATTTCTGTACCTCAGAGATAGAAAGGGCTAAGTCTGAAACGGCTAATTTTACAGGAAAGTCCAACAAGTATTTGCTCCCAGCCGGGGCTAGAAGAGCTCAAGTCGAACCAGCATTACACTCTTATGTGAATTATATTGAACTCACGTTGTTTCAGTTTTGATGCTTATTACTCTCCCTCAGTGGTGCGGACTCTTGACTTTTGGTGTTGCTCAGGGATCGGTGCTGGGGCCTGCACTGTTCCTTGTCATGATGAATGACTTCGACGACAACGGTTCCTTTCTGTTGTTTGCGTATGATGCATCTCTACTGTCATCGGGTGCTGAGCTTCAGCGGGTTTTGGGAGGCATCTGCGGAGCATATTCGATCTGTCACTGGGGTAAGCATAAAAATCTCTACAATTAATGTTCAATAACTTTTTCACCTAAAATTGAAAATAAGCTTGAAATTCGAGAGAATAATATTATTAAATTGCAAACTGTTGGCAACTGTTGATTCTATTAAATCATTCACTATGAAGAGATATTAAACCTTCTATGTCTCCAGCGTTATTGTCCTGTCACCAGCTGGCTTAGATCTTTGTTTATAAGTAGACTTGTGATGCGCCTGAACACTAGCGTCAGGTGATCAATTCTAATAACGGCAAGGAAAGTTGTGTGAGTGCGCCACACCAGATTTTTTTAAAAAGTGGTCACTGTTTCATCTGCCATCTGAATAGTTGTGTTATTATGTATATTAAAATCTAGTCTATAATGCCATCGATCCCACAAATGTGGGTAATGGATGAAGCAGAAGGTTTTAAAGACTTACGCTCTTTCAGTTCTGGCTATCTTCAAAACAATCAACTGCAGAAGACTTACGTTACCTTGAATCTATATAGAGTTTAAAAACTGAACAAGACCCAATAAAAATATCATTTTGTCAAAAAATGGGCTTACGCTCCTCTAGCTCTGAAGTACAAATTTTATTCATAAAGGAAAATAATATTCTTTAATAATTTGAAAATTGATAATAAATATTTTGATACCCAGTTCACTAAATTTTTAATCTAAAAACAGTTTGACAACGGAGCAGAATTTGAGAAGGAAAGTGCTATCTGTTGTATTATGACAAGCAATGAATGATGCTTATAAGCTGCTGATCACTATGAAAAGTAGTGACTTTCTCTTATTATAGAATAAATTATTATTTATTCAAAATGTAGTCTATTATAAGTAGAATACCGTAAATTGAATCTAGTTATTGTAATTTGTAATAATGAATAAATGTAATTTCTTTCTTATGCACTTCCATTGTTATCTTGTGATATCATTAAAAAGGACAAAAAGAAATACAACAATTTAGACGTCCAACGATTTTGATTAAAAAAAGCTGTAGGCCTATTATGGTTCAAAGAATATTTATTGAAAATTTGAACTTAGTTATCGATGAAAGCATTCAAAAGTTGTTGTCGAACAAACCCACAAACGGTAAACGACTCGAGGCTCGAGTCACCAGTAAGAGTTCCCTACATTCAATAATCGAATGGTTTCATCTCATAAAGGAGGAGTTTTCATGAAAAATGAGTAAAACACACAAATAAATTTTTATAATCGGAATATAATACTCAACTGCCCTTATTCCTCAAAATACAATACTTTTTAAACAAATTATTATTATTCTATGAATTAGACGGATATATTATTATATTGCTGGGAACAATCGGTTACATTATTTTGATTGAGAATATATTCGTGATGAAAATAAATTTGTTGAATTCAAATTACTTTTATCACTGTATCCATGATGATATTGGGAGGATTTTGTCTAAAAATAAGAGAAATTTCAAAATTCAAAGATTTTATACAATTTTATTAAAAGTGCCAAACCACTTCAAAGATGGTTATTCTTATACATTCTTCTCAAAAGATTAGAGGATTTTTAGATTTAGAAACCATAATTAAAAAAAAAAAAGATTCATTTATATAGTGATATATTAAAAAAAAATATTTGTTTAGGGTGAGATTGGTTTGGGTTATTCATTAATAACATTATTGCTTTCCATTTAACTGATAGTCTCAAGTAAATCTTACTATTGGGTTAAAAACGTTTCGTTTTCTTCAATAAAAAGTACAACACTATTCCACAACTTGGAAATTGATGAAATCAAACAAAATTTTATTTCAGCAGTAATTCACACTCATCAATATCTAAAATTGATCGATTTCTAATAAAAGATTGAAATTCTATGGTACCTTCGAAAATCCTCCCAATTATATCAATATCTGAAAAACCACTACGTATAATATTTTTTATCACAGAACAAAACTATCTATTAATATATAAAACAAAAATAAATAAATCAATTAAATCACACTCCACACTTGGACTCAATTGATAACTCGATATGATAAACTAACACATATAATAATTGAAGAAAAATTTAAGAGACAAAATATCGAGAAGAAAAATTGAAAGAAATAGAACCGAAAACTATAGTAAGATTCACTTTAAATTGTCAGCATATTATGTGAATAGCATCAATAGCTTCCCATTCAACTAATACTGACAGTTTGGAGTGAATCTCAATAGGCTTAAGAAAGAGAATAGGACCATTAATGTGAGAAGAAATTGAGCCGACATTTGTGAAAATATAGATTGGGAAATTAAATGAAATGCAACAGAACTACTATGAAGAATGAAAGAAGTAACAAAAAGGGAAGGATAAATACTTGGATATAGAGGAATATGGTGATCATGCTTGATCAAAATAATATTAGTGAGGTCCACGTTATAATGGCAGTGGAGAAAGATAGGGGAGCAACGTTGCCGATCCTCTGTTTTGTTGGCCTTCCATAGACGGTAGCTGATGCAGAGTTATTAATGTAATATTAACTGTTCATTCTCGTTTGAAATAAGCAATTACATTTCATTAAGCAAGAAATTATATTTTTCAATAATTTCATAATTAAGATGAAATATTTTGTTAATTGATTATTAATTCTACATTGTTCGATCTGGCAACAGAGCAAAGTGAGAAAGAGATAGCGCTATATTCGCTTTGTTGAATGATAGACAAGGATAGCAATACCATTGCTAATCAAACACTGCCATTATAATGTGGACCTCACTATAGAAGATAGACAGAATAAGGAATTCAACTTTGATACAATATGATAAATAATTTCACATATAAGTGTTCATGTGAAAGTATAATAATTTAAAAATAGACTGATAATGTGAAGAATTATTGAGATAAGATTTACTTAAACTGTCAGCATAATATCTTGAATGAGAAGTATTGCTGTTTTCTAAAAGGAATGCTGACAATTTCAAAGTTTATCTCACTATTGAAATACCAAGAACTTTCTCTTAGCTGAATTATAATTCTCAAAATATAAAAATTTTGTTCACATGTTCAAGGAGTTCATTTAGAATCACTAGAAACATACATTACAGTATTAGAAACAAAAATATTATTAGAAATTTAATTTTGGTGGTAGAATTTGATCATTGAAGAATTTAAAGCTGCGTTTACACCAAAGTTATTAACAAAATGTTAATAAATTAATCCTTATAGATTCCACAAGATTGAACGGAACTTAACAAACACATATGTTCATTATGGGTATGATAAGTTATATTCAATCTAATATAATCTATAAGGATTAAGTTATTAACATTTTGTTAATAACTTTGGTGTAAACGCAGCTTTAATGTGATGATTAATTCTGAATGCATGAAGTAACTCAAGTGACAAACACATTTAGAAAAATTGAATGATTTTGTGTTCTTTTAACTATAAATTTGACAAACCAAAATATTAATAGTTTTTCATATAAACTCATTCCACTTGTGTAGCGTTGCTTTAAACTAAATAGAAAATGATTCATAATATTTAAGTAACATAGCCTAAATTCAATACAAACCACTCAATTCTAGAAAAATAAATTTACTAAAACGTTTTCAACTACAATTTTCTATTGATGCAGTGTTTTACAGTAAAAATTAACCTTGAAAACCAATAATGATTTATAAAGCTATGTCCACACTGAACAAAAACTGTTGGACATACATGTTTGTTGAAGGGCTCAGGGACAAACATTTTAAAAAGTTTGGACAATCATTGTTTGACAAACAAAAAATTACTGTTTTCCAAAAATTTTCAGTGTTTGCTGTAAAACATAAAAAACTGTTCTCCCCACTTACAATATTTTGTTTGGTGACGCACACTGGCCACGGGCAAACATAATAAAATTTTCCCAAACTGTTTCAACAAACATGTTTGTCGCACATTTGTTCAGTATGGACCCAGCTTTACGAGTATGAATGTAACACAATAATTGATGCATTATTAAAATACAATCCACGACTTCTGTAATCTGTATTATACAAAAATATTCCATTCAAACTACGCACTTCACTGTATTATCATTCTATTACATATTCACAGCACAATTATTCAGACATTTACAAGGGTTATCTCAAAAGTAGTTTCTAATTCCAACACACACCACTATTAGCCAGTCCACTAAAGTGAGATTCTCTTTAAACTGTCAGCATTGATTGAATGGAAAGCATTGATGTTATTAATAGAAAATGCTGACAATTTAAAGAAAATCTCACTGAACTAAAAAAAAACATCAGAGAAGACTATAAAGCTGTGTTTACACCAATGTTATTAACAAAATGTTTATTTTTCCATCCTTATAGATTCTATTAGATTCATCATAACTTATTATACACATGATGTGCATATGTGTTTGTCAAGCTCCATTTAATATGATAGAATGTATAAGGAGGGAAAAATAGACATTTTGTTAATAACTTTGGTGTTACTAACAAAATGTTAATAACTTAATCCTTATAGATTCTATTAAATTGAACGGAACTTGACAAACACATATGTTCATCATGTGTATGATAAGTTATGGTCAATCTAATAGAATCTATAAGGATTAAGTTATTAGCATTTTGTTATCAACTTTGGTGTAAATGCAGCTTAAGACTTGGATTCATATTTTATTTCAGTAAAAGAGCAACCTCATTGATAGCCCTATATAAAAAACAACTTATTTTTGTATATCTCACAATACAAATTAAATTAGAAAGCATTATGAGAAATGTACTGGGTGGATCCCAAAGAAAAATTGAGTTTAGGAAGGAAAATCTCTCACCATTAATTATTGTGTTTCTCCATATTTTTTCTCAGACATTTAATCATTCATCCTTGTTCAGTCATTAGAAAAGGTAGACTATAGTGTAATTCATGTCATAAAGTCAGCACCTGATTAGCATTGGTTTGCTATCCTTGTCCGCCATTGGAAAAAAGATACCTCTATCCTTTCCTACCACCACAATGTTGTCAAATTGTTTGTTGACTATGGAGAAACATAATGAACTAACAAAATTTTTTTTTCAATATTTAAAAATTACAGAAATTGAATGATGGGAGAATATTTTTTTCTCTCTTTATAATTTTTGATGATGTACCGTACTTATTTTATGAATCAATAGAGAATAAAGAATTCACGAATAGTTTATATTTTAGATAGAGTTGATAATATTATGAACAGAAATCAGCAATTGATATTACATCAAATATACTGGAAAACTTGAATCACAGCTATTTAATGTAGAAGGCGTTGGTAACAATTGAGAATTGGCAACATTGAAGTCATATGTTTTGTTTTCCACTGACTTTATGACGTGAATCTCACTATAGACATAAGGTTGGCTGCCCTGCCTGTTAATGCAGAACAGATTGCAAGAGAGACAGAGCACATGTGCAGAGATTTTTCCCTCTTCCAGTGCTGCAATTTCAACCCTCTTCTTACAACTGAACTACAGTAACTATATAACTCTGTTTATATAGTGACTGTAAATAGAAACATCCATATCAGCATACTAATTATCAATCCTTGAATTTTCCACTCAATATTTTCTCTTGCAATTCCTTACAAAAGGTGGATCATAAAATAATAAAATCAGTACATTAATCTACTTCAGAACATCAAAATTTAAACATTATAATTGACTATAGACTGCATGTTCATTCAATTACAAGTGAATACTAATTTTCAGTGCATTGGTAAAATTGAATACCACAGAAAGATGCATCATTCACAATAATTCCATCAAAACTATTCTGTTTCACTAAATTTTTCTTCATAGGAGTTTTAATATCCTCAAGAATTAAAAAGTTGATGAAATAAATTTTTATTGCTATACACAACTGACAAACAAACCATTCAACTTTTGTATTTGAAATTGGATCAACAGTTTATTGCTGTCAATAAAGTGATTTCTACCTGGTCCTAGATTACAGCATCTTATCAACTTGAGCATTTATTTCAATTGTTATTAACCAGAAAATGCTAATCCACAATGAGGTTTAACAACAATGTCGAGAACACAGTAAAATAGAAGTCAAAGAATGAAATTGATGAGATTATCATGATAGAAAGTTTAGTTAGGGAATAAAACTTGTGTCAGTTTGAATTATGGAAGATTGGCATTTATGGAAATGGCAACTGGTTGAACAAAATTGACTAGTGTTTGGTTACTAAATCAATCTTTGATTACTGAATTTCAACATAAAATTGGTGATCAATGTTTGCTCAAATGAATCTCATGATATACATCATCACAATTTTGTCACTATTGTGAAACCACTCACAATAGATTGATAAAAAGAAAATAAAAAACAAGTTTATACTAGAGAATTTTCAAAGTAATACTATACCAATACAGAGTTACACAGCAACAAGAAACAGCAATATTGGGAACATGGAACAATTGTTGATAGATAAGGATGATAAAGATTGCAATGAGAACAATGATTGTAGTAACATACAAGTTATACCAAGAGAGAGTAGCAAATATGAAAACATAGTTCACAGCACTTATCTGCTTTGAAACACATATACTGAAAATTCTATGACACTTCATCATGAGATATCAATTCAAAGTCCTCATTGCTACTGAGTGAGTTTGAAGAATCGTTTTTGGCCATTTTCAATTTTTGGTCCTCTGGGCCGGATTTTGGTTGATTTTCACCAGTGTACCCCAAGGCCCGGTTCACAACATTAGTGAGCAGTGTTTGTCCAACCACTGCACCCAAGTTGCCCAGATTTGAGGTGGTTGCTGTCAAAACTGAACTGAATGAAATGCCCGCTGGTTCAGTGGATGTGTGAGTACAGTCTGTTTCTGTGAATGTGAGATCTCTAGCATACATGTTCTCCTCTTCATCACCTGATGACTCGTTGCCATTGAAATGGCCACTCTGGAAGTCCATGATGGCTGGATCATTTGAGCTGCTGTCATCTGAGAAATCTTCAACATCTTTCAGGATCACAGTACGTTGAGAGCTGTTTTCCAAGGCAAGATCCAGCTCACTGAATGATGGCATCGAGTCCAGGCTGATGTCATCATGGGATGGCATGGTTGCCACACCTGTCACGAATGATAGTGGAGTTGCTGAACCTGTCAAATGGAATTTTCAATCAATTCTCAATCAAGGGTCTGGACATACAGAGAGTAATCTGCAATTACAGAGCTGTCTCAGGATGATATCATTATAGATATCTCAAGGTATGTACAGACTTGAGCACCATGAACACAGACATTTTGAAATAGAATAGACCAATATTTGGATCCAAATAAAGGCTTTGATTGACAGAATTGAACTCTAGTGATGGAACATGATAGAATGATATTTAAAAAGGAATAACAAACTATGGTAACTGAGTCAGCTGTATTTATCATATCACATTTCACTTTTCATCAGCTGTTGATACATTTATCACATCTGTACAAATACAGATTTAATCAAGCTCTATATAGCTCAAGTCTGAATGCAGCTCAAGATAGAGATACCTACGCCCTTTATGATTGTAGATTGCTCTCTGTGTCCAGACTCCAAGGGTTAGCAATCCGAAATGCAGAAAATGAGGAACAGATCTTGATCATGAGATCAAGATATCAAACAGTTGTGGACAAGGACAGTAAGAAAAGTTCCTCTCCTAACCATTACATTTTGTGAACAAGAGCTGGTATAACCTTTTGGTCATATTACAAGTTACTAACTAGAATTTAAACAATTTTTTGTAGTTGTTTGAGTTGATATTGTATGTAGGGTGCAGCACCTTCTTATGACAGACCCAGAACACCTCTGTCCATTGGGTACAATTCCTGAATAAGGGAACAAAGTATGTCCCTTGTGACTAGATCTGACAAGCAAGATTGATGGCTGAATAGGTTATGTGGTAATTAATGTATTGTCATGTCTGTTATTCTTTTGGAAGTGTTATGTACTCATAATATAATAGATTGTAATATCTCGGGTAGATTAGATATTATCAACTGCTTTTACCAAAGGGTAGATGTGGTTGAAGAAAGCTTAATTTTCTTACTCTATGAAAGTTTGTTATAATTAAACATTTTCCCTACCATTATTTACAACAATTTCGACTCTACTCTGGCTGCCTAGCCTAATTCAAAAAAACATTGAAAGAGATTTGGAATGGTACAATGAAACAAAAAAAACCTATCGTTATGCAAATAAAGTTCGATCGCCCCTTGTCATTTGAGTAGGATTAATTCGGGACTCACCCATAATGAAGACGTTGAAGAAATCCATTAAATGATGATTTGGGTGATCCACACTCCCGAAAAGAATTGGTGTGTGAGCGTGCTCCGTTCGCTTCAACGGTTAAAAGAAGAGTGCATGGAAAGAATGCAATTTTTGTCTCAGGTCCGACTCTTCCTAGGCCTACACGTGGAAACAAGACTATGGCGGGGGGGGGGGGGAAGAAGAGCCGGAAACTGTTAATGGGACGAGTGGATATAACTATCTCTCCCAGGCTGGGATGCAAGCTAGGCAGTTCCCAACCCTGAGAAAGATCCTCACCTCGTCCATTGGTTAAAAAATGCAAGCTTTCCGGCTTATGCTGCCTATGCTAGGCAGCCAGCAAATAAAATATTATGTTCTAATTTTTACTAATTTCAATAACACTACTTCCAATTGCTTCCATTACAAGATAAATTAAATAAATAGATAGCCCCTTAGACGTGACAGTGTAGGATTGGTGATACACTTTAATTTTTTCAGTTTTTTTTAATGAGATTGTTGTCCACAATTTATAATAAGTTATAGATAGATGGTAGAATTCTAAGTCAAGTCTTTAGATTGCTATGTTATAATGCATACTATAATCCTGTATAGGTTTTCTTTTTTAAAAGTTTTTCCTTTTTGAAATAACATCATGACCATCCCAAAACCAGTAAACAGTTTTCAGCTAAAATAGTTTTTACCTTCTAGAAACTGGCCCCCACGATATTTCACAGTTTAATAAATTTATTGTATACTGTATTCAGATATGTTGGAGAAGAGTTTCATGACAAAACGAATAGAAACATGGTTGTGTTTTCTACTGGAGGTGTTTCATTCTCACAATTTTTCAATAAAATTATTTTTTTGTACTCGATGGATAGTAATGTAACCATTTAATGTAATAGATTAATACCAAAACTAGACTGCACCTACAGAGTTGGAATTGAACAATTTCTAATCCGACATGAGCAGATGTGATTACCTTCTACCTGACATCAACTAACTCAAATTACTAAAACATGAAAACTATGCATCTTAAAAAATTGTATTTCAGTGAGTTACTTTTCAAAATATGACCTAAAAGATAAACCAGCTCCTGCTCACAATATTTACCATCTTCAAGGTTAGTTCAGGAACTTTTCAGAGTTCAGACTGTACAGACACAGGTACTAGCCCACGAAGAAGTTAAATAAATTGAACTGAGTTCAATTAATAGTGAGTTGTGTTTTTCTGGCTCTAAATTTTGTAAAATCATGCAAACATTTTTTAATAATTTGTGATTGGAATGTAGAATTGTATTTTATCCCGTTTTAAAATTGTCAAAATTCGAAATTCTTAGTTTTTGTTGCTTTTGAGTGAAAATAGACTAAATTTCAGAAAAGTGAAATAACCCTATTTCGAACTTTAAAATGTTATCTAAATTTTAGAGAGAAATAGTATAAGATGTATCCCTAGTTTTTCTCTCCCACTCAGTGCTTTCTAGTAAAAGTAGTAGTAGATAAATAAGTTGAGATATATTGGAAATTGTGAAATTACCTACCTTTCGAATAGAAACTGTCATTGGTGTCTTCACCGTCAACAAATCTAGACAAAACAGCCATATTCTCACCACTCTCTTCAAGCATATACTCATCCTCCTCTTCTGTGTTTGCTGCATCACCTGATCAAAAAAAGAATAAACTCACAGAATAGCCCCAATATTGTAACTCAAGTTCCAACAGCACACATATTATGTAGAAAAACTTAATTATTCAGATGAGAAACCCTGTTTTTTCAACTATACAAAATGGAGTGGTCTAGTGGATATAGTGCTTGCCGAGCAGTCTGGAGGTCCCGGGTTTTTGGCCCGCCGCAAAGTGGACCCACGCTAATTCACGAATAGCAACCCAAACCGTGGGATGTTTTGTAAGCCATTCATTTACAATTCATTTATTCATTTACAATGCGAATGACACTACTAATGCAATAACATTATAGAAGATAAAATAATAAGGTAGTCCTTGTGCTATTTTTCTTCCAAATTTATAGGTGACAAAGTCTAAGATTAGGTTAGAATTTCACGTGTACAATTTTTATAAAATTTTAGTCCAAAATAAACATGAAAACTATTAATTTTGGATTCAGATGTCTTGAATTAATAAATTTATAAGTAATATTCTACTCAATTGCCACTTAAAACTAATACTTTCGAGTCATTGCTATGGAATTATTCATAATCAATCAGGTGACAAGTGGATTATTCATTGCATGTATTACACAGATGTCTGGAGAAGCTTAGCTATGGTTTACAAAACATCCCACGGCGTGGGTTGCTTTTCGTGGATTAGCGTAGGTCTACTTTGCGGCGGGCCTAAACCGGGATAAGAACAAAAGTATCTAGCCAGGACACTCCCGAGTTATCAGATGTTGAACTGTCGGTCCCAGCTGATATATAACAGTTGTGAGGCTCATTGACGGCTCAAAGTAGATACTCAGGCGAGGTGGAATTCCATTTCCAGTCAGGGACTCCCCACCAATAAAAACCATAAGAATATTATAATACAAAATGTTATAAACTAAAACATACTTGGAACTGGAAAAATTAACATTTCAAGAATGCAATACTATGATTATTAGCTGAGCTACAACTCACAGGAGCCTTCAATTTCAATAACAGAACAACAAATTCTTGAGTAGTGTGTTATTAGAATTTGAGCAACAATATGAATTTATTTATTACTAGCAGGTAATCCGTGCTCAGCAAGGGTCTAATT
The DNA here is from genome assembly GCF_014356525.2 of Nilaparvata lugens. Taxonomy (NCBI): domain Eukaryota; kingdom Metazoa; phylum Arthropoda; class Insecta; order Hemiptera; family Delphacidae; genus Nilaparvata; species Nilaparvata lugens. The sequence continues at coordinate 16,709,925 of NC_052517.1, read as the reverse complement.
AAAAACTTGACAAAGTGAAAACTTACAGACCTAACCAAATCTAACCTAAACTAAATCTTGAAAATTTAAAATGGGACTATAACCATCCTCGGTAAATTCAGAATCTTTATGTAAAATATCAAGTTAATCAGTTGAGTAGTTGAGACGTGATGATGCATCAAACATAATTAATATAATAAAGATTTTCTTATCCCGTACATGTATAAGCAGTTCTTCCCTTAATTATATTATAGATTGTTATAGGGTCACAAACATTACAAATATTGGAGAGAAAAAACTAAAATAGTTGACCAAGCGAAGTGAGGTCTAAGATTCAAGTCGACGGTTTTGCATTTCTCTTTATGTTTATGTTTGTTTATATGTTGCACATTTACAGCGAAACGCAGCAATAGATTTTCATGAAATTTGACAGGTATGTTCCTTTTTGAATTTCGCGTCGACATATACAAACGGTTTTTTGAAATTTTGCATTTTAAGGATAATACAAAAGGAAAAGGAGTCTCCTTTGAACGCCAATATTACCGTAAAAATCAGACTATAGAATTATTCATCATAAATCAGCTGTTTAGTGGACTATAATACTACCCATTCAAAAACATGGAACATCTTGAAAATGTTTCTTTCCATCAACGTTGTAGACAGTTGCAGCCAGACAGAAAGCTCTATGTTTATTTAGGATTTTTTCTAGACATTTTAAATTCATAAATTATTTATTAATTTTTGAGAAAACATAGCAACAGGTCAATGTAACTCACTGAGCGCGAGGTCTACTGTTCACAGAACTACTAGTATTGTTATGGATGAGGAGTCAGTATAAATCATCTCGAGTGTTTTATTAGTGTAGAAACCCAAACAGTGTGAAGAAAATTAATTTATAATATTTACCAGTCTGGTTTAATATATTGCACAAGCACTCCACATAGTTGATGATCCAGGTTTTTGTTTCTTTTGATAAAACATGTATCCACAAGCCAGGTCCAATCATAATGGCCATTACTATTAAATAGGTCAGCAGAAATCCAGATATCATTTGTCCTATCATGTATATCGCGATGAACATTCCAGCCATCACAGCAAAAAACTGAAAAATAGAAACAATTCAAGATTTCAAGTTTTATGTTGTCTATCAATCATGCCGTCAATGTGTAAACAATCCAATCCAATTCAGTCAATGTGTTTGTGTAAAATGCTCATGACAAAAAATAATTAATTGAATTGAATCCCATAAAAATCAAAGATATTCTATTTCGGCAAGACTGGGCTGCTGATTTCATTGGAAAAAGTATCCCTTAAGGCTGTGCAAAGACTAAAAATAAACTTTCTACTGGTGATATTTTCCAAAGTTTTCCGATTTGTATATCATCAAGCTATCGAAATGAACAAGTTTTCTCAGGGAAAATTGCAGGAGCTCCGTAATATTCTCGAGAAAAATGGCGGATAATGACTAAAAATCCATGTTTTTCATGGTTTTCTCGAAAACGGCTTTAACGATTCCTTCAAATTTATACCATGATAGCTATTTATAAGCCTATCAACTGACATAAGTCTCATTCTGGGAAAATAACCATAACTGATACGGAAAAACCATGTTTTTCACGGTTTTCTCGAAAACGGCTTTAACGATTTTCTTCAAATTTAAACCATGGATAATTAATAACACATCATAAGCCCTATCAAAGGACATAAGTTTTTCCTGGGAAAATTGCAGGAGCTCGTAATATTCTCGAGAAAAAATGGCGGATAATTACTAAAAAACCATGTTTTTCACGATTTTCTCAAAAATAACTTCACGATTTTTTTTCAAATTCATACTCTGTATAGTAGTATTTATCAGCTCTATCAACTGGCATGAGTCTCCTTTCTGGGAAACAATGGGGGGTTCATCCATCCTTGGGAAATGGACTTAGTAACCTCTTCTCGTGCATGAGGTAGGTAGGTAGCGCAGTTCATAAAATAACACATAGTCGAGATATTTCATCTGTAGAACAGCTGTTTTGACGACTTTAAAAAAAGAACGACTAAAAAAATCATCGAATTTCACAATTATTCACTCAAAGGAAAGTACTTGAAAACAATTATATATACACATATACAGAAGTCTGATCGTAGTTTCAAATATGGGCAAGGAAAGTTGTGTGAGTGTACCACACCAGATTTTTTAAAATGATAACTGTTTAAAATGGGTCATTCTTGTTGAAACCGGGGTAACAGTTGCGAGACTCATTGACGGCTCAAATTAATACTCAGGCGAGGTGGAATTCCATTCCAGTCAGGGACTCCCCACCAATAAAAACCATAGAATATTATAATACAAAATGTATAAACTAAACATACTTGGAACTGGAAAAATTAACATTTCAAGAATGCAACACTATCATTAACATCTGAACTACAACTCATAGGAGCCTTCATTCCAATTACACAACAACAAAATGTTGAGAAGTGTGTTATCAGAATTCAAGCAACAATATGCATTTATTTATTACTAGCAGGTAACCATCCTCTGTAAATTCAGAATCTTCATGTAAATATAAGTTAATCAGTTGGGTAGTTGAGACGTGGATGATGCTCAAACATTATTAATATAATAAAGATTTTCTTATCCTGTACGTGTATAAGCAGTTCTTCCCTTAATTATATTATAGATTATAATAGGGTCACAAACATTACAAATATGGAGAGAAAAAACTAAAATAGTTGACCGAGCGAAGTGAGGTCTAAGATTCAAGTCGACGGTTTTGCATTTCTCTTTATGTTTATATGTTGCGCATTTATAGCGAAACGCAGCAATAGATTTTCATGAAATTGACAGGTATGTTCCTTTTTGAATTTCGCGTCAACATATACAAACGGTTTTTTGAAAATTTGCATTTTAAGGATAATACAAAAGGAAAAGGAGTCTCCTTTGAACGCCAATATTACCGTAAAAATCAGACTATAGAATTATTCATCATAATCAGCTGTTTATGGACTATATATAACCCATTCAAAAACATGGAACATCTAGAAAAGTTTCTTTCCATCAACGTTGCAGACAGTTGCAGCCAGACCTGATAACAGCGCTCACACTCACATTCGGGACGACACGTCACGGTACGATAGGACAGAAAGCTCTATGTTTATTTAGGATTTTTTCTAGACATTTTAAATTCATAAATATTCATTAATTTTTGAGAAAACATAGCAACAGGTCAATGTAACTTACTGAGCGCGAAGTTATGGTTCACAGAACTACTAGTGTGTTATGGATGAGGAATCAGTATAATCATCTCGAGTGTTTTATTAGTTTGTAGAAACCCAAGCAGTATGAAGAAAATTAATTTATAGTATTTACCAGTCTGGTTTAATATATTGCACAAGCACTCCACTAGTTGATGATCCAGGTTTTTGTTTCTTTTGATAAAACATGTATCCACAAGCCAGGTCCAATCATAATGGCCATTACTATTAAATAGGTCAGCAGAAATCCAGATATCATTTGTCCTATCATGAATATCGCGATGAACATTCCAGCCATCACAGCAAAAAACTGAAAAATATAAACAATTCAAGATTTCAAGTTTTATGTTGCCTACCAATCATGCCGTCAATGTGTAAACAATCCAATTCAATTCAGTCAATGTGTTTGTGTAAAATGCTCATGACAAAAAATAATTAATTGAATTGAATCCCATAAAAATCAAAGATATTCTATTTCGGCAAGACTGGGCTGCTGATTTCATTGGATAAAGTATCCCTTAAGGCTGTGCAAAGACTAAAAATAAACTTTCTACTGGTGATATTTTCCAAAGTTTTCCGATTTGTATATCATCAAGCTATCGAAATGAACAAGTTTTCTCAGGAGATATGAGCGCCTAAAGTTTAAATTTTTGGGAGAGAAATTCGGTAAGAGATAAATCCATGAAATTCAGAGGATAAATTTTTAATATTATTGTTGGTTGAATAAAACATTTTTTTTAATACCAATTTTTGAGAAAGTTATTTTTGGTAAATTTAATAACTTTCTCAAAAATTGTTTTATTCAACCAACAATAACATGAAAAATTTATCCTCTAAACCTCATGAATTTATCTCTTACCGAATTTCTCTTCCATAATTTAAACTTTAGGCCCTTATATCTCAAAAAGTAACATGATAGGAAAAAAATGTTTTCCTGAGAAAACTTTTTCATTTTGATAGCTTGATTATATTCAAATCGAAAAACTTTGAAAAAGATCACCAGTAGGAAGTTAATTTTTAGCCTTTGCACAGCCTTAAGGTTAGATGCAAATTATTTTTGACCCTCGAACGAGCACTTGCTCTGAACATACTTCACAAAAAAATGAAGTTTCTAGGTCAGAAAGAGATGCAAAAAAGCTAATTTGAATCATATGGGTAGCCACTGTGTGTTCACACATGTTCACACACTTGTCCAGTCGTTAGTGACCACCCTAATAAGACAAGAAAGAAAGCTGTCAGATTCTAATATTTTAACTGAATTTTCTGAAATTCTCGTTCGATCTAGCTTCCAGTTACATTATATCATAAATTATAATAGGGTCACAAACATTACAAATATTGGAGAGAAAAAACTAAAATAGTTGACTGAGCGAAGTGAGGTCTAAGATTCAAGTCGACGGTTTTGCATTTCTCTTTATGTTTATATGTTGCGCATTTACAGCGAAACGCAGCAATAGATTTTCATGAAATTTGACAGGTATGTTCCTTTTTGAATTTCGCGTCGACATATACAAACGGTTTTTTGAAATTTTGCATTTTAAGGATAATACAAAAGGAAAAGGAGTCTCCTTTGAACGCCAATATTACCGTAAAAATCAGACTATAGAATTATTCATCATAAATCAGCTGTTTAGTGGACTATAATACTACCCATTCAAAAACATGGAACATCTAGAAAATGTTTCTTTCCATCAACGTTGCAGACAGTTGCAGCCAGACCTGATAACAGCGCTCACACTCACATTCCGGGACGACACGTCACGGTACGATAGGACAGAAAGCTCTATGTTTATTTAGGATTTTTTCTAGACATTTTAAATTCATAAATTATTCATTAATTTTTGAGAAAACATAGCAACAGGTCAATGTAACTTACTGAGCGCGAAGTCTACTGTTCACAGAACTACTAGTATTGTTATGGATGAGGAATCAGTATAAATCATCTCGAGTGTTTTATTAGTGTAGAAACCCAAACAGTATGAAGAAAATTAATTTATAGTATTTACCAGTCTGGTTTAATATATTGCACAAGCACTCCACATAGTTGATGATCCAGGTTTTTGTTTCTTTTGATAAAACATGTATCCACAAGCCAGGTCCAATCATAATGGCCATTACTATTAAATAGGTCAGCAGAAATCCAGATATCATTTGTCCTATCATGAATATCGCGATGAACATTCCAGCCATCACAGCAAAAAACTGAAAAATAGAAACAATTCAAGATTTCAAGTTTCATGTTGCCTACCAATCATGCCGTCAATGTGTAAACAATCCAATTCAATTCAGTCAATGTGTTTGTGTAAAATGCTCATGACAAAAAAGAATGAATTGAATTGAATACATAAAAACCAAAGATATTCTATTTCTGCAAAACTGGGCTGCTGATTTCATTGGAAAAAGTATCCCTTAAGGCTGAGCAAAGACTAAAAATAAACTTTCTACTGGTGATATTTTCCACAGTTTTTCGATTTGTATATCATCAAGCTGTCAAAATGAAAAGGTTTTCTCAGGAAAACATTTTTTCCGATCTTTACTTTTCGAGATATGAGCGCTCAAAGTTTAAATTTTTGGGACAGAACATTTCAAATTCGGTAAGAGATAAATCCATGAGGTTCAGAGGATAAATTTTTCATGTTATTGTTGTGATAAAGCATTTTTTTAAATACCAATTTTTGAGAAAGTTATTCAATTTACCAAAAATGACCAAAAATAACTTCTCAAAAATTGATATTAAAAAAAAATTGTTTCATTCAACCAACAATTACATGAAAAATGTATCCTCTAAACCTCATGGATTTATCTCTTACCGAATTTCTCTCCCAAAAATTTAAAATTTAGGCCCTTATATCTCAAAAAGTAACATGATAGGAAAAAATGTTTTCCTGAGAAAACTTTTTCATTTTAAGCTTGATTATATTCAAATCGAAAAACTTTGAAAAATATCACCAGTAGGAAGTTAATTTTTAGCCTCTGCACAGCCTTAAGGTTAGATGCAAATTATTTTTGACCCTCGAACGAGCACTTTCTCTGAACATACTTCACAAAAAATGAAGTTTCTAGGTCAGAAAGAGATGCAAAAAAGCTAATTTGAATCATATGGGTAGCCACTGTGTGTTCACACATGTTCAACACACTTGTCCAGTTAGTGGCCATCCTAATAAGACAAGGAAGAAAGCTGTCAGATTCTAATATTTTAACTGAATTTTCTGAAATTCTCGTTCGATCTAGCTTCCAGTTACATTATATTCATGAATTATTAAAAATCTATTGAATTAAAAAAAAAAATGATGTTATTTAGATGAAAATTCTTGATCTAGGATTAGAAGTGGAGTTTACCTGAATTTTATTCTGTTCCCTCATATTCAAGAGTTTTGAAAAATTATTTCTACAAGTTTCCCATGAACTCTGAAGATATTCGCTCAGCATTGGAGAACTGCAAAAAATAGAAAACAAAATGTATATTAGAATTAAATTGATATAGAACAGTATTATTAGCCTACTTGAAAATTGATAACTATATTGAGATCCTCGTAATAATGACAGTGGAGAAAGATAGGACAACGGCGTTGCAGATTCTCTGCCTTCTATAGAAGATAGTAGGATGGCCACCAAAATGTTTGGGGTTTTGCTATATCGCTTGTATTTCAATAACCTGTCAAGATATTCAACCGTTTTTTAGAAGAGAATATTCTAAAAATCTTCCTCTACAATTTTTGTTTTTGAAATACAAGCGATATAACAAAACCCTAAACATTTTTTTGGCCATCTTGTTTTCGAGATGTTTGCGTGGGATTTCGACTCATCATAGCGTTTCTCATTATGCTAGACCTATAGTAAGGTCCACGTTATAATGGCAGTGGATAAAGATAGAAGAATAGCGACACCGATTCTCTGCATTAATTAATTATATTTCTATACAGTCAAAAACATAATTGGCATCGTTGTGGACCTAGAAAAGGATAGTACCACCGGCTTTGTCGAATGATAAACTAGGATAGCAAAACCAAAGTTGATCAAAATACTGTCATTATAACGTGGACCGCACTATAACAAAGAAATTGAGACATGTACCACGGCTGTTACCCAAAAATGACCACGTAATGACATTTGCGCCCGGACTAAAGTGAAATATCCAAAGTATGGTTATTATGCTCACATCACAACAATCTACAGTGAGATTTCCCAAACAGGTATAATACCTTTGTTTCTGAAGGATAATAATATAATTATTTTGTAAATTTTTCATGTATGTAGACTTATGGATTAAATATAAAAGCGAAATGGCACTCAATCACTGACTGACTGACTGACTCACTCACTCACACACTCACTCGCAGAACTAAAAATCTACCGGACCAAAACCTTCAAATTTGGTAGGTATGTTCAGTTGGCCCTTTGGAGGCGCACTAAGAAATCTTTTGGCAATATTTTAACACTAAGGGTGATTCTTAAGGGTTTTAAAGTTCGTCTTTTAGCATGTATATTCTTCTTATTCTCTTAATTATGATTGAAAAATGTCCATACCATATGTTAATAAAGAACTATAATCTAGAGAGAGTACCTCTTCGAAACAGTTGTTAACTGGTAACTAGATTAATAATTTTGTCAGGTTGGCATTAAGTTGAGTTGACTTTGTTAGGTTGGCACCAAGTTGAAGATTGAAATGCATTTATCGCGAAAAAATTGATTGGGCACTGCTACTTCAATCAGAGCTATTCCTGGGAATATTATATTACTAGCCGTCAGGCTCGCTTCGCTCGCCATATCCGTTAAGCCAGACGTTTAGTCTGGACCCCCGACTGGATCGTCCTAACATATGATGAAAATGCTCAGATGAAAAATGCAGGCGAGCGAAGCGAGCCTGCTAATCTCATTCTTGGACGATCCAGTCAGGGTCCAGGGGGCGGAGCCTCCTGGCTAGACGGATATGGCGAGCGAAGCGAGCCTCACGGCTAGTGGATTAATAAAGAAGTATCAAAATTTACTTCAAACTGTCAGCATTGATTGAATGGGCAGCATTGATGTTATTATATGATGGATGATGACAGTTGAAAATGAATTCTAATAGTCTCATACTAACTGTATTCTAATTCTCTCAATGCTACTTATTCTAAATTATGATACATGAATTTAAATTAAAAGTTCAAAGCACGATTAGCAAATTGTCATTGAAATAATTGATCTCATTGTTCTAGTGAACAGTTCATGATAATCTCTTTCAAGATTTCAATGACAACAGTTGAGAATGCAGAATACATTACCATTATATTATAATCAAGTATGATGAAATTCATGGAAAGACTAGTAGTATTGGATTAATAAACGGCATGAGGTTTTCAATAAAAGTAGTATTTATAAAATATAATTATAGTATAAATTGAAATGAAAATGAAAATCTCAGTACCCTTTCTTGAATTATTTTATCACTTATTTTATTATTGAGATTTTTATTTTTATTTCTATTTATATTACAAGTAGCCCTATACAGAAAAGAGAGAATTATAACACCCTTTTTGCAAGTTAAAAAATAGATTAAAATACAAATATTGTATTTATAAATTTATATGAAAATGTATTATAAATATAGATAATAATATTTGTATTTTTAATCTATTATTAATTAAAAAAATGGTACTATAATATTATTTTTTATAACTAAACATGAGTAAGCCTTGTATAATTCATACATTTTAAAAGAAGTGTATTTAGAAGTGAATATACAGCAACATCCTAGCTTTCTAGAATATTTAAGTGAGATTTAAGTTATAGAGAAAGACAGTGGGAATGATAGGACGTCATTGTTGCTACGTTTATTTTCCCACCGCCTTCTCTAGTAGGAAAATTTAGTTCCAATATTCAGTTTTCGCTGCCTTCTATAGTAGATAGCTGTGATTCAAGTCATCCCCGTATATCTGATCTGATATTAATTGTTGGTTCTCGTTAAAAAAGATAAATTATATCTCAAATATATCATATTTATTAATGAAATTCATCTTTTGTAATTTAATTTTAATAATTATTGTAATAAAATATTATGGTATTAAGAGAAAAAGTCTTTCCATTAATACAAAACTGAAACACTACAAGGCAGTTCTAAGATCGCAAGCAATGTATTGCAGTGAAACACTTTTGAATATTGACGGAAATGGAATTAAAGGAACTATAAGAAAAGTTGAAAGACGGATTCTTAGAACCTGCATAAACAAGAAACATGTAGTTGACAACCAGTTCAGACTCCTTTCAAGAGAACAGATTTATAGAGAAATAGAACCAATAACTGATACAATGCGCAAAAAGAGAATTTCTTTCTTTGGACATATTCTTAGAACCCCAGCGAATCGATTGTTCAGAAGACTTATTGAAAATTTATGAGTGCAAAAAGAGACAGAGCCACAATTCCTTGGCTTGTGGAAATAAAAAAATACATATCGGAACTAAATTTAACTATTGACGATGTCAAAAATCGACAAAAATCTATAGGGAAACCATCACTGACAGAAAGAGGATCTTATCTATAAAAACAATTAGGAAAAGGCAACAAGTCTGTTCAGATGAATTGAGAAAAGAAAGATCTGACAGAATGAAAAGGTACTGCGAAGAAAGGAAGAGAATTGAAGCGAATAAACGAAGAAAGAGGACTAACCAGAGACTACAGTGATCCTATGTGGTCATAAAATTGAGATAAATAAAATATGATGGTAGTTCATTATACTTATTCATAGTAGACAACAAACGATTTGGCAACGGTGCAAAGTTGAAAAGGTTATCGTCTTTGTCTAATGACAGACAAAGATAGCAAACCAATGTTGATCAGATGCTGACTATAAAACCTGAATCTCACTATTTATTATGCATATAATTTATTACCGGTACCGTATATAAGAAAAGTCTCATAAGAAACTTGATTTTAACTGATTTGTTCACCAAACTGAAGGTTATCCACTGATAAACCTTCAATTCCATCGAAATTTATAACTGTACTATAACTCTAAACAGTAAATACTGTACGATATACGATTCAAATTTTTGAACTGTTCTGCTACTCGTCGCCAGCATACAGGGTGTTCTGAAAAAAGGTGCCCATAAGCCAGGGGGTGATTGCTCACATCAAAAGAAGAAAAAAAGTTTTAATTAACTTAGGTAGGTCCGAAAATGCTTAGTTGCCAAGTTATACAGAGTGAAAGATTTCGTCTGAATTTCAGTTGCCCTGCTCTACGGGTATTTGTTGGCTGTTAATTAAGATGTTAAATTCAGCATTATTTATGTAAAATTAACTGAGAAATTGAATATAACCGTTTCCAGACCGTTAAATACAGTAATTTTTAAGATAAATGTGACGAAATACGCAAAACTTGGGCCCGAAAAACAAGTTCCTTTAAGGCTTGAAGCAGATTTACTAAGTTAAATGTACAATGAACACAAAATATTTTCTTACAGAACTTGTAGAAAATTTAATTTTGAAGAGAAATATGTAGAATTGTAGAGAGCTTAACAGATTTTGTGTATTTTTCATGCGTTTTGTATGTAATTGAGGATTATTTATTCAAGAATGTGGATTATTTATTGCGTTTGTTTATTATAGACTTATTATTATTTCTAATAATATCAACATATTGACATTAAAAAGTATTAAAAATATTAACTCAACCTCCCCCATTAAAACATAATTCAACATAATCTTTTAGGTTATTTACACAAATTGAAATCTAACCAATCTGAGATCCTCACCCTGCCATGGTTGACGACGGCATTTACGCACAAACAAAAACCCAGCTTTAGCTAAATCCCGAGCTCAGAAACCGGCCCCCCCATTATGAAAAGTGATTCGAATCCTGAAAAATATTCTAATCTAAAAAAGGAACTTTTAGTTTTGAATAATAATTAGAAACTAAAAAAGAAACATTTAGTTTTCAAAAATAATTTCAAATTTGAAAAAATAGACTCACCCATGATCTCCGCTACCGTTCATACTTCTTCTTCTTCTATTTTCTTCATCTTCGTTGCACCTCTTCACTCTGATTTCTGGCCAAATCTTATTGGTCCACATTCCATGCAGACAGATTAGCAGTGAAATGGTCGAGACGATCGCCGGAGCTTTGTAATCCAAAATTACTGATAACCTGAAAAACAGAAGAAAATTGATTATCATACTATAATTATTGGCAAAATCCTATACGATTAAACGAGCAATTTCTGTTTATATGTTTATATATTTGTATGTGACCGGATCTCGAAAACGGCTCTAACGATTCTCACGAAATTTGGAACAAAGTAGGTTTATGATATGAAAATTCGATTGCACTAGGTCTCAACCCTGGGATAACTCGCTGAAGGACATTAAAAGGATAAATACATCCTTGGAAAAACAGATGGAAATTTTGTCGTCTGTCGATACCGTAATGGAAGAGAGTGAACGAGTGCATGTGTGGGATCATCCAGCTGATCTCACGAGAAGAAAAACTCAGCAAAACTTATTTTCATTTATTTCTCTCTTTTTTTTAGAAAACATGTTTACTTCAGAAAGTCCAAAATAGTAACTAGATGCTGTTAGTGTAGAATAGTACATGGTATATTAACAAATATTGTAGCAAAAATAGTATATCATTCTAAATCGAATTCATAGTACAGTATATCTATTTGTAATTGAAGATGTGTTTGTTTTTTGAAGTGTGAATAAATTTTTGTTTCGATGAGTGATAGTAGCTTAACCTAGATTTTGATTTGGACTGTAGTATAAATTTGAAAAGGGACAGTTTTGGGCATAAGCCTGTTGTGCCTCCTCATATAACTGAAAAAATAATTGTACGACTGAAAAAATGAATAAATAAATAAAAACTATAAATTCAATCTTTCGTTACACATTTTCTATGCTTTTACACTCCAGAGCAAAGCTCGGTCCCCCGATATTATTGATTATCGTACGACAATAATTGGCATACCACTACTACTAGTCATCGACTCTACGGCCCTTGAAGACCCTTGACCTCCTCCACAATCGTTTTCCATGAATCTGTGTCCTGTGCTCGATGTCTCCACCTTGTCACGCCCAAGGATTGAAGGTCTGCCTCCATGTCGTCCAACCATCTCTTGCGTTTTCTTTGTCCCCCTGGTTGCTGATACAGAGCCATACGTGCTGTACGGGATTCCGGCATCCGTTCCACAACCAACGGATTCTATAGTGAGGTCCACGTTATAATGGCAGTGGAGAAAGATGGGAGAAAAACGTTGCCGATCCTCTATCTTGGCAATGCCTTCCATAGACGGTAGCTGTTTACCGGTTTATTGATGTAATATTAACTGTTCATTCTCGATTAAAATAATCAATTATATTTTACTAGTAGTTCTGTGAACAGTAGACCTTACGCAGTATTCTCATCCACAAGTACCAGATGTCAACTGTTTTAAATGTTAACAAACTCAGTTCACGTTTGAATTTGTATTCCATATGATATAATTCATTCAGTTCCGTGATGATCTTTCTATCTGATGGAAATTAATTTTTTAGAATCAAAAATATTATAATTTCTCCAGCATTATTTAGTTCATTTGTTTATTTCTATTCACCTATTAAATTAGTTTTTACGAATGTGAGAATATTGATACTGATGGGCACGCATAATAATATCATGACTGCAAAACAAAATATTGAAACCAAAGACCTTAAAGCTGCGATTAGACCAAATTTATTAAAAAATGTTAATAACTCAATCCTTTTAGATTATATTAGATTGAACATAACTTATCATACACATGATGAACACATGTGTTTGTCAACTTCCATTCATTGTAATAGAATCTATAAGGATTAAGTTATAACCATTTTGTTAATAACTTTGGTGTAAACCCAGCTTAAAGATGCATACCTCTTCAATTTCTTTGATTGAAACTATAGACCTTACAAATACAGTAATAGACTGGCTTCTCCACACATCTGTGTAATCACTTGTCAGCTGATTTATGATGAATAATTCTATAGTCTGATTTTTACTCTAATATTTGGCGTATGAAGGAGGCTCCTTTTTCCTTTTATATTATCCTTGAAATGCAAAAACCTTGAGTATACGTCGACGCGCAATTTAAAAAGGAACATACCTGTCAAATTTCATGAAAATCTATTACCGCGTTTCGCCGTAAATGCGCAACATATAAATATTCAAACATATAAACATTAAGAGAAATTCCAAACCGTCGACTTGAATCTTAGACCTCACTTCGTTCGGTCAATTAAGCAAGAAATTATATTTTCAATAATTTCATAATGAATTTTTATAATTGTGATGAAATATTTTGTTAATTAATTATTAGTTCTACATTGTTAAAAAGACGATTTAGCAACAGTGTAAATCGAGAAAGAGATAGCGCTATCTGCTTTGTTGAATGATATACAAGGATAGCAATACCATTGCTAAACAAACACTGCCATTATAACAAGTTTACTTATGGTAAACAAACAATATCAAAAAGGGTACTGAGATGAAATATGTTTTTAATTCATCATCATCATCATGAATCAATTTATTCAAATCAACACAATACAATATAGATAAAAGAAATCAAAACACAAGAAAATCACAATCAAAAATAAATGTCTAATAAAATACAAAAACAGACTTCATGGTGGGGTGTGCTGAAAAGAAAGGAAGGTGGAAAAATACCTAGCCACTATGGTTTCCCATGTAATAGGCAGGTAGAGGGTATAAGAGTAATTGTTGTTATGACTCCTCCTCCAAACATGGACTTGGTCAATATTAGAGAGAGTAATTTTCAGGGAATATATTGTAAAATGTACTTTCTGGAAATAAAATGAATTTGAAAAATTTGAAAGGAATGAAGGGTGAAGAGGAGAAAAAACGAAAGGTATTGGAGAAGAAAGTAGAGAAAAGAGAAAAAAATGTACAAAATTGTAAGCGAGTCCACTTTCAACAGGATTTTAATCTATTAATTAAATATTAATTCTACATTGTTAAAAGACGATCTGGCAACAGAGCAAAGCGAGAAAGAGATAGCGCTATCCGCTTTGTTGAATGATAGAACCTGGAACCTGGATAAAAAAGAACCTGGATAAATTTAGCCTCAACTCTGATAGGCATACATACAATACAAGAGGGGCAAGTAATATAGGTGTCGAATGGTGCTCTTCCAGCGCATCATTGAGAAGTTTCAGGGCCCAATCTCTCAGATTTTATAATGCCCTTCCGTCATTGGTAAGAGACCTAGATGCCACCCAGTATAAATATAGAGTTAGAAAAGGCCTAATAAGAGGTGGACTTTACAAGGTACCTGAATTTTATAACATTTCACAATCTATGTAAATCTGGTACTATTGTGTATGATCTAGGCTGTATAAACTTAGTTTGTAATCTTGTTTAAGAAGTTAATTTCCGATGTAATTGTGTTTTAGCTGTGTAGACTTTTGTATTGTTGATTGTATACTTGTGACAATGGCCAATGTTTATTGTAAATCAAATGGTAATAAATATATTATTTATTTATTTTATGGACTAGAATAGCAATAGCATTGCTAATCAAACACTGCCATTATAACGTGGACCTCACTATAGCTCTTCTAATTTCTGTAACAATGCTCGGTTGCCCGGTTGCAGATTATAGAGTTCATAATTTTTCTGAGTCGCCACCCATCAGCCTCTAGCAACTGGCCAATAAATTTTTCTTACACTCCTTACAAAGTTACTTTTGAATTGGGAGAGACATGCGCAACAGAGAAGGCATACAGCTGTAGGGATACAACGGCAGCGATGTTGCCGTTCTGAATCGGGGAGCGTTCTCTAATTTCTAGTGAGTATTGATTGATTGATTGATACAATAAGTACATCATCAAAAATGATTGGGAGAGGAAAAATAAGATAACCTTGTGCTAAGCTATTCCTTGTACAAACAAACATTCCTCTCCAAAATTCAAGCGATCATTTTAAACTTACGAAGTTTCCTCTCTGAAAGTATTGAGTCGACTGAGTCTAATCGACAAATTGGCAACTGCGCTTCTACCTGACTCCATCCATCACTGTAATTGGCTGATCTCCCTCCATCTTTCTATCTTCTATATATATAAAAGCGAAATGGCACTCACTCACTGACTGACTCACTCACTCACTCACTCACTCGCAGAACTAAAAATCTAGCGGACCAAAAACGTTCAAATTTGGTAGGTATGTTCAGTTGGCCCTTTATAGGCGCACTAAGAAATCTTTTGGCGATATTTTAACTCTAAGGGTGGTTTTTAAGCCTTTAAAGTTCGTCTTTTAGCATGTATATTCTTCTTATTCCAATATCTTGAAATTATAATTGAAATGTCCATACCATATGATAATATAGAACTATAATCTAGAGAGAGTACCTCTTCGAAACAGTTGTTAACTGGTAAACTAAATTAAAAATTTTGTTAGGTTGACATTAAGTTGAGTTGAGTCGATATAGTAACAGGTGTTTTTCGAGATCAAATTGATATAATACGTTCAAATTCGGTACAGAGGTTCCGCTGAGGTCTACATGCAGGCGAGCGAAGCGAGCCCGCTGATCTCATTTTTGGACAATCCAGTCGGGGGTCCAGGGGGCGGAGACCCCTGGCTAGACGGATATGGCGAGCGAAGCGAGCCTGCCGGCTAGTGCCCCATATTCCTCAAAGTCAAAAGTAATTTTGTACGGAGTATAGGATCTTCCTCTCCCATCTAATCACAGCATCTTATCACAACTTGCCAACACCCATGTTTCATAACCATACATCACCACTGGTTGCAACACTGTCCTATAAATGTTAATTTTACTGCTCCAGCTCAATAGCCTTGATATCAGAATTTTCTGTAGGTTGAAGTATGCCCTATTTCCAGCTTTTAGAGCTCGGGATTTAGTTAAGTTCTGGACTTTGAACAGCTGGAGTCAGAAAATTGGCCTTCCGAAACGGGGCGTAGTTGCAGTCCACGTTTAAATTAAATTTCGAAAAACTAGAAAATTGAACACAAAATAAAATAAAGAGAAGTTTCTGCTATTTCGAATTATTTAGGAATGTTTCATTTCGTCAATGAAAAACTTTTCCCAATTATAGAAATGAGAAAATAAAGATTTATTTCACTGCGACTATCAACTGCGACTATTAACACGTTTTGGAAAGCAATTTTTCTGACTACAGAGCTGTTTAAAGTCAAGAGCTTCCCTAAATCCCGAGCTCGGAAACCGGTCCTTAAGCTCTCTTTAATTCCCATAATTGGTATACTATTAATTATTATATCATAATAATAGACGAATGAAAAGTAGATGATAATTAGGATAACAGAGGAAGAGAAGAAAACAGGAGAGCTAGGAGGAGGAGAGGAAGTATGGAGAGAGAGAGAGAGAGAGATTGATTGATTGAGTACTTTATTTATGTAGATTACAATATATACTGGCTTATACACTTATATACAATAGCTTACAATACAGCAAAATTATAGATGAATTTACATAATATGAATTAAGAAAATAATTATTGAGCTGTATATGATATGGAAAAAAGCAATTTGTAATAACTATAGATAAAATAGATAATATTGTTATGCATCTACATAAATTGGCGGAGCCTCGGACATATCAATGTCCATTCTTCGGAAACAATATTCGAAGTATCCTTCCCACTAACCCTCTACCAAAGAGAGAGAGAGAGAGAGAGAGAGAGAGAGAGAGAGAGAGAGAGAGAGAGAGAGAGAGAGAGAGAGAGAGAGAGAGAGAGAGAGAGAGAGAGAGAGAGAGAGAGAGAGAGAGAGAGTAAGAAAACGGTAGAGTGATGAGGAGGAGAGGGAGATCAAAAATTCGAATAAAGAGAAAATTGGATCAAGGTCTCACGGCATTATGTCAGTTCGATGATTATGTCAATGATTAAGTCAGTTTTTTCTTTGTGTGGAATTAGCATTGACCTTTTAAGCAAAAGAAAAAAGAGCATTTAATTTGGATTTTCGTTTAATAATAATCATTAATTCATTAGCATTTGAATAATTGCAATATCTCAAAAAATTTCCATCTGTAAAAAAGAGCTCTAAAAAGATATATACTCCACCACAGATTCGAGACTCAATTTTAAGGCGTTGCACCCTTCAGTCTGCTATAGTGATGTCCACATTATAATGAAAGTGTTTGACTATCAATTAGCCCGTGCTTCACAAGGGTCTATTTTAAAACTTGACGTAATAAAACCTTGAAGACTTCAAAATAGGCCTATAACCATCCTCGGTTAGTCAAGAGTCTATATGCAAAATTTCAAGTTAATCAGTTGAGTAGTTGAGACGTGATGATGCGTCAAACATAATTTTCATATCCCGTACATGTTCCAGTTCTTCCCTTTATTATATTACTAGCAGGTGACCCGTGCTCCACAAAAGTCTATTTTAAAACTTGACAAACTGAAAACTTGACGTAATAAAATCAATAGGCCTATAACCATCCTCGGTTAATCAAGAATCTATATGCAAAATTTCAAGTTAATCAATCCAGTAGTTAAGACGTGATGATGCGTCAAACATAATTTTCCTCCACCTACTTTTTAAAGTGCTCACTTTACTCGCTAGAACATAATACTAAAGTGTCACATTTTCGCTCTCGGGACGAAAAAACGGAAAACTCGCTGGGGCGTAAAAGTAACTCCATTTAAATAACATGGGTAGCATCTCTATTTCAAAAACTTACATTTGAAACTCAGACCAGTTATAGAATAGACACGCTGGGAAGTCTAGCCTCTAAAGCCAACATCTAATACCATATCGCCCTATCGTGACGTCATCATCGGATAGAATTCTGCAGAGTTTGTTTACATTGTTTTCCATAGCTGATTGTGTCTATTTCAGATGGAAGTAAATTATTATTTATGAAAATGGTAAACTCCCGCTGAAATAGAAAACAATGTAAACAAACGCTACAGAAGTTTTCTATCCGATGCTGACGTCACGATAGGGCGATATGGCAGTAGATGTTGGCTTCATCGACTTTCAGTATGAATATACAATGGGCCGTGTCTATTCTATAACTGGTCTGAAATTTGAAATAGGTTAGAAGGTCTAAGCTCAGATGAGGAAACATAATAGAGGTGTCTGTCATTGAGTCAACTGAATTCAATACCTCAACCAGAAATTTGATCAACTCATTAAAAAAAAATGTTTGTATATGTATTTTCTCCATCAGAAAAATTGTTGCCCTCGGCTTCGCCTCGTGCTTCAAACTTTCCCCTCAGGGAGTAAAAACAGTACTTTCCACTCTAGATGTACAAATAACTATTTCCTATCCCGTACGTGTATAAGCCAGTTCTTTACTTTATTATAGTATAGATAAAATAATGACATCATAATTATGACAGTAGAAATCTTGAATTTCGTGAAAAAATTTAACATTCGAACTTTTGACTTCTCATTCATCATTTTTTTCAAGTGCATGAAACTATCATTCATAGTACATCAACGTCATCTTTTCAAATTTAATCAACAAAATTCAACGAAACAATAATTTTAATTACATCAATGTGCATTGTTTTTTTTAGAGAGAATCACTTTAAACTGTTGATATTCGTTATAGATAACATCGATGCTTAACAATCAAGCAATATGCTCACAGTCTGAAATGAACCTCATTATGGATAAAAAATTATTAGGACGTTCGTTATTAGGAGAATAAAAATAATTAATGGATTGATAAGAAGAACCAATTCTCTGGTTTGTTTAAATAGAATATTCTTTGATAACTTTTTTATTGCTTTTTTCTATCCAGCTTCATCTATAAAATAGTAGAGGAGGGAATTGGCTCATACACGTAGGGGATAGGAAATTCACGAATGACGCATCATCACGTCTCAACTACTCAACTCATTAACTTGAAATTTTGCATATCGATTCTCGATTTCACGAGGATGGTTATGGGCCTATTTTCAATTCTTCAAGATTTCAGTAGGTCAAGTTTTCACTTTGCCATGTTTTTTATTAGACCCTTGTGCAGCGAGGGTTCAATTTCACGAGCGAAAGTTCAATTCCACGAGGTTGGTTTAGGCCTATTTTAAATTCATCAAGATTTCAGTAGGTCATGTTTTTAGTTAGACCTTTTCGGAGCACGGGTTACCTGCTTGTGTTCAATATTTATGAATTTTAGATTAAAATTTCATTTTTAGAAGAAGGAACAGAATAAGAATTGATTGCTGTATTAGGATTAATTGATAATCAATTTTAATAATTTTTATTTGAGAAGTGATTATTTTTTTAATTTTGGTGATTGCAAAGGATATTGATGTACAATATTATAATATAATCGGTATAATATTTAAATATAGTTACTTATCAGGTAAACTGTATCAATGGTTTATATATGGCTTTGTGGTGGAGAAGAAGGAAGAAGAAGAAGAAGAAGAAGAAGAAGAAGAAGAAGAAAGAAAGAAAAGAATATGAAGAAGAAGAAGGAGGAGGAGAAAAAGAAGAACGAGAAGAAAATATAGAAGAAACATAAGAAGAGAGTTGATAGAAGACGAATATATATAGAAGAAAACACAGAAAAAGTAGAGGAATATAGAAGAAAAATACTGAAGAAGTAGAGGAAGAAGAGTGTAATTCTCTTACAGAGGAGAAGGGGGAGGAGATGGAAGTGTTGGAAGAGGAGGAAGAGGAAGAAGAAGAGTGAGGAGAAAAAGAAGTAGAAAACGAAAAAGAAGAGGAAGAGGAATGTAATTCTCGTCTATGATCAGTGAGAAGAACACAGTAGGGCTTCGGCTAATGGGCTCATTGACCTTTAAAAAAAATTAGGGGAGTTTCCTATTATCTGTCATTTTTATTGAAGAGCATCTGAACAGAACTGTTTCTCTTTTTCTGATGTCTGAACAGCTGTTCCTTCACATGTATGCTAACCTTTCTCCCTCATTCTCTCTCTCTCGGTCTTCTTGTGTTGATAGGAGAGACATTATTTTATATATTGAACTGTGTATGCTGACATGCAGAAATTCTTTACATGTTGTAAATAATATTGTAAACGAATGAAAATGCAAATAAATAATTTGAATTTGAATCCTTCTTAGAGAATAGACAATTATTTGTTGAAACACCGCCGACTTATGAAGTTACATCACAATAATTGTCATTATTAAAATTGCATTCAATCTTCTTTCTGATCAATAATATTTCAGTTTGTATTTTTTCAATTCATTGAATAATTAGCTATACTTTCATTTATTGTACACGAGCAGGTGTAACCCGCGCTCCGCAAGGGTCTGTTAAAAGCACAAACAGATTGTATTTAGTTCTATAGGCTGATATTAAACGTATTAACACAACTGTAATAATTCATAATATAAAAAGTAATTGATCGGCTTAATTTATCTCCCGAGAACATTTCATCACAATTGAATAAGTTTGTTCTAATTGTAAAAGGTATAATTACTGTAATTGATCAATGGAGAAATATACAGTATGTGCATAATCATCCTCGGTAAATTAAGAATCTTTATGCAAAACTTCAAGTTAATCAGTTGAGTAGTTGAGACGTGATGAAGCGTCTAACATATATATGTCGCATCCTATAAGCAAATAATTCCTTCCTTCGAATATCGTATGGACTATAGAAGATAGATAGATTAGTGTACAAGCCACAATGCAAATGAAAACTTACATGAATATAGAACTATAATCTGAAGAACATTTCACACACATGACCTACATTTCAACAAATTAATAAAAACCATATAAAAATCTTGTAGTACCCTTTATTTTTTAAAAACTTTCAATAAATAGTTGAACTATTTTAAAGTTTTTTTTTTAAATAAAGGGTACTACAATATTTCTATATTGTTTTTAATAACTATAATCTGATCTCTCTCGTTCTCTCTCTCTCTCTAGGTTTTTAATAAAGGCAGCGATTCAATTCAATTCTCTCTCTCTCTCTCTCTCTCTCTCTCTCTCTCTCCAAAGATCCGCCAATTTATGTAGATGCATAACAATATGATTATTATCTATAGTTATTATATTACAAACTGCTTTTTCATATCATATACAGTTCAATAATTATTTTCTTAGTCTATATTATGTAAATTCATCTATAATTTTGCTGTATTGTAAGCTATTGTATATAAGTGTATAAGCCAGTATATATTGTAATCTACATAAATAAAGTACTCAATCAATCAATCAATCCATCTCAATCCCTCTCAAAGTAAGTTTAAACGTCCTCCCAACTCAATATAGCATACATTTTATAGGACAAAGAAATTTGAACTAAATTAATATAAATAATGCATGCACTTTAATGAAGAACTATAGCTTAATATGATCTCTCTCTCTTTATCCCTCTCAAAGTAAGTCTCATTCTTCTCAAACGTCCTCCCGGCTCAATATAGCATACATTTTATAGGACAAAGAAATTTGAACTAAATATAAATAAAGCATGCACTTCAATGCATTCACATGTAATTCTATTTTAAGATGCATTACTTCATGAACGATGATTGCTGTCTATTTATATATGTTTAAATTTGATTGTTAAGAACTACTAGTCAAACAAAACTATAGCTGCGGTAATGCCAATATCAAGTGTCTCAATGAAAAAGAACGGATAAGAATAAAACGAGAGAGAAAACGTAGAATAAGAAGAAGTAGAAGAAGAGGAAGAAGAAGAAGAAGAAGAAGAGAAAAGCGATAGAGTGAGAGAGATTAGAGTTCTTTATTCATGTAAATACAATATATACTCGCTTAATACACTGATTCATACTACAATAAAGTAAAGAGCTGGCTTATACACGTACAGGATAGGAAAATTATGTTTGACGCATCATCACGTCTGCCCCCTGTGGGTTGGGGCAGCTTTGAGTCGATCATCGTACTCAAGAATGTGTTAAAAACCAGAATTCACCCACAGTATCCATGCTTGTCGTAGGAGGCGACTAAAAGGGACCTCAAGGCAACTCCAAAAGTTGCCTTGCCTTCAAACCCACGGGATCTGCCCCATCAGGGCAGTTTCGGAGGGGCAAAAATAGAAACCCAACAAACCAGAGATGGGTGAAACTCCAGGCTGAAATGAGGGTCAAGAGGCTGAGTCGAGGGTGGCCGGGCGCCCTAGAGGCAGTTTGGCGTCCCCTCTCTCAGCGGAAGGACCTACAAAAATGCCAGGAGTGGAACTCACGTAGGTCATGAGTTTGTGGGTGGAGAAGCCAAGACTCACCACTGCTCAAAGAAGGGTGGCCATTTAGGCAAAACTTCTTGGGAAAGGAGAGGCTTTTGACCCTGTGAAGTTTCGGAGGGGTAAAAAGAAAAAACCCAAAAGACCAATGATGGGTGAAAAACCAGGCACAAATGTGAGTCAGGGTGGCCGGTCGCCCTAGAGACAACTTGGCCGCCCCTTCCTCAGCGGAAGGACCTACAAAGAAGGCCAGGAGTGGAACTCACGTAGGTCACGAAAACTAATCAGTCTGAAGAGACTGCCAAGCATATCACACTGTATTGCGACAAGGATTGCAACCAGGTGAGGAAAGTAATATTAGTATAGGGAAAAATTCCTGGTTTTGTAAAGTACACAAGTATTGGTTTGCCTAACTAACATACTACTTGGGAACAAAATAAGCTTCGGTTGAGGTGTGGGGTTCTTTGAAACTTTGGATCCTTGAATCCGTCCCTTCAAAAACAATAAAAAAACTAAAAATCATCACGTCTGAACTACTAGACGCTGATTAACTTGAAATTTTGCGAAAAGTTTCTTAATTTCTCGAGGATGGTTATAGGCCTGTTTTCAATTTTCCAAGATTTCATTACGTAAAGTTTTAAAATAGACCCTTACGGAGCACGGGTTTCCTGCTAGTTTACAGTAAATGACAGTATTGCTAATTATTCAAAGAATTTTACAGAAAATGAAGAATTAATCAGTGAGAATAGAGATCGAATGCAATTAGAATAACGATAATATAATATTGTGATGTAACTTCATACATCGCCGGTGTTTCAATAAATAATATTATTGTCGATACACTGAGACGGATATAAAATAATACTCTTCCCATTAGAACACGAACGAGAGAGATTGATTGATTGATTGATTTTTTGAAACGTGAATACATGAAACGAGAGAGAGTGAGAGAGTGAGAGAGAGAGAGAGAGAGAGAGAGAGAGAGAGAAAAGTTCGTCCGTGCGTGTTAGGTGATTCTAAATGCCAATAATTGAATAATTATCAGTAATCAAATATCAGTCATCAGTTGTATTCAGAGTATAATAAGTAAAAAAAAGTTGAAGGAGAGCAGAGAAGATTGAAGAGAGGAGGAAGAGAAAAGAGAAAAAGAAAAAGTAAAAGAAGATGAATGATGAAGAACGGAGAACAAAGAGAAGAGGAAGAGCGGAGAGGAGGAGGAGGAGGAGGAGGAGGAGAAGAAGAAGAAGAAGAAGAAGAAGAAGAAGAAGAAGAAGAAGAAGAAGAAGAAGAAGAAGAAGAAGAAGTAGGCACTTCCTCAGCAAATAGGAGTTACGGCGCAAAACTTGAACATCCGGCGTAATAATAAACTTATCAAGTTCATTTAAGCTAACAAAGGAAATGCTAGACGCGACAATTTGGTCTCGTTTTTGACAAAAAAATAATATAAAATGCCAAAATAATGTTTAAATGTTTATTGTTTAACAAACGAAAATTCATTATTGTTTTGAATAATATCTCAAAAAGCTCTTCTTTCGTAGCCGTTGAAAACAGAACAAAAAATTCCAGATAATGTCATGATATTTATATGTAAATTACAGTGGAACCTCAATATGATAGCCTACATGATCTACTGTGAGGTCTACGTTAAATTGGCGGTGGAGAAAGATGGGACACCAGTGTTGCCGATTCTCTGCCTTGCTACTTCCTTCTGATAGCTGATACCGGTATATTGAATTTATTAACGGTTCATTCTTGTTTGAAATAATTACATTTTATTCGTCAAGAACATTTTTCCTTAATAAATAATAAATTTTCATATTTGAGATTGAATATTTTGTCAATTGATTTTTTATTTATTTATTTACAATGCAAATAACACTAATGTAATAACATTGAAAGATAAAATAATAAGGTAGTCCTTGTGCTATTTTTCTTCCAAATTTATAGGTGACAAAGTCCAAGATAAGGTTAGAATTTCACGTGTACAATTTTTATGAAATTTTGGTCCAAAATAAACATTAAAACTATAAATTTCAATTGATTATATTTCTACATTGTAAAAAAACGAACTGGCAACGTTATAGAGCTAGAAAAGGTTAGAGTTATCTGCTTTGTCAAATATATCTTGCCATGGATAGCAACACTAATGGCTGTATTTGATTAGCATTGTTGTTGAAAACTATCATTGTCTATCACTCGACAAAGCAGACAGTGCTATACTTATCTCGCTCTGCAACGTTGCCAGATCGTTGTTCAACAATATAATATATCAACAAAGTATTCAATCTCAATTTAAAAAATGTATTTTTTGATCGTTGAAAAATATATTCTCTTTACAAATAAAATGTAATTGATTATCTTGACCAACAATGAACAGTTAATATTACATTAATAAACCTGTATCAGCTACCGTCTATAGAAGGCATTGACAAGACAGAGGATCAGCAATGTTGGTCTCCTATCTTTCTCCACTGCCATTATAACGTGGACTTCACTATAGATATTAATAGGAGTATTGTTACTATAGTGGGGTCCACGTTATAATGGCAGTGGAGAAAGATTGGAGAACAACGTTGCCGATCCTCTGTCTTGTCAATGCCTTCTATACACGGTAGCTGATACGGGTTTATTGATGTTATATTAACTGTTCATTCTCATTTGGAATAATCAATTATATTTTATGAAGCAATAAATTATATTTTTCAATAATTTCATATTGAATTTTCATAATTAAGATGAAATATTTTGTTAATAAATTATTAACTCTACATTGTTAAAAGACGATCTGGCAACAAAGAGCAAAGCGAGGAAGAGATAGCGCTATCCGCTTTGTAGAATCATAGACAAGGATAGTAATATCATTGCTAATCAAACACTGCCATTATAACGTGGACATCACTATAGGACTATCGGCTTCCCATTCCACCAATGATCACGGTTTAAAGTGAAGTTCACAATATAGAACCACTTCCTGCTTTATTATAATGATGGACCTCAGCCAGAATTTTGAGAATATATTCAGAAATGATTTTGGCTGTTCAGCCAAGTTTACTAGCTGTCTTAAAAACATCACGCACTTTATTTAAAAATATACTGGGCTATATAATACACAGCATTTTCATCACAATGTGACCAATATAGTCTGATTTATGATTATATTGTGCATATATCTCTAGTTAACTGTAACACTGTATTTATATGGCTAGTCCGTGAACAAATACAATGATTATTTATTTATCACATCAATATATTCTGATTTAATAGAATGCTATAAAACGAAACACAAAGGGTAGCTTTCTCCAAAAATTATTAACTAAAATTCTAGTTTATTAAGGGCTGAAAATTATGTGAATTGAACAACTACAAGACTTAACCTATTTCGGACTATCTGTAACCTTATCTAAATTTGGGAGAGGAATAGCACAAGATTACCTTATTTTTACTCTCCTTATCATTTTGATGATGTAGGCTACTTATTGTATGAATCAATGAAGAATAAGTTCAAACCATGAACTGACTCAATCGAAATGAATGAATGAATGAAATACAACCATAATCTATATAATAAAAGCGAAATGGGACTGATTCATTCATAATCAACAGAACTAAAAATCTACTGGACATGAGCAATTTACTTTTAATCAGCTGATTATATCTGCATTTTTACAAAAACGGTAAGATACAGATATAAAAAGCTTGGCATCAGCTGATTAAAAGTGAATTGCTCATGTTCGCGGCGCGTAAATCTGTACACACCTTAAGAGGCACACTAAGAACAAGTTTGGAAAAAATAAAAGAATACACTTAAAATATGCGTTTTCTAAATTTTGTCAGATTTTTCAAGAATTTATTCAGAG
Source organism: Nilaparvata lugens (assembly GCF_014356525.2). NCBI lineage: Eukaryota > Metazoa > Arthropoda > Insecta > Hemiptera > Delphacidae > Nilaparvata > Nilaparvata lugens. The sequence goes on along the minus strand of NC_052517.1, from coordinate 16,683,724 downwards.
AAAATGTTAAAATTTGGTACAAAAGCTTAGCTAGGGTCTAGAAATTTTGTTTTGAGAGGACTTAAGAATTACGCCAAAGATAGGCGGTTTTAATGTGGTTTCCTAGCGGTTTTTCTGCTTTATCTCACATTTTTCAAAAACTAATTTAGAAAACGTTCAAATTTGGTACATATTTTCAGCTGTGTTCTAAAAATTGTAGCGTATCTGCCTGGCTAATGGTCCTACTAACTGAAGAAGATTAAAGATATCTTGAGAGGTTTTGAAAATAATGCCAAAGAAGATACGCCCGATATAGGGACTAGCAGCGTTTTCTCAGCGTTTTCGAGAAATTATTGAAAAAATGTACAAATTTGCTACGTTGGTTCAGCTAAGGTACGTACAATGTTGTAGAAGGAAAATTACGCCAAAGAAACGCCCAAGAACGGCGTTTTCTCAGCTTTATCAAGAGAAAATTAACAAAAATGTTCAAATTTGGGCATACTGCATGTAGGTACCCTTAACACTACCCTATCTGAAAATTATTTATTTGAGATATAGGCCCATATGAGAGCACAAGAATAATATACCATAATTGCTCTCTTAACACGTAATACAAGTAAAACAATTGGAAATACAATATTTAATACAAATATTGAAAGAAATGAAAAGTTTTTATGAAAACTTTCTGAAAAATATATATGAAAGAAAATTTTAACACAATTTTAGATAGAAAAATAAATACAGCAAATAAGAAAATGAAATAAAAGTTTCTAAGATTACTGTATAAAAAAGTCATTCTAGGAAGAGAGAGAAAAAATGGTAACAATAGTATTATTATTGAATAATAATATAAGACAATATATAAAATAGGGTACACAAAAAAATAATGTTCAGGCTTATAGTAGGTATAGTTTCAGTTAAAAATAGCCTGGATATCATATTATCATCTGACAGTGTCGGTTCGCTTGCCTCCAAGGGTTAGACCACTTTGCAAAGGGATAGCCAATGCCGAAACAGGTTAGGTTAGGTTTTCTTAAAAGGTTGGCTCATCATTTCAAAAATCATGGTAAATTGTTTTCAATAATTAATTCAAGTGTTCTGCTGAGTTATGTCTCAATTATAATTAATTAATTGAAAATTAATTACCAATACAAACTGGAGTCCCTCAAGGTTCGAATCTGGGCCCGGCATTGTTCTTACTGTACATAAACGACATGCCTGATGATATATCAACGGGAAAAGTGTGGCTGTTTGCAGATGACATCAGTCACCTAATACAGGAAGACAATATGAAAAGCCTCCATATCAGAGCTCAGGAGGGATTAAAAGATGTGAGTGATTGGTGCCATGCTAATAGTCTAATACTAAACAAAGTGAAAACTAGAGCCCTGCAGTTCTATAACCGAAATAAGCATGATTCAACACCTCTTCTCAGACTGGAGGGATCTAGTGTAAAGGTCGATGAAAATATAAAATATCTAGGAGTTACTATCAGCAACAACTTGAAGTGGCAGACTCACATTGACCTTATTTCAAAAAAACTTACTGCAGTTTGTTACATGATGAGCCGATTGCGAAGCTTACTCGACACCGAAATACTAATGAAGGTGTACTATGGCTGCTTCCAGAGCATAATGAATTATGGCATAACGTTCTGGGGGAGCAGCCATAGCGCAATACGAGTGCTTCTCCTGCAGAAAAGGATTGTTAGAATTATATGCAATGAAAACTACCTGGCACATTGCAAACCTTTGTTTATTGAGACCGGAATACTAACACTCCCAGCCCCCAGCCGTCCTTATCTTTGAATCAGCTTTGATGTTTAAAAGAAGACCGGACTATTTCCAAAGGAACCAACATATACATCAATACAACACAAGACGACATAATGACACCCATATAGCCTACTGGCAGTGAGAACTGGACTGGCGCAAAAGGGGCCCAGATACTTATGCAGCAGGATTTACAACCATCTCCCAGAATAAATAAAAAATATTGAAAGCATAGGTGCCTTCAAGGACCTACTGAAGAGACACCTACAACAAAGACCATACTATAGGCTGCAGGAATTCTATGATGACAGTATGTTCCGCAGGGCCAACTAATGACGACCACGCAACCAATGACGACCACGGCGCTGTCGCGCTACTTGTGGGATATCTACAATTATCAAGTAAGTATTATCAGTTGCAGTTTATCTATAAGTTAGTAAGATATAAGAAACTTAATAAAGCCAGTGGAAATGATAGGGACTTATTGTTGCCACATTGAATCAATAGCAATGATGTTTTCAAGTATTTACCTGTATAACTTACAGTATCGTAGGTATTTGATATGGAATACTTTTAAAAAATACTATTCCTCATTTGTTGTACGGTATGGTATTTTAGCTAAAAGTAAATTCATATGACTTTTGTTGGTGGGGAGTCCCTTGCGGGAAGGTCCCACCGCCTGAATATATATATATATATATATATATATAATATATATATATATATATATATATATATATATAATTTTAATATTATTAAGTATCAAGTTACCGTATGGACGGTAATATAACAGTTTGATGGTAACTTAACCTCAATCTCACATTCATGACATAAGATAAACAAAAACTTGCAAAAAAGATTCAATTGAGAGAAAATAACAATTATTTAATTGCACTATAGAATTTGATCAAATGCCCTACCAAGAAATTTCTTTGGTCTAAAAATTAATTTTAAATTTCTAGACTAGTGAAGATTCAAAAGTAAGTGAATAATTCATATAAGTTATTCTACTTAGACACAACTTGAAAAAGATTTCAATGAGTATGACTTGTTATTTTATTAATTAGGATTATACAGTAATAAAAAATAAATCTGCTTTTAAATTATTAATATTGTTAAAGTCTGTTAAAAATTAGCGTACCGGTGCCGTACTTTTGTAAGACTTGCATCCTGAAAGGTTAGAAACAAATTCATCTTTTAAAAGATGCATACATAATTTATAACCAAAAATAATCCAGTTAACTCATGTATCTGATACCGATGAAAAAACAGTAGACTATCTTATCAATTTTATTATAATCATCACCCTTATCTAACAATTAATTTCTGTTATCAATTTCCTTTATCAACATCTCAATATTCAACAACAACCATACGTACGTTTGGAGATTAAAACTCAATAGCTACTTACCAAAATAATAAATTTACAAGTCCAATCCAAAGAAAGCTGTAAGATGGGTTATCCCAAGTAATAACATTTTGAACATGAAAAACATACGACGATTCTCTCAAAGTTCTTGTATCATCTTCTTTGTCTTTGTTTACTTGGTTTTGATCATCAAATTTCTTCCAAAAATATGCTTTACGTAAAATATTCCTAAACACTGCCATTTCACTTTCAAATTGCACTACTAAAACTATCTAAATGTGTTGTTTTGCAAAATTGCGTAGTCTCATGAAGTATGTTGTTATTGTTAGAAATGCTTCTGTTTCCAAAATAAATCACACATTGTTGTCAATATACAGCTGGTTGTAGAGATAATAATATCAGTAGTGCCATCTCAAATGTTGTCTGGTGGATTAGAGAGTATTCTAGCACAGTTTTATTATTGTAATTCACTCCAATTTCGCGAAACACTGACGATTTTGAGGCTAACAAATATTGAGACCGATGTTATTTACTTGAACCTACTTTCAACCAAAACATCACCTGATCCTATTACCAGATCAGATTCTAGTTTTACCAACATGTGACTCACAATACAAAACAAAGGATTCAAGAGATTTCCCCCACCCAAGCTCTATTGACAACTTGTCACAGATTACAAGAAGTGTGAAATAGATAGCAGGGATGGAAAGGGTTGAGCGTCGGCCATTGGAGGGTCTATCTTTTTCACAACACTTTTCAAGTACACATCTTTTCCACAGGTGCGCTGTCGGCATTTCTCCTGCTCAAGGTCTATAAATATATTAGATTAGATTTTCAAATGTACTGCCATCAAATGGGCACAAATGGCCGCTCAATGAGGAACATGGGAGTCTTGACCTGGTTTTTATAGATCTTACTCCTGCTGAAGGTCCGTAGAAACCTTCTATAGTGAGGTCCACGTTATATTTGGTTTTCAGCGTGTGAGATCGACAGCTGATGCTGTTCAACGCCTGGTGGAATTATACTTTAGGCAATGGAGAAGAAGCACTCAACTGCCATGACCCTCTGTGACCTCACTAAGGCTTTCAAATGCGTATCGCATGAGATTTTGCTGGGGAAGAA
>NC_052517.1:16632144-16679382 GCF_014356525.2 Nilaparvata lugens | reverse complement strand
CATAGGCAGGTTGTAACGGTTAGCAGTGCCAAATCGCAGGATCTCCAGGTCAAGTATGGAGTGCCGCAGGGATCAATTCTTGGCCCTCTGATGTTCCTCATTTTCATAAATGACCTTGGTATGAATGGAAAAGCCCTGCTGTTTGCTAACGATACAACTCTCATTGCACAGGAAGAGGATCCTCAATTGGCTGTACTGAGGTCTGCTGAACTGTTGGAGGAGGCGAGTGCATGATTCAGGGCAAACAGACTGTGTATGAATGGAGAGAAGACACAGAATGTTCTGTGCACCCTAAGGCATGGTCAGCCTCCTTTTGGTGGGCCTGAGGTTAAGGTCCTTGGATTCATGGTCGACTCATCACTGACATGGGACCAGCACATTGATATGATATGTAACTGACTCTCCAAGGTAACATATCTGATACAGAAACTGAGAAGTCATGTTCCAAGGAATTACCTGGTTACTGCATACCATGGTCTGTTTCATGGCCACATCAACTACGGAATTGCACTTTGGGGGCATGCAAGTGGATGTCACAGAATTCTTCTCCTACAGAAGAAAGTGGTTCATATATAATAACATCATCACCATACTTGGAGCATTGTCACCCACTTTTCAGGAGGCTGGAAATACTCACTGTCTTCAGTCCATATATGCTGAACTCCCTTGTGCTTCTGAAGGGCCAACTTCACACACTCCAAGCAAGAGGCCAGGTACACAACAATTTAATTAGAGGGCGAAACAACATTGACCTTCCCTACTCTAGGTTGGCTAAGCTGCACACTTGCTACCCAATGTGCGCATTAAAAATCTACAAATAGACTTCCACTGCATGTGCGGGAGCGAGAAGCGAGAGTGTTCAAGAAAGTGCTCTGAGAGAAGCTAACTAACCTCCCTGAGATTGTATGTTTTGTCAGTCTCTTTGATCGGCCATCTTGAGTTTAGTGTAAATATTCAAAATGTTGTGTTTTTATTAATTGGAAATGTCTATCCAGTATATACTATGTTCACAGACAGAAGAAAAATTGAATTGAATAATGGCAGTGAGGAAAGATGAGTGAACAAGGTTGCCAAATCAAAAGTGATTTATATTTACCAGCATTTTGCCACTGCTGTTAGTGTAGCCTACACAACTGTTACTCAATAATTATTTATCCCATTACATAAATTTGATCTAATATAGTTCACATTTCATTTGATAAAAAAATCAATTTCATGTCAAATAAATAACATTCATCAATAAAATATCCTTTTTCATAATTAGATTCAAAACTTTGCTTTCATAGCTGAGATCAGATTTTTATTCTCATAAACACTTGAAATCTTGACAGCTAATTTAAGCTTCAAATCAACAGAAATTAAGTGATTCGATATAGGTATTCTATTTCAATTTCTCTTAAAAGTGAAACTGGCATTGCAAAGCTAGAGATAGCGCTAACCACTTTTATTTGTTGCATGATAGACAAGGATAGCAAAACTATTGCAAATCAAATACTACCATTATTTTATAACGTGGACCTCAGTATAGGCTCAGAAGAAAGATGGATAATTCGTGTTTCCTCCTCCATGCTATAGGTTTATGAAACTAATTTTGCTCCTGCTCAACGTCTATAGAAAGAACATTTTTTCTATTTTCTATAGACGTTGCTTCTGCTCCCCTATACATTTCAAGCACCAATACAGATAAAATAGTTATTACAATACTTTATTACTTGTGGAGTGATACAATAATTACTTCAGGAAAAACACAGTACTTTCTAGATTTTATAGTGAGGTCCACATTATAATGGCATTACGTTTATAGGTTATGTTATGAATAATAATAATGTAAGTGTAAAGTACATACTACATGTTTTGCATTTTGCAACAGAAACAGCTTCTTATGGAGTATTATTTCACAGGCTACTTTTTTTTCATGTAATGTATTAAAATGTAATTATAATTACGATTGGGATAATGCAAAAATATACTTTTTGGTTAGTGATATCTATTATATTGTGACAGAATTTGGTTTCTCAATAATTCTCATCGTGAGGTAAGTTTAATGTGGACTAAGTTACTAAAGTTGAAAATATTATTTTAAAATAGCAAATTTAATTTATTAATAATAGGCTAGTAACTTTTATTAATTTCTTTGTTCTATCATTAGAATACTTGAATAATATTAGAAGTATGGGTACTGAATAGGCTAAATATATTTAGACCTTATTCCCTATTGTGAGATATTTATGAATTTCATCTTTTCTTTTAAAATACTGTAGTTAGGTTACTGCATCATTTATTCAATAAATTAAAAAAAAAGGATTCGCTAACATAAGTGATTTACATGTAGGCCTACTGCAGTCTGGCTACTTGTTGGAAAATCCATTTAGAGAAATAATTCAAGATTAAGCTTAGAGTGGTTTAGCCAAATGTGGATTGTTTTATAAAATAAATTTTTTCAGTGTTTTTTAAAAAATTTTCCACTAACCAAATTATAAACTGAATGAAATTCAACCAGACTCACTGAAGCCCTAGACACAGTGCCCTAGAGCTGATTGGATTGGTTGTTTGAAGATAATTATACACGGTACTCAGACTACTGTAATTTGTAACATCATAGAGAAACAATAGCATAAAAAACACCTCATGGTGTTTAATTTAATGGTTTAGTATAGGGCTTTTATGTTTTTAATTTCACTGTTAACTCAAGCCGCTGATATTCCTATGGTATTTTTGCTTTATGGTAACTCAATATAAATATAATAACTCTGGTACTATGAGGTCCACCTAATGGCAGCATTTGATTAACATTGGTGTTGCTATTCTTGTCTATCATTAGACAAATCAAATAGCTTTGGAAATTGAAATAAGTTTAGCGCTATCCTCATGTTGCTTCACATGATTGTTTTTTTACAATGTAAAAATATAATTAATTAGACCTTACAAAAAGATTTAATTTAAATCATGAAAATTTATGAATTACTAATTGAATAATATATTTTCTTGATGAATAAAATATTATTTTTTATTATTAAATAGAATGTACATTTGATATTAGGTTACATCAGATATGTTATTCCGAATCAGCTATTCACTATTATAGGAGCCAGTGGCAATACAGAAAATCGGCAACGCCGTTGGCCTATCTTTTCTACTGGCATTATAGCATTGACCTAACTATAAGCCTATTTGAATGAATGAATTTATTTGCCAAAAACAAGATACAAACATAAAAATTAAGGAAATGTTAATCTATTTTATTATAAATTATAACAAAATGATATCCTTATTAGTATTAATAAATTAAGATTAAATTTATGCTTACATGCATGAGTACAGTAGGTGAGGCAAAAACACCGGCAGAAGGAAGATTCCTTGTTTGCCAGTGTGACTTGTAAAATCAGCTGTAATTAACCTGTACTTAAGTATCGCTGTATTTATTTACCCTCTTTGAATGAGTAGTTTTCATTTGATCGCCAACTTTTTTCATGCCAATGTTAAATATGATATTATACAAAAGTTTTCCTTATAAATTAACTTGAACTTATCATTTCTATTTTACAGTGCCAAAATGATCAATTGCATCCTAATGGAACGTTCAAGATGTGATTCAGTAACTGATACGGTAGTTGCAATCATTATTTTTGACCAAGTAAGTGAACAATTCACCATGAAATGGTATTTTTGCTTTTGCTCTAAATCAGTATGGGCTGGGACACACAGAGAACAATCTGCGGGAAGCGGTCAGAGTGGCCTTCATCTATATTTTAGATATTCATATCTATAACCTGCTAAGACCTCTCTGATTCCTGTCCGCAGATCGCTGTGTGTGTGTCCAAGCCACAAAGTTTTACCTTATTTTTTATAAATACTGTGCGCCACCCACTTGGAAAACGTTTTACATGTGACATTTTTGTACTGTTTCGATTTGGATACTATCAAAAACAACTTGAATATGGCAATTTTAAAAAATCTGAGAAATCAAATATATAATGAGACAGGCAATACTTTCTTAATCACTTTATACTTGTTTTCATCCCTCTGGAAACGCTGCTGCATTGTGGTCGTCAGGCTAGTTTCACACTCATTCGGTTCGTTTCGTTTTCGGCAAATTCAGATAAGTGTGAAACGGTAATTCGGTTTGAATTCGGTACCGAATAGAAACCGCATAGAACCAAACGCCCACTTGACACTTGACTCTAATAAATTCCATCAGGTTTCAATTCGTTGCTAGCGAGAGGCTACTTTCACACACTTTCGGTTCGGTTCGTTTCGTTTTTGGCAAATTCCGATAAGTGTGAAACGATGATTCGGTTTGAATTCGGTACCGAATAGTAACCGCATAGCACCGAACGCCCCCTCGACACGAATAGGTTTTATCATATTCGAATTTGTTGCTAGGGAAACAGGAAAAAACAAAGTCTGCACACGCTGGCCGTTTTTGTTTTTATTTTAACCTGATATCGTGATTATCTGTTTCAAAATTTTCCAAGTCAAAATCATATGGTCAATTCAATTCTGTTAGTTCACAGGAACATTTTTTCTCAATGAATAGTTTGCCAAAAAAATATAAAAGATATAAATTAAAACCCAGGGAGAATTTTTTTTCACGAATATTACATGATTTCATCAATGGAGAGAAGAGATGAAGTTTATATACCATGTGTCAAAACAAGGAACAAATTTTCAATTTAAAAAAATAATCTCTCTAAACATCCAAAATTAACATAATCAAAAAGAAACTATTCAAATAATTCACAATTTTTAATTAACTTTTAGGGTCGGTTTCCGAGCTCGGGATTTAGCTGAGTTCTAGACTTTAACTGGCTTTAAACTCTGGAGTCAGAAAATTGGCTTTCCGAGTCAGAGCATTGACGTAGTCGAGGACTTAAATAGACTCTGGAGTTTATAATTTCGCTTTCTGAGTGAAGGGCTTTTAAGTCCAGGACTTGAGCAACTATCTTGAATAATGAATCCTCAAAGTTTCATGAATTTATTTGCTCCCAATTCAGCAATGGATCGGATCTCTCCCAAGATTTAAACTATATATAGCAAAAAGTAAAAATTATGAATTGAGTTTTCCCTTGTGATGTGCTTCATTTAGTGAGACCGATGGTATAAAAATCGGAATAGCCTTATTTGAAAAATGTTACCATCAAAAGTTTTGAAAAGCTTTTGATGCACAACCTTAAGTTATCATTCTTATCAAACATACACCTGCCACTCCCACTAAACTGTTGACGTCTTGTTCAGGTGACACCACTAAATATATTTATGAATACCGACTAGCATAATCTAACTTATTGCCTAAGCACAAAGCATTTGTCAGGTAAAAAACATCACATTCATATTAGGTGTACTTCGTCTACTTGGGCCTACGTTTATTTATCATGATTTTGTACCAATTTTCACTTATATAAGACTAAAACTACCATAATTTTATCTTTGATAGATTAACAATAACAATTTTAACACGTCTAGCTATTATGCTTATCAACTCATAAAATATTTTGTAGGCAACATCAGAATAATTTAATATTTCATTTTCCCAAGTTTAATATTGATATTTCATGTTTTTTAAGAGCATTCTAAAAGATATATATAGAGAAGTTGATGTTTTTTCTAGCTCAAAAATGTAAACTTGAATCGTGAAATGTGAAGAATATCATACATTGACAGCCTATCATTTGCATATGAGCATGTTCCTACTGCTGGCAGCAAATAATAGGATAATAATATATATATTTTTTAAATATTGAATGCTGGGATTATAATATTAATCATAATTTTATTATTACAGATTGAATCCAAAAATAATTGAAGAAATGGTTTCAGATGATTACGAATAAGCGCAGCTATATCTGGAGAGGTAATGCACCTACTGATATCCCGTGATAAGAACTTGGGAGAGATTTAGTGAAAACCTGGAGAACGGCCACTTAGCTCACAAATCTGAGCTGTTCACATCAAGCTGATATTTGTGACAGCCATTATAGCTTTAATCATGTAAGTAAACACTTGATCATACTATAATTTTCAATTATTTGTAACAATTAACTGCGCCCGGTTCTACTCAGAATAACAAAGGCACAGGTTTCTTTATTTAAACTAGAACAGTACTATCACCGACAGGAGTCGAGTCGGAGCAGTGGTAGCGGACGGTCGTGTTTCGAGGAGGGCAGATAAGATAAACCGTTTCTTGTTTATGCATTTAGAAATCTTTTTTCATCGTAGATCTTGTCCATAACCTAATAACTTACTTTATTAATTTATTCTTTCAATTAATACGTAATAATCTTTCTAATAATAACTCATAATTAATAACATCAGTAATAAAATCGGTATTGTACCTCTTAAAGTCTACTAAAGTATTTAGTACTTGTCTCTCTACTTGAACTTATTAGTTGCGAATTCATTCATCAGTAACCATAATCAACCAACTTAGCTGTATTAAACTGTATTGAATCGTAAATTATCTCTTTATAAATTGTAGGTTTGAATTACTCTTACTCATAATATTAATATATTTTTTAACCATCCAGGAAATTGAATAAACAAAATTTTTATATATCTGATAATTACCAATAAATATTTCACTGTATAAATTCATTACCGTATAATCGGATACAGGCCATTAAACCTTAAATAAAATGAAAAATAAATAAAACAGGAGTCCTACTATTTTTTTCTTTGGGAGGCTGGTGAGAGTGTTTACCGCTACTCCTGGAAACAATTCGTCCACTAGCATCCGTCATAATGGTCATTGAACACAACTTATTAAATTTGTACATCTATATGAGATTTGTCCCTTCTGGGATACGTAGCTTTTTCGAAATTTGAATTCGTCAACCCACATTAAACCATCCATTACACTAAAGTCTGCAGTCAGACTATTTCGTTCTGAATTAGTCATATTTTAATGAATAAAGCAAGTAAACAGCAAAACAAAAAAAAAAACTTAAATTAGCCAACAGATTATCATGCAAGCAAGCTAACACATATTTATATTTTTGATACTAATATACTAATCTTGCATCCTATAAGCCTATTTCAATTCTTACAGCTCATCATGAAAAATTAATTCAGTAAGATTATTGTTATAGTTGAGCGTTAAATATTCCACTAGGTAATTGGTATCAGAGCATGTAACACTTAACTTTATTTTTTGAATCATTAAATTCATCTGACAATCAATATTTTCATTTATATCTCAATACGGACTTCCTATGTGCTTAGTCATGCAGCATTTATTATTCCGAAAACATATTCCCTCTCAATCAATTAGTAGTAATATCTATCATTAAAGTGTTGGATTAAATAAAATAGATGGGTAAATCAGTATTCCAAACATGAATTTAATGCGTTCATAGTTGTTGATTGTCAGTAGATGGTCCAGGAAATACGCGATATACGATGAATCACACAGAATTCCATATTATTTCCATCTTCCATTTTAGGATGAATATAAGCTGAGCTAAATTCAAAAAATTGTAAATTATTCTGTCATTCTTCAGTAATTAATGAATGCAATATGAACAACTCTCTTCCATGAGGTGAATCATTTTTTCCAACATTTTCCAGTTTCTCAATGATAGGGGAGTTATAATTATTTGTATAGGTCTTCTAACGAACCATTATCTTCAGCTGGTACCAATCAACTAAACTTCAACTCCAAACTACCGTATTAATACCAGTATACAAGTCTATTACAGCTGTTAACTTTAGATGCTAAATCATACTATCACAACATTATCTTCAATCATGATCATCTTCCCGTTCATCGGTAGCCGCTGGGCCGACAATTTTGGAAACATAGGTCTGTAGAATGGATTAATAAATAATTGTTATTAGTCCCCCTATCAAAATTTCTATTCAGAAACCATCCCCAATATTCACACAACATATTCCTAAAGTTTCATGCCGTTCTGTCAAGTAGTTTTTAAGTCTATAGGGAACAAACAAAGTAACAAATTAACACATAGTCATTTTTTATATACAGGGTGATTCATAATTATGGTAAAATATTTTAATACGTGATAGTGGAGGTAAAAATAAGAAAAAAAGTTCATATAAACATATATCCATAAATGCTTCATTAGCGAGCTATACAGGGTGAAAGATTTCGCCCGGAATTCAGTTCCTCTAGTGAAATACACCGATGCTGAATTGTTTGGGGACTAGTTTTTGAAAAACTTATGCTGGAAATATATGGAAAAATATCTGAAAAATTGAATAAAACTAGTCTGGAAGCTGTGGTGTGAGTAGTTTTTGAGAAAAAAGTTGAAATATGCAAAAAATCCAAGTAGAAAAACACAGACTTCTACGTTTGATGCCCAATAACTTTCTTTAATGACCAGTAAACAAATAATTTTTTGCAATAAAAATTGTAGAGAATTTAATTCTGAAAAGAATTATGTAAGCTGTGTGGACTAAATTCAAATAAAAGTTGAATAAAATGTATTCTTATGTAGTACATTACACCACAAAAATTTGCTGTTTTATGAGGAGAGAACTAATAACTCATAGGTTGTAGCTGATTGCAAATAAAATATTCGGTTTTTTGTGAAAAGTATTTTCTATATGAAAGTAGCATATCTAAATGACATTAATCTTATACCAAAAGACTAGTAGATTATGCCATTAAGCCTGGAAGGAAGCTCGAACAGAAGTAGATGATCTCCTATGATTTCTGCCCAAATGTTTACTGAAAACTGATGTTGTGGAAGATTAGGATTGATGGCATGAGGATTCTCAGCTGCCCAAATATGTTGGTTGTGGACGTTAACGATAGCTGTTCTTGTAAAGTGTGCCTCGTCGGTAAATAAAACGGTTGTTAAAAAGTTTGGGTAAACAAGTTTTACTAAAAACCATCGGCAAATACCAGCACGGGGAATACAGTCTCGTGGCAATAGAGTATGAACTTTCTGGAGGTGGTATGGATGTAATTGTTGCTATTTTAGTATCCTCCAAATAATAGATTGATTGACATTAAACTGAACTGACAATTCTCTTGTGCTCTTCTCTGGATGTTCATAAATTTCATTAAGAACTTGTTTTTCTAACTCAACAGTCATAGTAGATTGGGGTCTGTCTGCATAAATGTGCTCTTTGGATATCAAAGAATCTGTTTCAGACAGACGTTGATGAATAGTGGAAAAAAACCTTGAACTTAGACATACTAGGTTAGGAAAGTTCTCTTGATACAAAAGTCTTGCTTCAGTACTATTACAGTAGTGTCCCATTCCATACATTAAATGCATGTCAGCTAATTCGGAGTATGAATAATGTCTAAGATTACCTGCCATTTTTTAAAAAGTTAACACTTAACACAAAGCAAAGTGGAATGGTTACAAATAACTGGTTAATAGATTAAACAAAAAACACAACGCGGTTACAGTAGGCCTAACTTACAGTTTGTTTTTTTTGTTCAACAGTGAGCTAAAATATTTCTGAAAATAATTTTCAGCTGATAATTTCTTTTAAATATCTTCTTATTTAAAACATAATAAATCAGCTGTTTTGGAACAGCTGTTATTAAAATCCACGTTTTATTTGCAATCAGCTACAACCTATGAGTTATTATTTCTCAGCTACAACCTATGAGTTATTAGTTCTCTCCTCATAAAACAGCAAATTTTTGTGGTGTAATGTACTACATAAGAATACATTTTATTCAACTTTTATTTGAATTTAGTTCACACAGCTTACATAATTATTTCCAGAATTAAATTCTCTACAATTTTCATTGCGAAAAATTAATTGTTTACTGATCATTAAAAAAAGTTATTGGGCATCAAACGTAGAAGTCTGTGTTTTTCTACTTAGATTTTTTGCATATTTCAACTTTTTTCTCAAAAACTACTCACACAAAAGCTTCTAGACTAGTTTTATTCAATTTTTTAAATATTTTTCCATATATTTCCAGCATAAGTTTTTCAAAAACTAGTCCCCAAACAATTCAGCATTGGTGTATTTGACCAGAGGAACTGAATTCCGGGCGAAATCTTTCACCCTGTATAGCTCGCTAATGAAGCATTTATGGATATATGTTTATATGAACTTTTTTCTTATTTTTACCTCCACTATCACGTATTGAAATATCTTACCATAATTGTGAATCACCCTGTATATATACATAGATTATTTCTTTCTTACATAATTATCTTTCTGTTGTTTCCACTTATTTTTTTCTGTTACAGTTTCTCGATTGATCAAAGCACCACAGGCTGCATCGTTCGTCACCTCTGCCTTCAAGCGCGTTATGACTTACTCCAATAAGCCACCCAATATCCTTAATAAGCAATAGAAGTTCTTATCGACTATGTATGACTCATTAATATCCATGTTTTGTATAAATTTATGTGATAGGCCTACTGGTATTAATGTTGATGTACCGTAATGTTTTTTGCTCATGTATAATTGATAATAATACATTAAAAATAAATATAATGTTAAATTATTATTGTTGGTTTTTATTGAACGAGCGTTAGCGAGTTCTCACTTTTGACTTACTGAGGGCCAAAGTCGTCCGTCTGTTTGTATGCTCTGCAATAACTTTAGAAAGAATTGATCAATCAGTTTCAAATTTTAAACACGTATTCTTCAAACCTTTTTACAGGTCAAGTTTGTGGAACAACAAAATTTACTTACTCCATCGTCCTTTTTCAGGATGTAACAAATGACATTAAAAGTGCATAAGAGAAATAGTATATTTCGCACCTAGAGCAGAAAATGATATTTTTCCGGCTCGAAATCGATTTTCAAGTCCGAGGCCGTAGGCCGAGGACTAGAAAAGATTGAGAGCCGGAAAAACATTTTTGCCCGTGGTGCGAACGATATTTTTCGCCACACTACAGGTATTGCTGACAAAATAAATAAAGAATACTTGTTATCGTACCTATCTCTTGATTTTAGTGGTAGAAGATTTTCAGTCCGGATTTCAGATTATTTTAAAATTTCACTTGGAATATCACGGGCGTCGTCATCTTCAAGCATTTTTGAAAATTTGGAATGCGCTAATCAACAATAAATAATTGAATAAAACTGGTTGCGAAGCGAATGCTGAATTAGTTTGATTTGAAACTCGAACTGAAATCATGGCGACTTCAGATGATGAAGAAAGTGGACACTCGCCTGATCTAGCGGATGACTTATCAACTACGGACTTCCATGACCGGCTGGAAAGAGACCACTTTCTGGCCTAGACCGGAAAAGAAACCCTTTTCTGACGTCAGACGAGAGTCGTCTGCAAACAAGGTCTTTCAGATCTACGTAGGGACTGGAAAACAGCTCCTTTCTGTGCAGTGTGGCGAAAAAGTAGTTTTGATTTATCATTTAGTCAGCTGAAGAATGAATTCATTGCATGCAATTACAACAGTTTCTCCATACATAACATAAGTTGAAACTATTTGGAAGCTATGACAGCACAGACATGCGTCTGCATGCGTTGACACCAAATGTGTGATGATTAAGGGCCGGTTTCCGAGCTCGGCATTTAGCTAAGTTATAGACTTTAAACAGCTGGAGATGGCTTTCCGGAACGGGGCGTAGTTGCAGTCCACGTTTTAATTAAATTTCAAAAAACTAGAAAATAAAAAGAAAATAGTGTTGAGTTTCAGCTATTTTGAATCATTTAGGAATGTTTCACTTCGTCAATAAAAAACGGGGTCACTAGTTATTTATCAATAGCAGTTCTTTTTAATTAAAACTGATTTGCTCATTGCATTATTGAATAATAAGCATAGTTGTTTTTTTTTCAAGCAAAAATGTATTTACTTGATGCTACATCGATAAAGGCGAACGCACACAGCAGCAGACAGACTGCGGAAAAATCGCTCCTCAGACATCTGTCTGAATATTGGCCGAGACACACATAACCGCACCGAGCCCGCGCCGACGTACGGCCGAGTGTCAGATGTACTACGGCGAGTAAGAAAACAAAGGATTTCAAACGTGTAGGGACACATACTACCGCACCCGCGCCGTCACCGACTAGTTCAGATTACTTTTCGACGGTGAAGGTGCGGCCTCGTTTAAGGCTCTTCGGTACACTTTTTATTATTCAAATTGGATAATCTTTTTCAATATAATTGTTAAGATCATTATAAGAATGAGAAAAAGTGGCAACTGAAATTTTTAAGTGGTCTAATAAGCGAGTTATGGGTTGTCGAAGTGCTAACTTTCCAGATTCCGTTTTCTTTCCAGATCATAAACGGTTTCGACTATATTATTAGAACTTCTCTTGAGAATTCAAAAAATTATCCTTTCCAAACTAAAACATTTTATTCCTCATTTCGTTCATAAATAAACAAGTAACATTTTTTGCAAATTCGACAACTTGTTTATTTTGGCATTAATCGCGAAAAAACGCATATTAGAACAAAGCCAATGATATACTAAATGTATAAAAAATATGGAAAATTCGAAACCGTTTATGATCTGGAGAGAAAACGGAGTTTAGCACTTCAACAACCCATAACTCGCTCATTAGACCACTCAAAAATTTCAGTTGCCACTTTTTCTCACTCTTATAATGATCTTAACAATTATATTGAAAAAGATTATCCAATTTAAATAAAAATAAAAAGGTGTACAGAACAGCCTTAACATAGAGAGTGAAAAACTTATTGAAGAGATACAGAATTTTTCAGTTTTGTACGATCAAAGTGATGAGAAATATGGTTGAACGGAAAAATAAGTTGAAGTAAAAGTAGAACCAAATAAGTTAAGCCAAAGGTATAACAGACATAATATAATAAATAATTAAATAAACAACAAAAAGTGTAAAATAAGGAACCCGTGATTGTGTCTTGAATTTTAAATTTAAAACAAATTACATGTAGATGCAGAAGGCAAAAGATAACAATTTTATTGCTGGATATATATTTCCGATACATGTATTGTTAGGCACTGAAATATTTATACCAGCACTATGATTCTCATTTTCTGTGTCTACAGGTAATTAGTTTAAAATTTAAATTATAAATTCAATTTGGATGTAACAAGATTTTAATAGTGTTATATTATCAACATTAGTTTAACACATTCAGAAATCAGACCGCAGTAGCACTACAGAACTGAGACACTGCTGTCGCCCGGATATGTGTGCTCTCCCACCGCCATTACCGTGTCGTGGGCTTAGCTCGGCTTTACGTCGGCGCGGGCTCGGTGCGGTTATATATGTCCCGGCCTTGAGTCTGCACACAGGCGTTTGCTTTTTTCTATGACTGTCTGCTGCTCCGTGCGTTTGCCTTAACACATGGCAAGATGAAATACAAAAGGTTGCAAACAAGTTTGGTTATCAGTAGTGTACTATAAATATCGGGGACCGAGCTTCGCTCTGGAGTACAAAAGCATAACTATTTATTACGAAAGAAGAAATTAAAATAACATTCATACAGAAATGTTCTATCTAATCACAGTAAATTGAGATTAATTCCCAGAGGAATGCAAAAATTTCCCTCACAGAGGCCTAGTTGCACAAAAGCCGGTTAAATTTCAATCCTGATTAACTTCACGTGAACCAAATCAGAGAAGACCATTTCAAAAAGATGGATCTACTAATAGCCCGGCTTTTTTTCAACCGGCACTAAGTACCTGATTGAATGATTACAAAAGTTCAACAGCTGAGTCATAGTTTTGACACAGTCCCACACACATGAACTCGCTCACTCACTAACTTCCATCACCAACAGACGACGAAATAACTATTATCAGCTATTTTCCAAGGATGAATAATAATTATCCTTTTAATGTCCTTCAGCGAGTTTTCCCAGGGATGAGACCTAGTGCAATCGAATCTTTATATTATAAACCTACTATCTTCTGAATTTCGTGAGAATCGTTAGAGCCGTTTTCGAGATCCAGTGAAATACAAACATATAAACATCTAAACATGTGAACAGAAGTTGCTGTATAGGATTATTATGATATCTGGGCATGAAATTTACATTATGTACCATACTCTGAATAAAACAAGTTGAGACTTGACTAAATATCTTTATTGCCAATTTGTGCAAAATATTTCAATATTCTTGCGCAAGTCCTTAGGACTGAATATAATTGATTTAGAAAACTGCACTGGTGATGTGAAATTAGAAGATATATCAAGTCATATGGGCTTTCATGAAAGATTTTACACAATTCGACAACACGGATATTTTGTTGAAGAATCAATTTATTTTATTAAGAGTAGATTTGCGCAGGAATCAATTCTGCCAATAATTGAGCAGAAGAAAGCTTGTGTCGAAAATCGATTTCAGGCTTCTTAGAAAACGATTTTTTAAATGTTCGATATATCACACAAAATGGTATTGATGTGGTTTTTTAGGACCTGGTATTCTCAAACCATTATTTTCTTATAATAGTCCTACAGTATTGTATTATTTTTTTAGCACAGGCATTCATATTATGCAGACCATTATAGTCTTTCAAAAAAGATTATAAGCTTGGTGTACCAGTACTTTTTATTACCGTAGCCTACTTGATACTGGTGCATTTGAGTACATTAGGTTCTTTTTTGTAATATTCATTTTGTTTTGTAAATAAATTGATTTATCTAAAAAAAATGACAGCAAATTATATAATACCATGATATATAATAGACTGAACCAAAAACTGTCTCTCTCAAATTTTAATAGATTAAATGTTTTCAAATAAATAAGGTTTGATTTCACATTGCTAAAATTTAGTCCAACTCTATAAAAAAATATAAACTAAGAATTTTAAATTTCCAAAGTTCCATGGAACCGGTGACTTATATTGGAAATGGAATAGAAAAAAATTAGAAATCAAGTTTAATTTAACTTACATTGAATTCAAATGATACAAATATTGGAAGATTCATGTTTAAAGTAAGCTTACATCGAATTTCTACCTAGAAAACAATATATTTTGAATTAATATAATGTGAAGTAGGTAGCCTACCGTATTGTTATGAAATGATAGCCTAATGCACATGACTTTGCTGATATTTCAGCAAAGATTGTCATTACCGTATAGAAAAATAGATTTTAAGATACCATTACAGTAACTTAGTTGAATGGTGAAATCAAACACAAAATTTAATTGTTTATAATCAGCATTCAACTATAAGTTACTGTAGTGGTATCTTGAAATCTATTTTTCTATAATGACAATCTTTGCTGAAATATCAGCAAAGTCATGTGCATTAGGCTATCATTTCATAACAATACGGTACTTCACTTTTTATTAATACAAAATATTGTTTATAATATTATTTCAGAGAAAATCAAGAGCCGGATATCATAATATGTGATCGAATTCTGCAGAATAAAGTTTCTGAGTGATTGAACTGTCGTCGCTATGAAAAATAGAATACGCTAGTTTAAAACTTCCCGCTCATTCCAGTCCACCCAATAGCGCTACTTCGCGCTAACTTTTTATCCAATGAAATTTCAAATGTGCAAATAATATGTAGTAATGGTGTAGCCTAAAATTCAAAACTTCCCATAATTTATATTCCTGAATTATAAATGGGTTTTCAAGTCCTCAGGCGAGCAGGAAAAAGATTTTATAGGTAATTCCACAAAAAATGATTACATGACAGTTTCTGTAAGTACGGTATCTACGTTAATTAATGAAAAGGACCGCTCGACTGATTCCAAACCATTTTTGGTTTCAAATAATATGGTTAATTGCTCTTTTCAATCTAATACGTCGTTTTTGATCAACTTCACAGGAGATATAATAAATTTATCATCTCCAATAAAAAGAATCAACTTTAATCTCTTTCATCTTCTAAAATCATCTCAACAAAAAATGAGGTCTGGGCGTATGGAATACACCCCCCTTCCCCGACGTTGACCAGTGCCTGTTTTTGACCCGAACAATATGGTACAGTAATCCTATGCTTAATAAACACAACTAAGGGCCAAGCCACATGAGTAATATTTTCAGTCGGCACGACAGACAGGAAGCTGTCCGATTGGCAGATAGGGTTTGCGTTCGGGAATTGGCCTGATAATCAGCCAATCGGAGATATTTCTGCCTTGCCGACTTGTTTCAAACGCTTCGTTAGGCTTGGCCCTAACTCTATTTGGTCAACTACGGTAAGCATAGGCAACTCGGTAACACATAAAAATTGTCAACTATCAACATTATGATGTTGACTACAGCACCTTTGTGTTTTCATTATGATAGGTAATCAATATTTCTACATCTCATCAAACACTGTGTCAGAAGTAGCTTAAAGATGCGTTTACACCAAAGTTATTAACTTCCTTATAGATTCTATTAGATTGAACATAACTTATCATACACATGATGAACATTATAAGTGAAGTCAAGTTTTGTTAAGTTCCGTTTCAATCTAATAGAATCTATACCGGTAAGGATTAAGTTATTAACTTTGGTGTGAACGGAGCTTAAAGCATTCCTTATTTCTCTTAATTATTTTACTTTCTATATTTCCTTAATATTTTATTCAACGATTAATTTATCCAGCTATAGAGGCTGAGAATGCTTTAATTTTGGTTGTAAACTAAAGTAACATCCAGTAGCTTTAATTAACAAGGCTAATTTCGATCAAGACCAACATATTCGTCACTATGGCCCAATGAAAATCGGAAATTTATGTATGGCCATATATCGAATATAGAATAAAATATACGTTCTAATTGGAGTCGCATTTTTCTATGTTTGTACGTGATTGTGGGTTGTACTGTATTTTATTGGTTGAAATTTAGCTTGATGAGTACCGTACCGTAGTAGGAAATAACAATATTTTCTGTTCTATCCTCTATGGTAGTACAATAGAAAGATGTAGGCCTGATAATAAATGTTATTCTATTTCTCTTTACTATTATTAGTAAGTACGCGAGTATAGTAGTTCGTAGTGGAAGAAGTACAGTTGGAGTGAAGCATCAGAACAATGCTCAACGAATAATAATTATGTCTTGTAGGCGAATATGTCTTTACTCATACTTCATAATTAAATACCAAATTTGGTTTTGGAAATACAAATGCTTCTGCAACTACGATTATTGACAAGTAAATAGAACAAATGCTGTAGTTTTTGTAAGTTATGATGGATTCGTTGAAGAATCATACGATAGAATCATATTCCAAATTACATTCAGACTCTTTTTGAAACAATAGTAGTGTTAATACAATGTTCTAAAACTAAATGGATATACCGTATACAATGGATAAAAAAATATAAAATGTGACACTAACTTGAAAAAGAAACCTTTTATTTCAAAGACTTCTACTATGGAACAGCTAGTGCTTTATTACAATAATGTACAATACGTAGGGTAACTAGTAGAAAAATGCACTATGATACAGGAATAACAAATTCCAATTCAAATCAATCTTATTCCATTTGAATGGTATCACATTTACTTTTGAGTGCAGGATTCGAAGGTTTAATAGATATGATCCCAATCAAGGTAACCGCCTTCAAAAGTCTTTCGCCATCATAAGCCAGTCTTCTATGTGACTGTAGAATGTTGTAAAATGTCAGAATTTGTCCTGCAAAACATTAAGAAATCATGTAATAAAATAAGTTTGTATTTATTGCTGAATGAGCTATTTTTATGAAATAGTATAAGTAACAATATTATTTTCATTGGGTATTAGTAGTGCTGACATCAAAACTGAATTTTGAAGCTCAAGTGAAGGATAAATCTGAGAAGGCGAATCTGGGGTTGAACTTCGCATGGAGAGACATTTTTAATAATGCTAAGGTAGACTTTCCAGCTAAATGTAAATGGTTTAAAGCTTGCGAAAGGGCTGTACTGTGTCACGGAGCTCAGGTATGGGATTACAGGCATATTACAATGTAAGTTACTAGGTTATTTTTAGGCTCATGGTTCAAACTGGTAAGGCAGGACAAAATACCTTATTTGATGGAAATGATTAATTTATTTGAGATAAGATGTTTGTAATTTGTTTAAGTTCCTTTTATTTGTATTCCTTAATCTGAGTTGTTACTATCGCATTAGGTATGATTTTCATGGGAGAACATTGTGTTGGTAATTTTATTTGATTAATATATATGAGCTTTTGTTCGGAATTAATAAAATTTGATTTTTAGATAATAATTTGTTCTACGCATTTGTAAGATTTGTGTTTGACTGAAAAAAAAATATTATTGAATTTTTCCGGCTAGCGATTGTTCAATCAAGCTGTAAATTGTATGAGTTTTCATATATATATATATATTATATATATATATATATATATATATATATATATATATATATATATATATATATTGTATTGTGTAATCTTGAATAATAAAGCATTCTTTCTATTTATTCTATTCTATTATCTATAATGCAAAAGTTTTCGCTAATGTGCGATGCACAAATTTTCTGTCCTAATGTCAGTACAACCAGTTTGAAAAAGCAAAGCAAGTAAAAGCAAAGCAAATCTCAGTATAGTGATATGTAATTTTTGAATAGAATGATTTATCATTCAAACCTATTTGTATACATTATTAGAAATTTAAAAGCCTAGAGATTGCAATAAAAATTCAAGTAAAAATTGAGTTGACAGGTTGTTGAGGAAGCTAAAAAACGTTGAAATTCGATAAATTGGAAGAAATTAATGTAAAATAGTGGGAAGTAATTTTAGCCAATAAACCTCACGTGTTAATTTCAGCAGAACTTACATAATAATGAAACAGGAAAAAATAAAAAATCTTAAATTATGTATAATATGTAACTTGAGACAAAAATTACCGCTTCCCATGCTTGAATCTGTATAATCAGAATGCTTGAATCTTAATATTCATTGAAGTGACTTGAAACAAATTTTTCTTCATCACAATATATGGGCAATGCTCAACCATTTGCATCAGGCAAATGCCTAAAATTGCATGATGTCCCATAATTTAAAATGTCAATAGTCAAGAAATCACATTGAATCATGAATAGTTAACATATTTCAAGAAATTATTTCGATCCTCAAAGCTTTTCAATTACTTGATAATAGGAGTAAAATGAATGCTTTGATTACTGCAAACTTCCTTGGTGAACGGGTCCGACCACATTATGACAGAAATGTTTTGAGAATTGAATAGGTTCCTGGATTCATGGATTTGATAGCTTTTACCACAGCTAAACAGTCAGCAAGTTGATTTCACCTCCTTCTTCCGCTTTTATGATGCAGTACAATAGGTTCACCTGGAATCAAAATAATGGACAAAATCAGAAATCAGATTATAGTGTAATTTAGTAATGTAATTATGCTTTATTTGGAAAAGTAAATTATGCATTTTCTCCTGTAGGAGGCGAGTTAATAGTATGTAGCACACCGACTAAATTGTCATAACATTGATATAAGTTCATGAGACTATGTTCTATGATAATCACCCGTTAGATGCACTTCATTCCAGTATTTCCTAGAGGAGAGACGCGCATAAGGACACCTCAAGGATCAAAAACTTCATTCTTTTCACCGCTCTCTTTGATATCTGTAAAATACTTATTTGCAGTAGTGTAGCGTGTCTTCGTTTGTTATTCACGTGAAGAAATGCAGATGATCGATAAAACTTCTTGAAACTGTAAATTCCAATATATTTTTACAAATAATATAAAATGCAAATTAATTTAAACAGTTCAATTGTAACAACATTGATATTTTTACATTTCCGAGTATGTCAAATTATCCAATTCAAGAGAACATCTTATTTAACTAGGTAATTTGAGAGGTTTTATTGAAAAAAGCTGTAACCAAGGTCTTAAGCTGAATAAAACCACTGAATTGAAAGTCAAGCACTTATTCTGATGCAGTATGTACGTTTAACATAGTGACTTCAGACTTTTAACATATCAGTGCTTCAAAGTGCCAGACGTTCAATCAGGTGGCATAATTCAGCTATAGGCCTCAGTCAGAACTCTTCACCCTAATATATCTCTTAATTATGATGTATCCTCAATTGGACAATAAACGTGAGACTAATTTGGACAATAGGACAATCTAATTGAACAATAGAGACTTGGATGTGTAGAAACATTAAAACATTGAAATCACTACCTTCACAGTAATTCTAAAAACCTAACATCCTTTTTGGGACACTATATAAACCAATAATCAAGTAAAGTGAGGAACTACTTACCAAGGAATTGTGTCTTTCGGAAAGCTTTCTATGTGGTGACAGGCAGACATAAATGGCATTTTTATTTCTAAAAAGAAAAACGTATTAGTAGAAGAACGAGTTAAGTAGAAGAAATAATAATTAAAAAGATTGAATGCATCATACTAGAGATTAATCTACTCTCAATCCACATGAAATTTATATTGATTTTTATTTCTAAGGGTTGCATCCATTTTGCACGTATCGTATAGAGCACTAGCTGACTAAAGAGTGCAGCCTTAGTTGTCTTAGCTATCATGGCCGACATATTCCCTGTTTTGATAAGCCTAAAAGTTTGGTCAGAATGGACTCCCTACTTTCAAATCAGTGAAGAGTGCGCAGGTGAATAGTGGAATAAGAGTGGTGGTGTTATATGGCGGAAACTATGTCATTTTAAGTATTCATGTTCATCATGCAGTGGTAAGGTGAGCATCGAGGCTTTATTGTTGGAACGTTCTTTAAAAACAATGACAATGTGGTAGCGACGCAGATGCTTTTTGTAGGCGGTTTGGTTTGAATCTTCATGACAGTTCCTGATGCTAGAACCATTAGGAAATGGCTTACTACTGTATGGTCGAAAGGATCTGCACTTCCTAGAAAACAAGCTGGGCAACCTAAAAAAGGTGGGGTACCTGAAAATATCGTGGCAGTGAGGGCGTCCATTGAACAATCCCTATCGCGCTCTGTGCGGAAACATCCAGCTCCACTTGGAATATCGTCCAGAAAAGCAAGGCGAATTTTACACTTCGATCTCCATTTACACCCCTAAAAGATTATGGTTGTTTCAGACGACTGGTTAAAGCAAACAGATGCTTGCAACGCACTCTTAACCTCTGTGCAACACGATACTATTCAGTGGTCTACAGATGAACCATATTTTCACGTCTCCGGATCAGTAATATACAAGAAGTACAGATCCAGTCGACCATACAGTAGTAAGCCATTCCTTAATGGCGTCGCATAGGTTCATCAGAAAGCCAGTCATGATGATTCAAACCAAACCACCTAAAAAAGGTTTAAAAGTTGCATTTTTCAGCGTTTTGCTTCCACGCTCATATCTTGAAAACAATGCATTCAACCGACATAACTAACTATTCAAAAATGAAGCTTGATACATTCTCTACACTTTTTGTTTAGTGAAATTTTGTGATATTCCCAACAGTTCCCCAGATATTCGCTCTTGAAGGTGTGTAATTGTTAAAGTAACAGGTTTTTATCCAATGTTTTGCTCTTTCAGGGCTGATAACTTTCCAATAATGCATCATAAAATGGGGACTTTTGATATGTTCTCCTCCTAACTGATAAGTCAAAAATGTTGTTTAAAACATTCCCTCCAAATTCCTTTGTCAATTGGTCTATTGTTGCAAAAATGGATATTTCACACTCAACACTAAAGCTGCTGCAAAAGGTGTTGAGAAATTTGTAAAAGTGTGAAATTATACATCAAATTGAGGAGAATTTAATGCTCTATAAGCTCATAATCAACATGGATTTTTCCCATCGATTTTTAAAAAGTTATGAAAGCAAAAATAGAAAAAAATTGGTGGCAAATGTGTTTTTTTAATGTCACACCTTCAAGAGCGGATATCTCGAAAACTAGAGGAGATAAAAAAAAGTTGTAGAATGAATATTGTAGGAGATCATGTAAGCTTTAATTTGTTATATGATAATTACAGTAAGTCCTTAAGATACATATTTTTGAGTTTTATGCGAGAAACCAAAAAATGGTAAATGGAAACCACAATTTTTATACTGGGACAAAGTCACCATAATTTTAACCTAAAATGACTTTCTAAATGATCACTATGTATAACAATTAAAATATAATAAAAAACAAAAATAAATGTACTCGCCGATATTATAAGTCTTTTAGAAATGAGTTTCCTAATAGGCTACGAAGTTTTCAGACAACAAAATCACAAGAAGAAGCAAGAAGCTAGATTTTATGTCGATAATTCAAGTAAATTGTAAAATTGTAAAACCTAGATAATGATCAAGGCTACGGATATAAATGTTAAACATCGATTTCGGATAACAGATATCAGAGATAAATAATTTGAATCTTTTTCCGCGACGTGGGTCAAAGTCACCCCGGTCCGGTATTTTACAAAGGCGACTTTCTAGAAGTATCTTAAGCCTAGGTGATGAAAAATGATACAATATAAGTAGAGTTATAATAAATGAGGTTATGTAGAGTTCTTTTTTATTATTGTATTAACTTAATGATAAGTTAATAGGAAAAATATCAAATAAAATAATCATTGCTATAGATTCACAAAAAGCTTGTAGTGCACCCAATAAAACACAGAAAGCGAGACAGGATAAGGGGCTAAGCTATCTGTGATAATAGGAAAACAGCTACCGTACAGGAAAACTTTATTTTCTATATGAAAACATAGCAAATCAAGTATGGGTGCCTCAGTAGCCTACCTACGTTTAGCCTACTTATTGCAAATGTTAATTAATTTCATTAGATTATTGGAACACATCAACTTATATTTTATAGCTTTTATAAAGTTTCTAGTTTTTAATGTTCCCGAAGACCTGGCATTACTGACAAGGGCTGAAGAAGTTAAATCATAAAGAAGTAAATAAACCATTTCACAAAACTTAAGTAACTTACATCTACTTTTAATAGTTTGATATTAAAGAAAACTTACTTGGTAGTTTTTTGATATTTCATTAGCTTTATTAACTTGAGCCATTCGTTCTCCACAGAAAACTCAAAATATAGGTATGATATAGGCAGTAGTAATGATGATACGCAGGAAAGCAATTGCTATTGTTATCTGAAAAATAGTTTCCAATTAGGCCTAGCATAAATTAAATAAATATAGGCTAAGTGAATTATCATCAGAATAAAACTAAATAGCCAAAATAAGTTAAATCAATAAAATATGGTATGCTACTCTAGTTTTAAGTTTGATGTTTTTAATTAAAAACATTGAAAATATAAAGTTGTCTTTCTTATTGTATTACTTTATGTGATACCCATGATTATAAAATAAAGTGATAAACAATGAAACAATGTTGATCAACCAATCTCATTGATTCACAGTGAAACTTGCTTATTGTTTAACTCTAAATGTATTAGGAAATACTGTACCTATGTAACTAAGTTAATGACCAACAACCTTGAAAAATAAACATTAATTGTAATCATGGATAAATAGCAACATAATATTTCAATAGGAAAATTCAAATTCTAAATAATGAAATACTTACCAACATATAAGTCAGTTTCTTTCTTGTTATAATAAAGATTTTTTTATTAGGTATGCTACATTATTGCTACTTCATTTTATAACTAATACCATAACCAACAGTAAAAACACGAATTAAAATTATAGTGGTTTATAAAATAATAGTCATGTACATATTATGCAAGTTTTCAAAACTCTGTTATCTGTTTCAAACAAGACTGACGACTGTTGATGAATTTATTCTAGGTTAACTATATATAGTGAGGTCCACGTTATAATGGCAGTGGATATTTTATTTATTAAGAAAAATTAGATATTTATCCTTTAAATTTTACCAAGTTAACAGAATTCTTAATAAGAACCACCTGAAAATGATGTATCATGCTCTAGTCAAGTCAATTCTGCAGTATGGCATAGTTGTTTGGGGAGGCTGTTTCAACTGTCATATTGCTGAATTATTTGTAGCACAAAAACTGATAATTAAAACTATATTAAACAAACCCAGGCTCTATCCAATGGATATGGTTTTTAGTGATTTTGAGGTCATGACTATACGTCAATTATACATAAAAACCGTAATTGAGTACTTGATAAAATATAGATCCGGTTTTCCTCTCACAATGAACTCTACTCTTAATTATTATAATCTAAGGGCCACTGCTAACAAATATATAACCTATAACACTAATATTGAATGTATAAGGAGGCAATTAATTTACATAGGTACTAAAATAATAAACCTCATTCCGAATCACTTTCTCATGGACAATAAGATCAGCGGAAAAATTAAACTGGATATAAAAAACTGAACATACAGTAATTTCTTCTTCCATTTAGATATCTGACTCGAGATTTCTGCCCCAGCATTTTTTTTTTTTTTTTTTCATTTTTCAGTGGACTCCCTTACCTTTATTTTGAGTACCTATTCCTCTGTTTTCTTCCTTCCCCCCATTTCTCCCTTCCCTTTTTTCCTCATTACTTCTTTTCTCTTCTTTGCCTGCCTATTACATGGGAAACCATAGTTGGCTAGGTATCTTCCTCTCTTTTTTTCTCTTCTCCAACACACCCAAACACTAAGCCCATGGTTTTTTATATTTGTAACATTTTATTGTGTTTTATTTGTTTCGTAAATCTTTGTAATTTTGTTTTGTGTGTTTTTAATAAATTGAATTGAATTGAATTGAAATAAAGATAGAAGAATAGCGATGCCGATTCTCTGCATTAATAAATTATATTTCTACACTGTCATAAACATAATTGGCATTGTTGTGGACCTAGAAAAGGATAATACCACCGGCTTTGTCGAATGATAGACAAGGATAGCAAAACCAAAGTTGATCTAATAGTCATTATAACGTGGACCTCACTAAGGAACCCTTCATATTTGTTTTGCGATAAATTTGTTTCATCACACATTTGCACAGTCTCGCTAATAACGATCGATACTGTGAGTTCGATATATTTCCAATTCCACATACTTTCAATCCCACCAGCTGACAAGATATTTTGAGTTCCGCCGGCCTGCACGATATTCGGAGTTCCGCCTGTCAACATATTCGGAGTTCCATGTATTTCCAATTCCGGCCAGCTGCAAGATATTTTGAGTTCCAGATATTCCCAATTCAGGCGACCCTGCCCTGGTCAGAGCGCAGTCACTGCTAAAAAGCATACGTTTCTACTCCAAAAGCTTGTTTTGTCTGTGCTTTTCAACTCTGTGGTCTCCTAGACTTTGGAGGTCAATTTGACTTGACGTTCACCTTTTTAAAAACAGGATGAGTTCAAATTATAACTTGTTTTAGAATGTCATAGGCAATAGTATGTAAATTACTAGTCTACTTATAGTTCATAATCAAGATTTAAATACAAGACAAACGGTAGTTTAATTAGATTACAAGTTTTGAATGTCATGAGTGTTGGAAAAAACTCAGTTCACGGTACTACCGTACTTGATAAATACCATTTTTTTTCAATTTTACACCTTCCATCATTACATGTTCTTAGAATTCCTTCCAACTTTTTTTAATAGATGATTTTCAATTTTCAACAAGCTCTTCTGACTACTTTTGACAATAATTGAAAAAAATAATTTCAACATTTCTGAGAAGCTTTCACCACCCACTCATCTTTTAAAACAAAAAGTTTCTAGCATTACTTGATAATTGAATTTTTCGTTGACTGGGAAAACCAGATATACAGTGCCAAGGAATCTTGGAGTAGGCCTACCTCCACACAGACTGGTATGATGGCAGTGGATGAATGTTGATCCTTCACTTCTGTCATCGAATAGATGGGCCGTTCTACCAGTTGCTCCTTTATCATGCATTTGAACATCTTTTTTCGCCACACTTGGATGTAATGAGCTGGTTTACGTGCGTCATATGGAGGCCGAAAGTGATTGTTTTCCGACCAGGCCGGTAAAACTTTACGGCCCTAGGGCTGTAAAATGACCTTCAATAACAGCTGATCGTGTCCGATCTCACAAAAATTATAGAGATAATCTCATAACGACTGTAATAATCTATATAATTATGTATCGTGAATCGCGGTATCATGTCTATAATATATTTTATAAATTACTGTTTCATAATTTAATATTTATTGTGTTTTTGATATCGAACAATAGAATACGATGATATCTCCATAGCCTCAACAATATAATGTTGGCTGCATTGTCCATTGTCAGAAAGGTACATATTTTTATTATTGTTGATATTATCACAAGTATTTAAAAGTGAAGAATCGAATTTGAAATCAAAGTACAATAATTGTATCAATATTTAAAAGTGAGGTAGAGTAATAATTGTTTCTTTTTCATTATCAAATTCCACTTCTTAATGCAATACAATCAACAATAATAATAGGAAAATACAGCAAAGTTCTAAAGTTTAAGGTAAGCCTACTGGTGAAACTCAGCCTTGACTGAAAAATTCCTAGTAATTTTTCCGTAATTCATTATTAAAACTTTTAGATAATTTTTCTTCAATATCAAACCATATAGAGAAAACATTAGGCCCACTCAAGATTGAATCTTCGAATGTTTTCTCTATGATTTAACTATTTTCAGAGCAATATGTTGTTGTGAAAATGCCGGCAAACCGGCTTCAAGTTTGCCACTATACACTATATTATAGTAGCCTACATAGTACGTTTCCTGACTTACAGGCCTCTACAACCAACAATACACAATGGCCGAGAGCGTAAAGGTGTAATACATCAGAACTCAAAGCTCAGTGAATTACAAACATGATCTAGGTTTGAACCTCGGTCAATGACATTTTTTTTGTTGATGAATTTCGACTTTTATTAGCTATTTTTTATATTAGTTACCGTAATTTAAATTTCAATCAATTTTTTAGATATATTTTGAGACAAAACTGTGAAATATGCAATTATATTAATTTTTTTATCACATTATTTCAAAATAGTAATGACAATTCTATTCATCCATCTGTCCATGAGATATTGTACCAGGCGCAAAGCGCGAGCTATAAAAATTCAAACAATTATTCGAAATATTAATAGTATAAAAATATTGTCACTATTGTAAATTATTAATTAGTAATATTGAAATTAATTGACAGTGAAAGTTGTCATAACCAAGATTCAAACTATCAAAATATGCTGTTTGAATTTTATTTATTTTCCAATTTCTTATAATATTGGGAAGTTTTTTTTTTTTGTGTGGCGAAAAATAGGAAAAATAGTGTTCCGAACACGGGCAAAAATGTTTTTCCAGCTCTCGAACGCTTCAAGTTCTCGACTTCGTCTCGAACTTGAAAACCGCAATCTTGAGCCAGAAAACGTACATTTTCGACCCTAGGTGCGAAATATACTATTTCAGCATTCTTTACAAACTTGGGGAGCTGATTGAACAATTTAGGCCTATACTCCTTACAAAATTACTCCTGACTTGGAGGAATATGCGGCACAGAGAAATGGAGAGAGATCAGCCAATTATACTGATTAATAGAGTCATAGGTAGAAGCGCAGTAGCCAATTTGTCGATTAGAGTCAGTCAACTGAATGCTTCCAGAGAGGAAACTCCATAAGTTTAACATGAGCGCTTGAATACTCACTAGAAATTAGAGACTGGCTGGTGTAACTGGCCGGTTCAGAACCGTCACTTTGCCGCCATTGTATCCCCACCTCTGTATGCCTTCTCTGCTGCACATGTCCCTTCCAAGTCCATATAGTCCAGTCAAGAAAAGGTTATAGAGGGAAACGCTGAGAAGACAATTTTTGTCCCCGTAGTTCTGTTTAGGGTTGTAAGGAGGTAAACATATTAAAAGTCCCCACCCCTACCCGCTGTGCTAAGGGGGTGGGGGTGGATTGAAGAGACCTTTTTTTGTTTCTCGTAAAAAACTCAAAAACTATGTATCTTAAGGACTTGACTGTCATATAACAAATTAAAGCTTACATAATTTCCTACAATATTCATACTACAACTTTTTTATATCTCCTCTAGTTTTCGAGATATCTGCTCTTGAAGGTATGGCATTTTTGAAAAAAAAAAACACATTTACCACCAATTTTTTTCTATTTTTGCTCTTATAACTTTTTAAAAATTGATGGGAAAAATCCATGTTGATTATGAGCTTATGGAGCATTAAATTATCTTCAATTTGATGTATAATTTCCCTACACCTTTTGCAGCAGCTTTCATGTTGAGTGTGAAATCTCCATTTTTGCAACAATAAACCAATTAACAAAAGAATTTGGAGGGAATGTTTTAAAATTTTTTGACTTTGCAGCTTTTTGAGACTAGTTAGGAGGAGAACATATCAAAGAATATGTTCCCAATCCTAACTCATGTGCTAATGGGATGAGGGTGGTTTAAAAGTTGAATTTTTCAGCATATTGCTTCCACGCTCATATCTTGAGAACAATGCGTTAAACCGTCATAACTAACTATTCAAAAATGAAGCTTGATAAATTCTCTACACCTTTTGTTCAGTGGAATTTTGTAATATTCCCAACAGTTCCCGAGATATTCGCTGTTGAAGGTGTGTAATTGTTAAGATAACAGGTTTTTATCCAATGTTTTGTCTTTCAGAGCTTATAACTCTCCAACAATGCATAATAAAAACTTATGCTTATCGTAGGTTTGTATAGCATTTAATTCTCTTTGAAATGATGTATTATTTCACTTCTCCAAGTTTTCCTTTCATTGTTATAGGAGCTACAATGTAGTAGGTGAAATTTTCATTGCTGGAACAAGTGACAACTCAGTGGTTCCACACCTTCAACAGAGGGGATAAAGATGCACATTTTTGCTATGTTCACCTACTAACCAGTCAAAATCAAGCTGCAAAGTCAAAAATTGTGTCACAGACACTCCCTTAAAATGTCATTGTCAAACAATAAATTGTTGCAGCAATGAAAATCGCACCCCCTACATTGAAGAAGCTCCTATAATAATGAAAGGAAAACTTGGAATAGTAAAATAATACATCATTTCGAAGAGAATTCAATGCTCTTCAAACCTATGATAAGCATACGTTTTTATTATGAATTGTTGGAGAGTTATAAGCTCTGAAAGACAAAACATTGGATAAAAACCTGTTATTTCAACAATCACACACCTTCAAGAGCAGATAACTCGAAAACTAGAGGATATATAAACAAGTTGTAGATTGAATATTGTAGGAAATCATGTAAGCTTTAATTTGTTATGTGACAGTAAAGTCCTCAAGATACATAGTTTTTTAGTTTTATTCGAGAAGCCAACTATTACCTCTATACCCTTTTTTGAGCATTCATTGCTTGGGCTAATAGTAATTTTGTAGGGAGTATAAGTGCTGCTATGTGGATGCATTTCTGAGTCCCAGTAAATCTGCTACAGAGTATATCTGCACCTGGAGTTTGGTGAAATGCACATTGCTCCTTTTCTTCTGTCTACTTTGTCTTTATATATTATATTAATAAGCAATATATGTATCTAGTCCAGACAATGGATGCTCAAAAAAGGGTATGAAAGGAAAAGTTTGACCTCGCAAGTCTGTTAAGGGAAGTTATGAGGTAAACATAACACAAGTCCCCACCTCTACCTACAGTGATAAGGGAGTGATGGTGGTTCAAAGGTGATTTTTATTTGTTTCTAGCATATAACTCAAAACCTATGCATCTTACGGACATGACTACTCTATACAAAATTGAAGTTTACATTATTTCCTACAATATTCATCAACAAATTTTTCTATATCTTCTATATAGTTTTTGAAATATCTGCTCTTGAAGGCATTTTTGAAAAACCACATTTGCCCCCAATTTCTATATTGTTGCTCTAATAACTTTTCAAAGTTTAATGGAAAAAATCCATACTGATTATGGGCTTATAGAGCATCAAATTCTTTCCAATTTGTAAAGTTTCCATAAATGGAAATGTATAATGACCACTAAAAGTTTGTTGCAGTGCAGACCAAGGCTTGCCACAATGATGCAACAATCTCCATTTAAATTGCATGTTATTAATCGATTTTAGATTATTCCAAACAATAATAAAACATCACATAACCCTCTAAAGGTAGGTCACCTAAAAAATGAGATCAATGATAAGTCGATATCACGTTCACAAATATTAAGAAAGTAATATGTTTGGTAAATAAGTGTTTGATAGCCCATGGCTAAATCAATAATAAGCCATGATTATCAAATTCATCATATATGAAGGACTCACTTAGCTGGAAGTCGTTTCTCCAGTATGTGTTCTGGTATGTCTGTTCAAATGACTTTTATGAGCACTTTTGTAGTCACAAAACTTGCAGCTGAAAGGTTTTTCTGCTGTATGCGTTCTGATATGTGCTTTCAAATGACTTGAATGAGCACTTTTGTAGTCACAAAACTCGCAGCTGAAAGGTTTTTCTCCAGTATGTGTTCTGATATGTCTTTCCAAATTACCAAACGTAGCACTTTTGTAGTCACAAAACTCGCAGCTGAAAGGTTTTTCTCCAGTATGTGTTCTGGTATGTCTTTCCAAATGACTTGAATGAACACTTTTGTAGTCACAAAACTCGCAGCTGAAAAGTTTTTCTGCTGTATGAGTTCTGATATGTGCTTTCAAATGACCTAACGTATAACATTTGAAGTCACAAAACTCGCAACTGAAAGGTTTTTCTCCAGTATGTGTTCTGATATGTGCTTCCAAATTACTTAACTGAACACTTTTGAAGTCACAAAACTCGCAACTGAAAGGTTTTTCCCCAGTATGTGTTTTGATATGTCTTTTCAAATTACCAAATGTAGCACTTTTGTAGCCACAAAACTCGCAGCTGAAAGGTTTTTCTCCAGTATGTGTTCTGGTATGTCTTTCCAAATGACTTGAATGAGCACTTTTGTAGTCACAAAACTCACAGCTGAAAGGTTTTTCTGCTGTATGAGTTCTGATATGTGCTTTCAAATGACCTAACTGAGCACATTTATAGTCACAAAATTTGCAACTAAAAGGTTTTTCTCTAGTATGTGTTCTGATATGTGCTTTCAAATCACCTAACCTAGCACTTTTAAAAACACAAAATTCGCAGCTGAAAGGTTTTTCTCCAGTGTGTTTTCTAATGTGTACCTTCAAACGACTGAACCATGGTGTTATAAAGCTACAGTGAGCACAGCTGTAGAGCTTGGTCTTTTTGCCAGCCACAGATGACTCAGTGCACTTTTCCACTGGAGAAATTAAATGCTCATTCAGTCCACCCACTTCTGTTGCATAGTCTCGGCCAGATGTGCTGCAGTTTGAAGGCCACATCTCTGGTTCACTCTTCACTGAACTATACTCAGCCTCTTTCTCATCTGCAATCATCAATAATAAAACTTATAGATTATGGATATCTTGTACATATAACAGGATATATAGTGAAATTCACATTATAGTCAGTGGAAATGATAGGACAACCATTTGCTTTTTTTCGATTACCATTGCCGTATAAAGTGGGTAGAAGTTAATTCAGAGTATCTGATATGAGATTAATTTATTGCTACTCATTCCTAGCAAACATACTAATTGTCTATACTAGCAATGCCATTAAAATAATTAGAAATTTTGAAGAATTTCGTTTTTAAATTTAATCGCATTTTTTTCGTTAATATTGTTTACAATTCATGGTTTAAGGATGCACTGCAGAGAAAATGAGATTTTTATATTATTTTAATAAAATTACAAATGAATTGAATTCAACTCTATCTCAAATATATTTTGTTATTGTATATTTTGCATAGTTGACATGTGGCAGACAGCCCATTCAGGAGTAGCATTTACACAGGAGTTCCACTCCTAAACATCAAACCACTTTATGTAAGGAAGCTGGCCACAATCTAATCACCCAAGCATGGAGTGTAGACCCTGGTCAATCAAGAATTGGTTAATAATACAATGCATCTCACCATATGCATCCTCTTTGATGAAGATCATGTTGTAGCCAGGGATTAGATAATGTTGTTGGCTGCAATCATCTTCCACTGCAGCTGGTTGCTGGCTGCTATCATCCTCCTCCTCCTCCTCCTCCTTTTTAACAGTAACTGTCGCCATCTGCAACACATACACATTCACAATCAATGCCAGGAATATTATTGAACTTTTGACTTACTCAAACGTGTGTGTGAGTGTGTGTGAGTGTGTGTGTGTGTGTGTGTGTGTGTGTGTGTGTGTATGTGCGTCTGTGTACACGATATCTCATCTCCCAATTAACGGAATGACTTGAAATTTGGAACTTAAGGTCCTTAACCTAGAGCCGCAGTGCAGGATGGTTTCTCACAGCTTGGCGATGTTGTCATTTGAGATGGGTGTCTGGCTTGAAAGTGTTTCGGCCGCATTGCAGGATGACTATTAACGGTTGCCGGAAGATCAACAGCTGGGTTTATTCGTGATAGAGAAATTCTGATTGCAGATTCGTTCTCAGCGACCCCAATTTTAGCCTGAAGGCTTAGATTGTCAACAATGTTTGTAAATA
The DNA here is from genome assembly GCF_014356525.2 of Nilaparvata lugens. Lineage (NCBI taxonomy): Eukaryota > Metazoa > Arthropoda > Insecta > Hemiptera > Delphacidae > Nilaparvata > Nilaparvata lugens. Next base: position 16,647,154 of record NC_052517.1, on the reverse strand, counting down.
ATTAAAAATCATCATGAAAAGTCATTAAATGGTAGTACACCACGTTTCTGGAAACTTTTTACTGGTGACTGGAGTTATTGTTTGTTATAAGTAACACAAAAATCAAAATAATCATGAGAAAGAAAACTGCTGATGAAAGCGAATAAGAACACCACTCCATTGTTCTATTGTCTCGGCTGCTTTGCTGAGCCTGGCTGGAGGGATCAAATAACCAACTGGATTGATTTTTCGTCTGTCCGCTAGGCGGAACTACGCCGACCATTGCTGGGTGGAAGATGTTACTGCGGCCGCTCACATTCCCACCAACGTTGCTATTATTTGCTGTCTCAGCGCCTAGTCCAAGTCAGACAAGCATCCAGCCTGCACTGCGGAGCTAGCTTTACACTATAAGGCCTCTTTCACACGATAGGAGACGTGCAACTTGAACACTGAGCAGTGTTCACGTTTTTTTGTCGAAGTACATTGAGTCCAATCATGTCTTTCACATGGTGATCCCGAGCCAGGAACCTCCTTTTGTCACGTCTTTTCCCCTCGAGGCAAGCAGAAACCGGCTTGGATCGAGATACTAGCGGACAAATTGCCGCTTTCACATGGTGATTCTACATCTCTCCGGTCATCACTTTTTCTCAAAATCTATCTTTCTTGAAAATGAAGATAGAAAGATTCTGATTTCGGATTTGGTTTCAGCGACCCCAAATTCTTAAAAGCGTAAGTCCCGTTTTCAAAAATATCTGAAAACAAGGAAGTTATGGCTGTTTTTAATAAAGCTTTCTATTATCATATAATTATACGGTAAAAACGAACAGGTACTGTACTATACAGTACGTATATACTGTAGCTATTATAATACAACTTAGACTGTATTTTTGTAGGAAATTTGGTGGGCTATTTATCTTGATTTCTGAAAATACCCAAAAAAAAGGAGTAAGATAACTTTGAAAAACCAACGTTTTCCTGCCAATTGACAAAACAGATTAAAAATTATTCTAAGACATATTATGTCTTGAACTAAAAACGTGTAACAGATATCCAGATCACTATTCAAGCTATCAAGCTTTTCATAAATTTATTTGTGTTCCCATGGCAGTAGGTTTGCGCCCAACGTTTTCACTTAAACATTTCTGTGATAATTATCAAATTATGATAGAACACATTATCGTATTGATCTTCTAAATCCAGTTACATGCACATCGATTTCCGTAATATTTATTTTACCGTTCCTATGAGTTCTACCAGGTTCAGCGCAACTTGTTAAATATCATTATGTTTGATTCAACAGAATTCATAAGAACGGCAAAAAATCGAAGAACAAAAAAGCCGAAGTTCGTGTCGACGGTATACGACATAGAAAGCAAAAGCTCGCGTTTGGTCCATAGTTCTACGACTGAGGATTCAGACCAGTGACTAAAATCGACAAGCCATGATTATGTCAATCACTACTCATATAATAATACAAAGTATAGAACTTTTTACTATGATACATGGTTTTCATTCTTTAATAAAAATAAAAAGAGATTCCGGTGTCAAAAGCATCAAGGTCGCCAGGCTGGTCTGGACTATTCATGACTTCCTCAGTATGCATTATCCACTCATTCTAATACAAACACAGACATCAGTTTCGTTTTAGTTGGAATGGAATGACTTTTTATATTCTTTCAGTTCTTAATATTTACTGGTATTTTGGAGTTATATTCAACTATTTGAACCTGATAAATTAGATTGTTGAACGACAATTGAAATTCAGTGAAGTTTACTTGTCCTTTTCCTCGTATTTTATTGGGTGATGAGTGGAGATGATTTATGATATCATATTTTGGACTCATTTTTCCAAAGTTTAATTTTTTTTGAACTTTTAAAAATTAAAAATGTTCATGTTTAAACTTTTTAGGTGTTTGAAAACTTCTTAAAACCTTTGCCTGTCTCTTCATGAAGCAGGAGTATTGTTATCTTTGTACGTTTACTATATAATCATATGATAATGGAAAGCTATATTAAAAATAGCTATAGGTAACTCCCTTGTTTTCGGGTATTTTTGAAAATGGGACTCTAAAGAATTTGGGGTCGCTGAATCCGAATCTGAAATCAGAAATCTTCTATCTATATTTTTAAGGAAGTTAGACTTTGAGAAAAAGTGATGAGTCATACTTTGAGCAAACGTTGGCGTAATTGTTAGATTTGTCGGCTTATTTGTAAGATCCCCATGTGAGAGCACAGGAGAGCTGCGAAATATGAAATATGATCGTCCATAATGTGATCTTCAGGAGCCAGGATTCTGCCGTGTGAAAGAGGCCTAAGGATCCAACACTAACAATTTCGATCAAATGCAATTCAAGATGGCGGCTAAAATGGCGAAAATGTTGTCAAAAACAGGGTTTTTTTGCGATTTTCTCGGAAACAGCTCCAACGATTTTGATCAAATTCATACCTAAAAAAGTCATTGATAAGCTCTATCAAATGCCACTAGTCCCATATCTGTAAAAATTGCAGGAGCATCTATGCAAAGTTTGATTTTGGATTCCCAATTAAACAAAAATAATGATTTAAACAAAAAACTTCAAGTGGAAAAGATTGAGCATAAAAATCTCTACAATTAATTTTCAGTAACTTTTTCACCTAAAATTGTAAATAAGCTCAAAAATTGAGAAAATAATATTATTCAATTGCAAACTGTTGATTCTATTAAATCATTCACTATGAAGAGATAGAAGACTTTGTGTGTCTGCAGCGCTATAATTGTCCTGTCACATGCTGGCTCAGATCTTAGAATAGTAGACTTGAGATGCGCGTGAACACTAGCGTCAGTTGATCAATTTTTATAACGGCAAGGAAAGTTGTGTGAGTGCGCCACACCAGATTTTTTACTTCTACACTTGCCAAAGTTGAGAATTATTATAAACTAGCTGGCCCGGCGAACTTCGTACCGCCAAAGAGTTAATCCATCTCATGACAAACTTTAGCTGGATGCACACCTTAGGAGGCGCGATGCGGCATTTTGCATCCAGGTGCTTCTTGCTTATATTGGTTTGAATGGGAGAACTCACACACACTGAATCGGACATGGCGTGGAACGGTGTGATAAGGCAATCTCCATAAGATCAACACTTTGTATCACCAAACCGCGCCTCCTAAGGTGAGCTTAGTCTTCGCTTAATCTGATGCACTATATTTTTACATTCTTTGCCTTATTACTATAGGTAAGAAAATTATTGCTGTCGGATCCTTATACTGTAAGCACAGTATACATACAGTACGGAAACTTGGCTATATCCTGACGCCAAAATCCGCCATCTTGTTAGGAAGCGCCGCATTGTAATAGTATTGATGGTAGGTTCGGATCATTTCAATGATCCGGATCGATTGATCTCATTCACTGCCACGAGCCAATCAGAAGACCAGGATTGGAACTTTCCAAGGTCACGTGACGTGTTTAGTATTGGCGTCATGTAAAAAGCATTGGTTAGATAGGCGATTGATTACAAGTTTCCATTCTGTATATTCTGTGCTGTAAGGACCTTAAGTTCCAAAATTCGAGTCATTCCGTTAATTGGGAGATGAGATATCGTGTACACAGACGCACATACACTCATATATATACACACACACACACACACACACACATACAGACCAATACCCAAAAACCTCTTTTTTGGACTCAGGGGACCTTGAAACACATAGAAAATTAGAAATTGGGGTACCTTAATTTTTTTCGGAAAGTAATACTTTCCTTACCTATGGTAATAGGGCAAGGAAAGTAAAAACAGATCTACCAACGGCTGTTGGATAATGCAAATTATTATAATAGCTGATTTTTATTTCTGTGTGTGGCCAGCTCACAAATCTTCTTCCATAAGGATTACATGTAAACTTTGAAGGACCATAGGGAAGAGTCCTGGAGTCTGATCGTAAATTTGATAGACCATAAACATGCTCCTGAACATAACAAACACAACTAAACAAAATCATCAAATTCTGTGCACAAATTAAAAAGTTATTGAACGACAAAATTTGAGGCTCAATTTTTATTATTATAAAATTCCAGTCTCTAAACAGCTGATTGATTGGTGGTTTCAGCCATATGAACCATAGTCATCCAAGTTCCATGATGACACAAAAGTTTCATGAATGAAAAGTATTGATAGCATGTGAATGCCATCATAGACCACAACATAGTGAGAATCTCAGAGTGGGTAGATTTTAATTTGTCTGAATAACCTAAATTATTATATTCAACAGTTGCCAACAGTTTGCAATTGGATGATCACATTTTCTCGAATTTCGAGCTTATTTTTAATTTTAGGTGAAAATGTTACAAATCATTTGTTGTAGAGATTCTCATGCTGGATCTTTTCCACTCAAAATTTTTTGTTTAAATTTTATCTGAAGCCTGATAATTGAGAATCTAAAATCAAACTTTGCATAGATGGGGCGGAGCTCCTGAAATTTTTACAGATATGGGTCTTGTGGCAGTTGATGGAGCTTATAGAGCTTATTTCAGGTATAACTTTAATCAAAATCGTTGGAGCCGTTTTCGAGAAAATCGCGAAAAACCCTGGTTTTGACAACATTTTCGCCATTTTAGCCGCCATCTTAAATCGCATTTGATCAAATTGTTTGTGTCGGATCCTTATATTGTAAGGGCCTTACCTTACAAATTTAAAGTCATTCCGTTAATTGGGAGATGAGATAACGTGCACACAGACGCACATACACTCATACACACACACACACACACACACACACACACACACACACACACCACACACACACACACACATACACACATACAGACCAATACCCAAAAACCTCTTTTTTGGACTCAGAGGACCTTGAAACACATAGAAATTTAGAAATTGGGGTACCTTAATTTTTTTCGGAAAGTAGTACTTTCCTTACCTATGGTAATAGGGCAAGGAAAGTAAAAACAGATCTACCAACGGGTGTTGGATGATGCAATTATTATAATAGCTGATTTTATTTCTGTGTGTAGCCAGCTCACAAATCTTCTTCCATAAGGATTACATGTAAACTTTGAAGGACCATAGGGAAGAGTCCTTGTGTCGGATCGTAAATTTGATAGACCATAAACATACTCCTGAACATAACAAACACAACTAAACAGAAATCATCAAATTCTGTGCACAAATTAAAAAGTTATTGAATGTCAAAATTTGAGACTCAATTTTATTATTATAAAATTCCAGTCTCTAAACAGTTGATTGATTGGTGGTTTTAGCCATATGAACCATAGTCACCCAAGTTCCATGATGACACAAAAGTTTCATGAATGGAAAGTTTTGATTGCATGTGAATGCCATCATAGACCACAACATGAATTAAATTAAATCGCTGCCTTTATTAAAAACCTAGGAGGGCGAAGTTAGGGCGCAGCCGACCCTCTCTTACACTTAACCCTCCATACAATTCTAAGTTACAACTAAAACAACATCATAAACCATGAACTAAAGTAAAAGAAAACAATAACTTAGAAAACAAATTAACAAGAAAAATATATAAATATAATAAAATTAAAAAAAAAAGAGAAAACTTGAACTCCTTTCAAATTTAAGTACGGTACGTGGTGAGAATCTCAGAGTGGGTAGGTTATGATTTGTCTGAATAACCTAAATTATTATATTCAAAGTTCAATATTATGTGTTAATGTGGGAAGTGGAGTTTATACTTCTTTATACTAACAAGAGGAATATGTTTATATTATTAGAAATGTTTTGATTCTTGAATAATAAACACAAACATTGAAAGGTTATTTGATCAGCTGTTTCATCACACTAATTTAACATTTAACACAAATTTAATCTTGTCTCAGAAGATAAATTTATTTATTATTAATATTAAATATCATCTTCTTTCTTTCAGGACATAAATTTATTATCTATTATTATTCGAATTATCTAGGTACTTGAACAAAACAGTTTTTAGCATGTCAAAAATGTTGTTTTCTGTAAGATAAGAGTGGATTGTGAAAGCAAGAAAATGTTGAGAAATTATTTTTCTAATTATGAACAATGAACAAATGACCCACCCACCTATTCATTCAATCTTAATATACGCTGAATTATTTGTAGCACAAAAACTGACGATTGAAGCAATATTAAGCAAACCCAGGTTCTATCCAATGGATATGGTTTTTAGTGATTTTGAGGTCATGACTATAAGTCAATTATACATAAAAACAGTAATTGAGTACTTAATGAAATATAGATCCGATTTTCCTTTCTCATTAAACTCTACACATAATTATTATAATCTAAGGCCACTGCTAACAAATATGTAACCTATAACACTAAAATTGAATGTATAAGGAGGCAGTTAATTTTAAATTTTATGCAGGGTTGAAGTATTCTCATGGAACTGAATTTCCGTTAGTGATGAAAAATACATTGGTAGGTATTTTGGAATATTTCAAACTTGTATTTTCCTTTCCCACGGAATTGTGCTCTGTCTCCACGTGGACCGTCGTCTCATTGGTGGGAGGGGAACATTATTTGCATGGAAAAGCTAGTTTGAATCAATCCGCAAATCAATACAGATTTGAATGTAGAGGTAGCCTCGGGCCTCTCCAGTGCAGTTTTTTCCCACTTGAGCATGTAATTTGAAATAAGTTTTCATTGAGAGTAATAGAAACAAATTTGTATCAATGTATTAGTCTTCATCCTGGGATGAATTGCAGTATTTTATTAATTGTTTGAAGTGAATGTGTAATTTTTATTGAAAATATTATTACTGCCTAAAAAGCAGTCATTGGGTCATGTCAGTGGCCCTGAAAATGATCAGTTGCGACCTGAAAACTCTGACACCAGACCTGAGCCAGCCAGGTCACTCGATACTACGAGTTATAGAAAATATTAGTGATAACATCCTATGTAGTGAAAATTCGGATAGTGATGGATCTATACTCTGAACAATGGTGAGTGACATTGTATTTTCTAGCTCATGCTTAAAGCCCTTGAGTGACCGAGTCCCTGGTATTATGAATTTGAAGTGGAGAAATGAGTAAAGGTCACTCTACCTTTGTTAACAGTTCAAATCCCTGATCAGTTAGCAAAATCTCAAAAACAGTTCTCTGGAGTTAATGATGAATGCACAATAAATTGTTACAGATTATTTGTTGTCAAAATTTCTAGTAGTTAGTTCAGACAATAAAATTTACAAGTTGAATAAAAAAAATAGTTGTTTATCAAGTCCCATGACTCGCCCTTTAGTATTTTTGAGCTTTTCTACCACCATCTAGGGGCGGTTGCAATAACAATACAGTTCATGAGCGAGTTCTATAACCCAAGGGGTCACTAGTAAAATTTCTATATTATTAATGGGTATTCATAATTTATATTATGCCACCATATTATGATCACTTACATGATCATATTTATGTACCCTGAATTATTTGTAGCACAAAAACTGACGATTGAAGCAATATAAGCAAACCCAGGTTCTATCCAATGGATATGGTTTTTAGTGATTTTGAGGTCATGACTATAAGTCAATTATACATAAAAACAGTAATTGAGTACTTAATGAAATATAGATCCGATTTTCCTTTCTCATTAAACTCTACACATAATTATTATAATCTAAGGGCCACTGCTAACAAATATGTAACCTATAACACTAAAATTGAATGTATAAGGAGGCAGTTAATTGACATAGGTACAAAAATAATAAACCTTATTCCAAATCGCTTTCTCATGGACAATAAGATCAGCGGAAAAATTAAACTGGATATAAAAAACTAGACATACAATGATTTTTTTTTCTATTTAGATATATAAGACTCAAGATTTCTGCTCCAGCATTGTTTTTTTTTCATTTTTCAGTGGACTCACTGACCTTTAATTTGAGTACCTATTCCTCTGTTTTTTCTTCCTTCCCACATTTATCCCTTCCCTTTTTTCCTCATCACTTTTCTCTTCTCTTCTTTGCCTGCCTATTACATGGGAAACCATAGTTGGCTAGGTATCTTCCTCTCTTTTTTCTCTTCTTCAACACACCCAACCACAAAACCAATGGTTTTTTCATATTTGTAGCTTTTTATTGTATTTTATTTGTTTGTAATTCTTTGTCATTTTGTTTTGTCTTTTTTTGTGTTTTAATAAATTGAAAAAAAAAATTGGAAAATTGAAAATGTATATGTATGTTAGTACATGTATTTGGATACACCTTATAGCTTGAAATTATTTGGAAAAACACTTACAAAATCATCATTTGAGCTCTGCCTTTGGTTAACACTGTGGAAATTCTATCTAGCACTTGAATGTCATCGAGTTTGACATGGTCAGTGGGTAGAGTTGTCTCTGAAACATTAAAAGAGCATTCACTTTATACTGGAAATATGGGGGAGAGATAGATATAGATAAGTTAAGATTGCGATTAATCAAATAGTCTTTTTAAAAATGAATTTATTTTTTAACCACATATTACAATAATTTTATATCTCGCGATAGAGCTCCGTCCGCTATGTCCGTTAGCTTGGAACTGACTACTAAATACAATGTTACCTTCCACTACAACTATGCTACATCAACAATAATGGAATGAGGAGTGCTGACTACATAAGTAATTAGCTATATAACTCCTCCATCCCTAAAAAGAACTTCGGGGGTAGGGTTGTTAACAATGTTTACATTGGGTGAAACTTTTCTACTTAGATAACGATACAATAGAACAATTGACATTAGAATAAAAATTACATACAAAATAATTGTCCAAAAACTTATGTTTGTAGTTAAAATACTTTCTTCCCTTATGGGGGTGTACTAATCTTGTTAACAGCAATCGGATTAAAATTAAGATGTTCTAAATTAATTGTGAATTCTGGTTCTTGGTCTTCATTCATACTATTGATAACGTTGTCTAGGTTCAATAACTTAGGTCGATATTTTGATTCAGACAAATGATTAAGTATTTTACCATTATAATAATATGTATTGTTGTTGCTATTAATTAAATGAACTCCTTTTACAGATTTTGTTATCGTTTCTGCTTGCTTGTCAATTTTTATGTTTTCTTCATTTGGAAAGACACACAAATAGCTATTCAATTCTGGAATCCATTTTACAATACTATTACCTATTTTCATCTTACTATATTTACAGTTTGATGTAGTTCCTGATTCAATAATTTCTTTTTCACATTTCAATTTGTCATTACATAAACTTTCTACAGAACAAATAAAATTTGAACTTGTTTTTCTAGTGCATTCACTAGTTAGACCTTCAATTGATATCTGACCTTAGGAACAATAGTTACATATCCATTTTGAAACATACTAGGTACAGAAAACAACTTGTATAAGTTATAATTAAATTCATCTACGATTGGTAAGTTCAAAAAGTGAATGATTTCTTTAGACGTTAGTTTACAGTTTACATTTATCAAATTTTTGTATTCCCACATATTTTTCAATTCAGGTTTCAATGGTAATTTATTCTGATAGTAACCAGCAATCTTGGTTATCTGATAATACAATTCTTTAGTTGAAATAATGCTAGGATGTAAAACTTTCAATTTGCAGAATGTTAAAGAGTTTTCAATATCTTGGATCAAACTTAATACAATGTTATATAGAATATTCAACTGGTTCAGCAAATCTCTAAATTTCTCTAGTTCTACATAGTCGCTAAGTTTATCATTTACAAATTAAATTTATTCTCCAACTCATTAAAATTATAATTAACAATGTTCAACGTCTGATTAAATTCAGCAATAAGTTCTGAACTCAATGAATATTGGGCTGATATTTGATCAATCAAACTGTTTTGATTAGTTTTCAAATGTTCAAGTAAATAATCGTATCTTTCACCATCATACGAGTCCAAATTTCCAGTAATAAATTTTATTGCGGCTCCTATGCCATTCAATAGTCCTCTTTTAGATCTCTTATCATTAGTCACATTATAGCCATAATACCCATGAACTCTTCACATCCACATCAACATAAGTTAGCTGCATTCCACTCTCTTCTCAACAGACTGATCAGAATCCCAATGTCTACAGAAAACTACAACAAAGAACTTGGAACCATCTTAGAAATTGCAAGGAACAACGGCTACAAATCAGAAGTTATTTGGAACATTCTCAACAGGAAAAAACAGAAGGAAGCCACCAGATTAGTGTATTCTCAAGAGGATAGGAATCAGACAGGCAGCTGGATCACCCTACCCTACATTGGAAGAATTTCCCAACAAGTGGGGAATGCAATCAAGAGAGAAGGACTGCAAGTTGCCTTCAAGTCAACTCCAGTTGATGAACTCCTCCAAGGACCCCATAGCAGATCAGGAAAAAGTGGAGTATACAAACTGAACTGTGCTGAATGTAATGCCTGTAAAATCAATTGATGAACTCCTCCAAGGACCCCATAGCAGATCAGGAAAAAGTGGAGTATACAACTGAACTGTGCTGAATGTAATGCCTGTTACGTGGGCCAGACTGGTAGATCCTTCAACACAAGAATTGCAGAGCATACTACAGCCTGGAAAACGGGTAATATTAATTCAAATTTTGCAGACCATCTATTAGAGAGTGGACACAGTTTTGACCCAAAAAACAATACCGACATACTGCACTTTTGTCCTAAAAGCAGGCTATTGAATATTTTAGAAACAGTAGAAATTCAAAAAATAGAAAAAGACAGTTCAATAACAAGCCTTAATGATCATATTAACATATTCCCCTGTAATAAAAGTAGGTTAGTTCAAGACCATCTAGAATAAACCAAACCAAATCTAAACATGTTGGGGGGAAAAAATTAGACTAGTTTGTTAACCCAATTTTCAGTAGTTTTCTATGATTCTTGATAAGTATTTCAACAGTGATGATGATATTTCACAATTTCTTCATTTTATTACAAATTCCACTCTGAAATCTTTTTAACTTACATAAACTATTTTACTGCCTTACACCTATTTATTTTATCATAATTTTTTTCATATGAAATAATCATGTAATTTCAATAATTTGTTGGAATTAAGAAAATTAGAATTAGCAATCAATTACAATGATCAAGTGGCTCTTGCTTTTCTTTTTGTTAGTTTTATAATAAGTAAAAAGTTTTTCATAAAAAGTAGGCCGAAATCATATAATTTCTAATAATTTTGTTAGAATTAAGAATATAAATTAGAATTAGAATTAAAATCATAAATTAAAAATAGGAATGATAATTAGTCAGAAAGATCAGTAGCTCTTGCTTTTGTTTTTGTTACGAATTACGGTACAACTAGTCACTTTTACCTTTTTCTATACTTGGAATGTAGGTAACGCTAATAAATAAATAACAAAGCTTCAAATAATTTCAAAATTATTTTGCGTTTTTGCCAATGGAGAGGCCTGTACCCTTAGACCAGTTATAGAATAGACACGGGCACGGCCTGTTGTATATTCATACTGAAAGTCGATGAAGCCAACATCTACTGCCATATCTCCAGATTGTGACGTCAGTTTCAGATAGAAAACTTTTCTGTAGAGTTTGTTTACATTGTTTTCCATTGCAAATTGTGTCTATTTCAGCGGGAATGAAGCTGGAGTTTACCATTCTGATGAATAATGATTCATATCCTTCTGAAATGAGCACAATCTGAAAGTTTTCTATCCGATGATGACGCACGATTTGGAGATATGACAGTAGATTTTGGCTTCAGAGGCTAGACTTCCTTGCGTGTCTATTCTATAATTCTGGTCTAAGCCTGTACCATAGATTGTCAGTAAATAATACAAACTTGAAAAATCGGCTAGTATCCTGACACTGAAGTCCGCCATCTCGAATGAAAGTTTATACCGGGTACCGTAATTCAAAAAGGACTTCACAACTTTAAAACTCATATAATTCTTATTAAACAAGTTACAGAGCTGGTTTTGGTGTTGTTTTGAAGGAAAACACTTGTTTTTAACCTTAAACTAGAGGTTTCCTTTGTGACTTCCGTTGGTTATCCTGCAGACATCCCATCAATAGTCGATTAAATACAAGACATAGATATGACTTGATAACACTGACGAAGCAAAACACTGAAAAGCCACAGTTATCAACAATGTAAACTGTATAACAATCGACCTTTGTCCATTAGATTGTTGCTGCTTATCATTTTTAAAAGAACTATTGCAGGATGGCTTAAGGTTAGATGAGTATCTAAATTGTAATGATTTTATAAATGTGACAGATTGACACAATTATTTAAAAAATGAAAATATTGTTAAACTGATGATGCCTATTGTAAACTTGTTTTATTCTATGGCAAAACAGGATCTTGTATTCTTTTTTCTCAGACTTGCACTATATAGCATTTCAGGTTTAACTTGCTCAAACAGCAGTGCAAATCCTTGCTCTAAGTTCAGGTAGAGTGGCTGGCAAAGGAGGTACATAGGTACACAATATCTTATATGAAACCCCACAAGAAAAAAAAAATACAGTGGTGTTAGTCTGGGGACCGAGCGTGCCATTCAATTGGCGCATTACAGCCAATCTACTAATTTGGTCATCAAGAAAATATTAGATGTTAGTCAGGTAGTGTGGTGATGCGCCATCTTGCATAAAGAAAACATTTCATTCTTGGTCATCCTCATTGATCTGTGGTATCAAAAATTTTTGCAACATATCAAGGTACACACTATGCCGGTTTCAAACCAAAACCAGTGAACTCTAAACTAACTGGAATGGACTAGCAACACAAAAAAAGTGAGGCAGCTGGTAAAGATAGGCAACCCGCATTGCTGTGGGATTCGTTCATTTTGTTACGCATTGGCTCTTATGGGAGAATGCATTGCACAGTCTCAATTTCTATTTTATTTCTATATTGTATGTCTTATTCCACGGAAGCGTTATTTTTCCTTTATTTCCATTGTTAACTTTTTGAGAGCAAAAATAATGAAATAGGTTGAATATTAATAAAGAAAAGAATTTTTTTTATTTGTGACTGCAGTAGTTTTAGTATTGTCAACTTTTCACAAGCATGGGAATAACTTTGGGCCAGATTTAAGAGAAGCGTATTATTAATTTATTTTTATTTATTTAACAAGGACAAATATAAACTGTCATGAAATGATTGAGAATGAAAAAACAGGCTCATAGTCCAATCTCATATTTTTCACAATAAAAGTAGGTAAATAAAATAAATTATGATGATTCAATAACACAGGATTATTAAATTATGTAATGATAGCAATATACTAGGTATTCTGATAACATTTCAAATCAGTGTGGGAGTTTCAGAAATGATGCAAAGAAATCTATGAAGAAACATTATATCAATTATTGCATTATAATTATGACCATATGATAAGCAAACAGTAAAATATGCTAAATAATAATTATTTTATAATCATAAATTATATAAACAATAATACACATATAATTATACACATAAAATTATTTTATAATTGTAAATTGAACGATTATTAAATTTATTTGAAATGGGAAGATTTCAAAAATTAATTACAATTCAGCTGATAACAATATCATATTTTTCAAAATAAAAGTAGGTACCTAAAATAAATTATGTCATCTCATGATGATAACACAGAATTATTAATCATTATTGTAAAGCTCAAAATTCATTAAATGTATATTTTTTCGAACTTATAGATTCTATTAGATTATAGTATTATTCTATTAGATTCTATTAGTATTATATGCTGCTACTTACACTAAATTTATATTATACATTATACATAAAATGTATGATACGCCTACCTACATAATATACCATACACAAATTATGATAAATGAAGTAGGGACGTTCATTTTGTCATCTTGTAAGTTCATAATTGAAAATTTCTTTTGAGGCTCGTATCCTCTAAAAAACACTCTGATTCGGTTTGTTCGGCTGGCTGGAATACGTTTCATTTTCGTTTTCAATGGAGAGCTGTTTGAATTCGTCTGATAATATTCTTTCTGAGCGTTTTCTCCGAAATTATTATCAAACTCATCATTTTGCATTTCGTCAATTGGTCAACCTGTCATTTGAAACAGTCTTGGTCTTTTTTGGGACGATTGTTGATTGAGGAAATGCTCATTGGCATTGGTTGATACAATTTTGGGGTCTTGGTTGGTTGTAGTTTGGATTTTGAGCTGTTGGCTGATTTGTGTTGAAATACTGTGGTTTGGGTTGATTGTTTTGAAAACGTGTTGAGGTCTGTTCATGTGTTGATTTTGGAAGTGTTGATTTTTGTTTTGAAAGAACTGACCTTTCTGATTTTGAGTGTGATAGAACTGTTGTCTCTGAGGATAGTTTTGCATTTGATAGCTGGGATTACTTTTGTGTTGGATTTGAGTGTTAGGCTTTTTCAAATTAGAGTGGTCTTGAAAGAAACCAAATTTGAACTGGAAGTCATTGGATAGCATGTTTAGAGCACTGTCCAATGAACTGGATTTTTGGTTCTCATGAGAGACCCGAGAGGCTCTCTTAATCCTCTTAGCAATACTCTAAGTGCTAATCCATTTACATACTGACACATGACTTCTGATATTGTAGGTTTTTGTTTCGGAATACGAGCTCTGTAAATTCAGAAGTTTTTGGATTCGTTCATAGGATGAAAAGGGTGATTCACCTGATTCTTGTTTTAGTTCAGCCATTTCAAGATTGAGAGTAAGCAATCTCTCTTGTCCACGTAACTATTGATCAAACTTTTCTTACATCAGGCATGCATAAGTGTTAGAACTAGTAACAATGTCAAGAGCTGGGCTTTTAATACGGGCAAGAATAGTAGAATACAAGTATTCGTTTTGGAATCATCTGGATTGGCAGTTACGTAAATTTCGCTACAAGTTTGTCACAATTGAAATAAAACGATTTAGCATAGTAGGCTCTCCTGAATAATCAGGGATCATGTCCAAGAATTCTTTCTTAAGGCTTTGCACAGCCTTAATTATGAAATCACATTGAATAAGGTCTCTAGATAGTCAGGCATAAGACCTCTAAGCCATCTAAGAACTTTTGTTTTAAAAACTAGTCGATTTTGTGTTCTCTTTATTTCAAGAGGAATATTGTTGAAAAACGTAGGGCCA
>NC_052517.1:16561101-16632044 GCF_014356525.2 Nilaparvata lugens | reverse complement strand
TCCAATTCCGGCCAGCTGCAAGATATTTTGAGTTCCAGATATTCCCAATTCATGCGACCCGAAAACTTGGGAGTGTTCTCCTATCAAGCAACACCAAAACCAGCTCTGTACCTTATTTAATAAGATTTATATGAATTTTCAAAGTTGTAGAGTCCTTTTTGAATTACCCATATATGATGAAGAAAGATAGCAGAACAGCGTTGCTGATCCTCTGTATTGTCAATGCCTTCTATAGAAGGTAGCTGATACAGGTTAATTGATGTAATATTAACTGTTCATAATTTAAAATAATCAATTATATTTTATTAAGCAAGAAATTATATTTTTAATAATAGTTCATATAGGTAATCAAGATCTAAATACAAGACATACCGATATGGTAGTTTAATTAGAATGCCATGGGTGTTGGGAAAAACTCAGTACTATAGTATGGTCCACGTTATAATGGCAGTGTAGGAAGATAGGAGAAAAGGGTTGCCAGATCTCAGCCTTGCCACCCAAACAGCTGATACTGGTATATCTGATGAATTTAACTGTGCATTATTGTTGAAAATTGTTAATCATATTTTATTTGTCAAGAAAATATATTTTTTAAAGATGTGATAATAAATTTTCATGATTGAGATTAAATATTTTGTCAATTAGTTGAATTTCCACATTGTTGATAAATGTGGACCTCACTATACCAGTATAATGGGGTGCCTACCAACTGACCCAATTCCCATTTGACCCAACCTACCACTTGACCCAATTTTTTTAAATCGAGAAAAGCCGCGAAACCACTTGACCCAATAGACATCTGACCCAATATACCATTTGCCCCAATATTATAAACATCACAAAACCATCTGACCCAATTGACATCTGACCCAACCTACCACTAGACCCAACTACTGTGCTGCGCTCTGGTGGCATAGTTTATGGTGCGCAAAACATCAATGCCTTCTTGATGAGTGGTACTCCTTCGACAACTTCAATAAATAACTCAACTGAGAAATGCAGTCTCATAAGTACCGGTAACCGAGAATTGTAGGGTACTATATCATGGAGATTATCTGATTTTTTTTTACAAATTTCGTTGTGCAAATTGTTTATTTCTCAGTAAATAAATAGTACAACCAGAAACATAGCTTCTGAAATATTCATAAAACTATGTAGGTAGGCTACTCTAAATCGATGTATTCTAGAAACACTTATCCAAATTTACTGAGGGAAGAAACTTGTGAGGAAATTTTTCAAGGCAGATTCCATCAAAGTCATTCTCTACAATTATTTATGTTGTAGGTTTTAACCTAGGTTATAAGGAATGTCCATAAATATTCATTTCCAATTTCTATTTCTAATACAGTAACTCAATTCCATTGTCTTACAGAACTTATATTGTAGGCTGTAGGATACCTGTCAACAGCTTTTTTCTGACTTAATGAAAACTATGATAGCAACAATAGACTACAATACTTGGAGTTAGGTAAAATCTAGTTGTGAAAAGTTACCTATATCAAATTGAATAATCATCAATCATTTACTGATTGATAAGATGCTTTTATGGTGGTTTTACCAAATCTAATAACCTCATCCAAATTTAATAATACAGATCTAACCTCAAAATCACAAAATAACACAAATCTAACCTCAAAGATAGCAAGAACTGTCAAAACAGTTGTGCTTGGTTTCAAGGCCTTCTAGACTTTTACCTGAAGAGTAGACCGTAGGTAGAGAGTAACCAAGCCTGGAACATTGCAGACGTTTTGCCAGAGTGCAGCACAGTAGTTGGGTCAAGTGGTAGGTTGGGTCAGATGTCAATTGGGTCAGTTGGTTTTTTGATATTCATAGAGTTGGGACAAATGGTATATTGGGTCAGATGTCTATTGGGTCAAATGGTTTCGCGGTTTCTCTCTATTTTAAAAAATTGGGTCTAGTGGTAGGTTGGGTCAAATGGGAGTTGGGTCAGTTGGTTGAGCCCCGTATATGTAGCCTACTTGATGAATACAAAATTTTTACAGCAATATCATTACACATCTTGAAAATTTTAATATTAGAAAAAAAAACTCGAATCAAACTCTAAGGGTCGGTTTATGAGCTCGGGATTTTGTAGTCTGAGGATTCCGTAATCCCTGGCGTAACGAAGTCCAGGACTAAAAAATGGGCACATGAGACAGGGCATAAGCTTGGATTATCTTTGAGCTGGCGCAACTTTAGACCATGGAGCAACTGTAGAATTCACAGGGAATTCTTGTTGTAATGTTGGCAACAGGTGATTGGAAGCACTCTCACCTATTATTTGTCTTCGTCTTTCGTGTATTCCTTCTCACTTGGAAGTTCACTGTCAACATTCGTCTATAGTTCACATTTTCAATTATAAAATAATCAATAATTATTTATAATAATAATAACCAATAATAATTTTATCAATAATCATCCCACACCTTCTTATAGCTTATACATTGAAATCATCCACATGTTTGCACAACCAATGAAGTTACCTCTATTAAGAAGAAGGTATTACCTCTATTATTAGAAGAAGGTACTTGTATAACATTTTCTACATAGTAATTTCAATATACAAGATTATTACCTACATAATTATTCACTTTATGGCGAACTAGTTTATTGTAATAATGCAACAAACTTATAATATCTCATTGTGATACATAATATTGAATATAATGGATTATTGAACGAGCATTAGCTAAGTTCTCACTTTTGACTTACTGAAGGCCAAAGTTGTTTTCTGTCTGTTTGTATGTTCAACAAGAACTTTAGAGAGAATTGATCAATTATCTTCAAATTTTGAACACAAATTCTTCGAACCTTTTTACAGGTCAAGTTCGTTGGACAATAAAATTGACTCACTCTTTCATCCTTTTTCAGGATACAAAAATAACATTGAAAGTGCATAAAAGATGTGTTTTGATTTATCATTCAGCTGGAATTATTTGCATGCTATTTTTGTAATTTTTTCATTCATTTGAAAAAACTGATGCTATTTGGGTGATATCACACAGACTGTCATACAGACAGACTTTATGCGTCCACACATGATTTCAGCTGAATAATACACAACTTTAATTTATAAGTTCTATAATTCATAATACTACTTGTGATAGCAGTTACTATGACAATTTTTTTTTCTTCTAAGTGTTGAATTTGTGAGTAGAAGCTCCTATTAGTGTTTACTAACACTTGATTATTAAATGTATAGGTATTCATTCATTTAATTTCATAAATAACGAAATCCATAATGAATCTTATACTGGATTAGATTAGAATAAATTAATGTTTATTTTAAATTATCTATATCCATTATGTAGTGTGTCATTCTTGTGTTATACGCTAAATTAAAAAAAATATTTTTCATGGCTTCCTTGTATTGGTCTTTTTGAGTTTGTCATTTGCTTGTAATTTTGTTACTTTGTCTTATCGTTTGTAAGTATTGAGATGTGACCTGTTTTCCTTACCTAGTTATTCGAACTCACTGCCAGCGCACAAGTTTTCTTTGCCGGTAGTGCCATTTTGTAAGTTAGAATATTTTTTTTATAATTCATTAGTATCTTCATAATGTTGAGATCATTGAAACGGTTTGAGATGTGCGGGTTTTGCCATTCATTTTCCTTTGAAATTCTGTATCGAAGTCATGTATCACATGACCACCTCCCTGTTTGAAACTATGAAGTTGGATTCGAATGAAGTTAGATCCTTATTATGGAAAAAAGTTTTGAAGCTACAGAAAGTATTTTTTTCAATTCGAATAGGATTACCATGGATTCTACTACTGTAATATCATACTTGTAAAAGATATATTCAGCTGTTTCCATAATAATTCTCACCAGATCTGTATTATTACAAGTTGCGGAACTCGGAGATCAATACAACAGTATTTATGAGCGAGTTTTTCAACCCAGGGAGTCTCTAGTAGATATATGATGAATATATTGAATATCATGGAAATAATTTTGGTTGTTTAAGTTGTTTTTTGCATTTACTGATGATATTGTGTTGGACATGAGTGAAACAAGTAATATGGTTTTGAGGGTAATGAAATTGTTCAGAATTCAAAGATGATCCCTAATATAACATTCTCTTTTGTCAAAAACGAAACAATAATGAGTTATTGACTTAATCCCGGACTTAAACCTTCCCTCTAGCAGGTCTAAGTTGAAGTCTAACAACATCATATTTCTGCCCAATATTATCTGATTTAAGCTCGGACTTTGACTCATAAGCCCACCGAGATTATCTTTTAGACCAGGGTTAAACCGTCGTTGTTCTCATAAGCCCAACTTTTTAATCCTCAGGTTTATCCCTGCGACGCCTCTATGCCACGGCTCAGCCAGACCTGAGCTCATAAAGCTGATTTTTAGACCGCAGCGCAAAAACCGGTTATTAATCCTGGACCACGCCTCGGGTCAGCCAGACCCGAGCTCATAAAGCAGATTTTTAGACCACAGCGCAAAAACCGGTTATTAATCCTGGACTAGAGATAACCCGGACCTAAGAAGCAACCAAAACAGCTGAAACACAAGGAATAAGCCCAACATAAATATCCTCGATCATCGACCAAATAAATTTAGAAACTCTCCAATTTGCACAGGATCACGATTCGTCAACCTTCTCCCACTAGGCCTACATCTCAAAACTATTAAGAGCAAATGATTGTTACGGAATTGAAATATTTGATTGTAAAGCTGCATTTACACCAAAGTTATTAACTTAATCCTTATAGATTCTATTAGATTGAGCATAACTTATCATACACATGATGAACATAATTATATAAATAATATATAATATATTATATGAGTTTGTCAAGCTCCGTTCAATCTAATAGAATCTATAAGGATGAAGTAATTAACATCTTGTATAACTTTGGTGTAAACGCAGCTTATGACATACTATACAGTCTGAATACATAGAGGGTGCATCATCAACATTTGTGGGGTTGGATTATTAGTATTTGACAATTCCCCGGTCTATTGACTGCTGAAGAAAAAAAACTGAAACTGAAACAATTTTACCATTTTTTCACCTTCCATTGGTTCATATGCTCTTAGAATTACTTCCAACTTTTTTACTTTCCTTGCCCTATCATCATAGTTGAGGAAAGTATTGCTTTCCAAAATAAATTGAAACTTTTCTTAATAGATGGTTTTTAATTTACAAGTTTTTTGACTTCTTCTGACAATAATTGAAAAAAATAATTTCAACTATTTCTGAGAAGCTTTCACCACCCACTCACCTTTTAAAACAAAAAGTTTCTAGCATTACTTGATAATTGAATTTTCGTTGACTGGGAAAACCAGATAGGCAGTGCCAAGGAATCTTGGAGTAGGCCTACCTCCACACAGACTGGTATGATGGCAGTGGATGAATGCTGATCCTTCACTTCTGTCATCGAATAGATGGGCCGTTCTACCAGTTGCTCCTTTATCATGCATTTGAACATCTTTTTTCGCCACACTTGGATGTAATGAGCTGGTTTACGTGCGTCATATGGAGGCCGAAAATGATTGTTTTCCGACCAGGCCGGTAAAACTTTATGGCCCTAGGGCTGTAAAATGACCTTGAATAACAGCTGATCGTGTCCGATCTCACAAAAATCATAGAGATAATCTCATAACGACTGTAATAATCTATATAATTATGTATCGTGAATCATGGTATCATGTCTATAATATATTTTATAAATTACTGTTTCATAATTTAATATTTATTATTGTGTTTTTGATATCAAACAATAGAATACAATGATATCTCCATAGCCTCAACAATATAATGTTGGCTGCATTGTCCATTGTCAGAAAGGTACGTATCGCAAGTATTTAAAAGTGAAGAATCAAATTTGAAATCAAAGTACAATAATTGTATCAATAGACTATTTAAAAGTGAGGTAGAGTAATAATTGTTTCTTTTTTATTATCGAATTCCACTTCCTAATGCAATACAATCAACAATAATAATAGGAAAATACAGCAAAGATCTAAAGTTTAAGGTAAGCCTACTGGTGAAACTCAGCCTTGACTGAAAAATTCCTAGTAATTTTTCCGTAATTCATTATTAAAACTTTTAGATAATTTTTCTTCAATATCAAACCATATAGAGAAAACATTAGGCCCACTCAAGATTGAATCTTCGAATGCTTTCTCTATGATTTAACTATTTTCAGAGCAATATTTTGTTGTGAAAATGCCGGCAAACCAGCTTCAAGTTTGCCACTATACACTATATGATAGTAGCCTACATAGTACGTTTCCTGACTTACAGGCCTCTACGATCAACAATACACAATGGCCGAGAGCGTAAAGGTGTAATACATCAGAACTCAAAGCTCAGTGAATTACAAACATGATCTAGGTTTGAACCTCGGTCAATGACATTTTTTTTGTTGATGAATTTTGACTTTTATTAGCTATTTTTTATATTAGTTACCGTAATTAAAATTTCAATCAATTTTTTAGATATATTTTGAGACAAAACTGTGAAATATGCAATTATATTAATTTTTTAATCACATTATTTCAAAATAGTAATGACAATTCTATTCATCCATCTATCCATGAGATATTGCACCAGGTGCAAAGCGTGAGCTATAAAAATTCAAACAATTATTCGAAATATTAATAGTATAAAAATATTGTCACTATTGTAAATTATTAATTAGTAATATTGAAATTAATTGACAGTGAAAGTTGTCATAACCAAGATTCAAACTATCAAAATACACTGTTTGAATTTTATTTATTTTCCAATTTCTTATAATATTGGGAAGTTTTTTTTTTGGTGTGGTGAAAAATAGCGTTCGCAACACGGGCAAAAATGTTTTTCCGGCTCTCAAACGCTTCAAGTTCTCGACTTCGTCTCAAACTTGAAAACCGCGATCTCGAGCCGGAAAACGTACATTTTCGACCCTAGGTGCGAAATATACTATTTCAGCATTCTTTACAAACTTGGGGAGCTGATTGAACAATTTAGGCCTATACTCCTTACAAAATTACTCCTGACTTGGAGGAATATGCAGCACAGAGAAATGGAGAGAGATCAGCCAATTATACTGATTAATAGAGTCATAGGTAGAAGCGCAGTAGCCAATTTGTCGATTAGAGTCAGTCAACTGAATGCTTCCAGAGAGGAAACTCCATAAGTTTAACATGAGCGCTTGAATATTCACTAGAAATTAGAGAATGGCTGGTGTAACTGGCCGGTTCAGAACGGTGACTTCGTCGCCATTGTATCCCTACCTCTGTATGCCTTCTCTGCTGCGCATGTCCCTCCCAAGTCCATATAGTCCAGTCAAGGACTTTTCACACTTTTCGAATTTCCCTACACCTTTTGCAGCAGCTTTCATGTTGAGTGTGAAATCTCCATTTTTGCAACAATAGACCAATTATTGACAAAGGAATTTGGAGGGAATGTTTTAAAAATTTTTTGACTTTGCAGCTTTTTGAGACTAGTTAGGAGGAGAACATATCAAAAGTCCCCAATCCTAACTCATGTGCTAAGGGGATGAGGGTGGTTTAAAAGTTGAATTTTTCAGCGTATTGCTTTCACGCTCATATCTTGAGAACAATGCGTTAAACCGACATGACTAACTATTCAAAAATGAAGCTTGATAAATTCTCTACACCTTTTTTTCAGTGGAATTTTGTGATATTCCAAACAGTTCCCGAGATATTCGCTGTTTAAGGTGTGTGGTTGTAAAAATAACAGGTTTTTATCCAATGTTTTGTCTTTTAGAGATTATAACTCTCCAACAATGCATAATAAAGACTGATGCTTATCGTAGGTTTGTATAGCATTTAATTCTCTTTGAAATGATGTATTATTTCACTTCTCCAAGTTTTCCTTTCATTGTTATAGGAGCTACAATGTAGTGGGTGAAATTTTCATTGCTGGAACAAGTGACAACTCAGTGGTTCCACACCTTCAACAGAGGGGATAAAGATGCGCATTTTTGCTATGTTCACCTACTAACCAGTCAAAATCAAGCTGTAAAGTCAAAAATTGTGTCACAGACACTCCCTTAAAATGTCATTGTCAAACAATAAATTGTTGCAGCAATGAAAATCGCACCCCCTACATTGAAGAAGCTCCTATAATAATGAAAGGAAAACTTGGAATAGTGAAATAATAAATCATTTCGAAGAGAATTCAATGCTCTTCAAATCTATGATAAGCATACGTTTTTATTATGCATTGTTGGAGAGTTATAAGCTCTGAAAGACAAAACATTGGTTAAAAACCTGTTATTTTTACAACCACACACCTTAAAGAGCGAATATCTCGGGAACTGTTTGGAATATCACAAAATTCCACTGAACAAGAAGTGTAGAGAATTTATCAAGCTTCATTTTTGAGTATAAGTGCTGCTATGTGGATGCATTTCTGAGTCCCAGTAAATCTGCTACAGAGTATATCTGCACCTGGAGTTTGGTGAAATGCACATTGCTCCTTTTCTTTTGTCTACTTTGTCTTTATATACAGGGTGTTTCAGAAGTAGTGTCGAGAATTTTAGGGTATTGTACCTGGATGCTAGGAGACTACAAATGTCATATTTGAAGTGTCCAAAACTCAGCGGTTATCCTTATAGCTGCCATTTTGTTTTTTTCACTTAAAAATTTTTATCTCAAGAACGAAATGTTGTATTGATCTGAAATTTGGCATGAATATTTATGCTATAAAGACTCAACTCAACTATAAAAAAAAAAAAAAATTTTTCGTTGAAATTTTTCAAAATGGCGGCCATTTTAAATTTTTGATGGCGAATATCTCGAAAACCGTCCATTTTACAGAAAATTTACAAGAGACAAAAAAGTTAGCAAATTTTTTCACGATTCCAATGATACCTAATTTATTAAGATTGGTCGAAGAATAACAGAGAAATTAATTTTTTTCGTACTGCATGCATGACCACTTTTCACCATTTAAAGATCAATATTAATTTTTTTTATAATTTCATGAAAACCGTTCTTATTACAGAAATATACAAGAATAACTTTCCTCCAAATTTTATTTTACATTGAAAAATATTAATTTCACTCAAATCGGTTCACTGATACTAATGCAGCAATTGCTCAAAATGCCGTCCTTCAACTTGATTACACAGTCTGCACCTTTCAATCATGGACCGTCGAACTGCTATAAAAGCATTTTCATCATCTTGAATGGCACCTGCTGCAGCAACCACTCTTGCCACAAGGTCTTCTTCGTTTTCTACTGGCGTGCTGTAAACAAGGTCTTTCATATGGCCCCAGAAAAAAAAATCTAAAGGGTTGAGGTCAGGTGAACGTGCGGGCCACGGTACTGGTCCACCCCGCCCAATCCACCGCTGACGATAGGTCATGTTCAGAAAGTCCGTAACAACATTTCCGAAATGAGCAGGGGCACCATCATGTTGAAACCAAATATTATATCTGTTTGCAAGAGGCACATCTTCCAAAAGTTCTGGTAGTATGTCTCTTAAAAAAGTAATGTACGTGGGAGAATTCAGACGATTAGGAAGAATGTATGGTCCAATCACGCGATTACCTAAGATACCCGTCCAAACATTCAGCGAAAATCTATGCTGATAACCACGCACTTTGACCTCATGAGGATTGTCTAAGGCCCAGACGTGACTGTTGCGAGAGTTGAAGATTCCTTCTCTTGTAAAGCTGGACTCATCGGTAAATAACACATTTTCTAGAAAATTTGGTTGGATAATGTCTTGCTGAAGAAACCAACGGGCACAGTTTACTCTTGGCTCATAGTTGCGTTCAACCAATGAGTGAACTTTTTGAAAGCGGAAGGGGTGAAGTCTTTCCTTGTTTAGTACACGCCACACAGAAGAAGCACTTGAATTGATTTGCTTTGCAACTGCTCTCGTACTCGTTCTAGGATTGAAATCGAATTTCTGCAATACTTCCTCTTCAAAAGCAACATTTCGAACTGCTCGAGGCCTACCAGCAATTACCCTGTTCCGTTCAAATGAACCAACTTCTCTCAGCCGATTGTGAGTTCTTGTGAACACCTTGTCGGAAGGGAGACGGCGGTTTGGAAATGCAGCTGCATACATTCTTCTTGCTTCGGTCGCATTGCCAAGAGCTGCTCCATACATGAAGTGAATATCGGTGTACTCCAGCGAACTAAATTCCATTACAATAATTAAATATTTGTGTAGAAGCAATGTAAGAAAATATTGAAACTGGAAATTTAAGATAGAAATAAGACCTAGGAAACGTGAGACTAAGAAATAGGAAGCACTACATCTGGTTCTTTACTTTTAATGAAACAACAATACTTTTACAAGACAAACATTATCATCTGAAAACCATTGTAAAATCATCTGTTTGCCCATATGGAGCCATACCGAGTTTCAAAGCTTCATCTTAAATACATCTGGAATTAAAAAATTAATATTGATCTTTAAATGGTGAAAAGTGGTCATGCATGCAGTACGAAAAAAATTAATTTCTCTGTTATTCTTCGACCAATCTTAATAAATTAGGTATCATTGGAATCGTGAAAAAATTTGCTAACTTTTTTGTCTCTTGTAAAGTTTCTGTAAAATGGACGGTTTTCGAGATATTCGCCATCAAAAATTTAAAATGGCCGCCATTTTGAAAAATTTCAACAAAAAAATTTTTTTTTATTTTTTATAGTTGAGTCTTTATAGCATAAATATTCATGCCAAATTTCAGATCAATACAACATTTCGTTCTTGAGATAAAAATTTTTAAGTGAAAAAAACAAAATGGCAGCTATAAGGATAACCGCTGAGTTTTGGACACATCAAATATGACATTTGTAGTCTCCTAGCATCCAGGTACAATACCCTAAAATTCTCGACACTACTTCTGTATATAAACACCCTGTATATTATATTAATGAGCAATACATGTATCTAGTCCAGACAATGGATGCTCATAAAAGGGTATGAAAGGAAAAGTTTGACCTCGCAAGTCTTTTAAGGGAAGTTATGAGGTAAACATACCACAAGTCCCCACCTCTACCTCCAGTGCTAAGGGAAAGATGGTGGTTCGAAGGTGCTTTTTATTTGTTTCTAGCATATAACTCAAAACCTATGCATGTCTTACGGACATGACTACTCCATACAAAATTGAAGCTTACATTATTTGCTACAATATTCATACAACAAATTTTTTTATAATATCTTCTATAGTTTTTGAAATATCAGCTCTTGAAGGTATAACATTTTTGAAAAACCACATTTGCCTCCAATTTCTATATTTTTGCTCTTATAACTTTTCAAAGTTTAATGGAGAAAATCCATACTGATTATGGGCTTGTAGATCATCAAATTCTTTCCAATTTGTATAGTAGCCATAAATGGAAAGGTATGATGAGCACTAAAGGTTTGTTGCAGTGCACACCAAGGCTTGCCACAATGATGCAACAATCTCCATTCACATTGCATGTTATTAATAAGCGATTTTAGATTATTCCAAACAATAATAAAACATCACATAACCCTCTAAAGGTAGGTCACCTAAAAAATAAGATCAATGATAAGTCTATAAAACGTTCACAAATATTAAGAAAGTAACATGTTTTGTAAGTAAATTAAGTGTTTAATAGCCTAATAAAATCAATAATATGCCATGGTTATCGAATTCATCATATATGAAGGACTCACTTAGCTGGAAGTCGTTTCTCCTGTATGTGTTCTGATATGTTTTTTCAAATGACTCAACTGAGCACTTTTGTAGTTACAAAACTCGCAGCTGAAAGGTTTTTCTCCTGTATGTGTTTTAATATGTCTTTTCATATTGGCTAACTGAGCACTTTTGTAGTCACAAAACTCGCAGCTGAAAGGTTTTTCTCCAGTATGTGTTTTGATATGTTTTTTCAAATCACTCAACTGAGAACTTTTGTAGTTACAAAACTCGCAGCTGAAAGGTTTTTCTCCTGTATGTTTTTTGATATGTCTTTTCAAATGACTTGAGGTATAACTTTTGAAGCCACAAAACTGGCAGCTGAAAGGTTTTTCCCCAGTGTGTTTTCTAATGTGTATCTTTAAATCAGTGAACCTTGGTGTTTTATAGCTACAGCGAGCACAGCTGTAGAGCTTGGTCTTTTTGCCAGCCACAGATGACTCAGTGCACTTTTCCACTGGAGAGATTGAATGCTCATTCAGTCCACCCACTTCTGTTGCATTGTCTCGGCCAGATGTGCTGCAGTTTGAAGGCCACATCTCTGGTTCACTCTTCACTGAACTTCCTTCAGCCTCTTGCTCATCTGCAATCATCCATAACAAAACTTAGTAAAAATAATTAATAAATTGTGGATTATGGATATCTTGTACATATAACAGGATATATAATTGAAATTCACATTATAGTGAGTGGAAATCATAAGACAACCGTTTGCTTTTTTTCTATTACCATTACCCTCTATAGTAGGTAGAAGTAGGTAGAATCTCACTATTAGGAGTCCTCAAAAAGTGTAACAGATGAAGATCATAGATTGAACTTGAAATTTGCAATAGAAAATGTTCAGTAAAGTATTACTAACGATATTTTTGAAGAACGTCAAAAACTGGAGAACCTTCAGTCGAAATCTAATTATAAAGATATGTTTGGAAAGAGATGATAATTTTAAATAATATCCATTACATCTTTTACTTTGTTTGATGTTTATGATCTTTATTTGAGTGCTAAAAAAGTAAAAAAAGACATTCATTGAGTTCAAAGCCAAATTACAAACAGTTTGTTGCAAATTTCATGCAGAATCTACGGTCTTTGACTGTTACACTTTTTGTGAGACATTTTGTATATATAGTGAGGTCCACGATATAATGGCAGTGGAGAAAGATAGGAGAAAAACGTGGTTGACGCATGGTTGACATGTGGCAGACAGCCCATCCAGGAGTAGCATTTACACAGGAGTTCCACTCCCAAACATCAAACCACTTTATGTAAGGAAGCTGGCCACAATCTAATCACCCGAGCAAGGAGTGTAGACCCTGGTCAATCAAGAATCGGATAGCAATAGAATGCATCTCACCATATGCCTCCTCTTTGATGAAAATCATGTTGTAGCCAGGGATTAGATAATGCTGTTGGCTGCAATCATCTTCCACTGCAGCTGGTTGCTGGCTGCTATCATCCTCCTCCTCCTCCTCCTTTTTAACAGTAACTGTCGCCATCTGCAACACATACAATTTGGGAGCTATTATACAGACCTTCATGCACTGACACATGATTTCGAATTGTGTGTGTGTGTGTGTGTGTGTGTGTGTGTGTGTGTGTGTGTGTGTGTGTGTGTGTGTATGTGCATCTGTGAACAAGATATCTCATCTCACAATAAATGGAATGACTTGAAATTTGGAACTTGAGGTCCTTACACTATAAGGATCCGACACAAACAATTTCGATCAAATGCTATTCAAATGATGGCTAAAATGGCGTCTGTGTACACGATATCTCATCTCCCAATAAATGGAATGACTTGAAATTTGGAACTTGAGGTCCTCACACTATAAGGATCCCACACGAACAATTTCGATCAAATGCAATTCAAGAATACGGCTAAAATGGCGAAAATGTTGTCAAAAACAGGGTTTTTGCGATTTTCTCTAAAACGGCTCCAACGATTTTGATCAAATTCATACCTAAAAAAGAAACTGATAAGCTCTATCAAATGTCAATAGTCCCATATCTGTAAAAATTTCAGGAGCACCGCCCCATCTATGCAAAGTTTGATTTTGAATTCCCAATTATCAGGCTACAGATACAATTTAAACAAAAAACTTCAAGTGGAAAAGATTGAGCATAAAAATCTCTACAATTAATGTTCAGTAACTTTTTCACCTAAAATTGAAAATAAGCTCGAAATTTGAGAAAATAGCATTATTCAATTGCAAACTGTTGGCAACTGTTGATTCTATTAAATCATTCATTATGAAGAGATAGCAGACTTTGTGTGTCTGCAGCGCTATAATTGTCCTGTCACCAGCTGGCTCAGATCTTAGAATAGTAGACTCGAGATGCGCGTAAACACTAGCATCAGTTGATCAATTTTCATAACGGCAAGGAAAGTTGTGTGAGTGCGCCACACCAGATTTTTTACTTCTACACTTGCCAAAGTTGAGAATTATTACAAACTAGCTGGCCCGGCAAACTTCGTACCGCCAAAGAGTTAATCCATCTCATGACAAACTTTAGCTGGATAACAAAAACACAACTAAACAAAAATCATCAAATTCTGTGCACAAATAAAAAAGTTATTGAACGACAAAATTTGAGGCTCGATTTTTATTATTATAAAATTCCAGTCTCTAAACAGCTGATTGATTGGTGGTTTCAGCCATATGAACCATAGTCACCCAAGTTCCATGATGACACAAAAGTTTCATGAATGAAAAGTTTTGATAGCATGTGAATGCCATCATAGACCACAACATAGTGAGAATCTCAGAGTGGGTAGATTTCAATTTGTCTGAATAACCTAAATTATTATATTCAAAGTTCAATTATGTTTTAATGTGGGAAGTGGAGTCTATATTTCTTTATACTTTTAAATGGAAATATGTTGATATTATTAAAAATGTTTTGATTCTTGAATAATAAACACAAACATTGAAAAGTTATTTGATCAGCAGTTTCATCACACTAATTTAACATTGAACACAAATTTAATCTTTGTCTCAAAAGATAAATTTATTTATTATTAATATTAAAATTATCTTATTTCTTTCAGGACATAAATTTATTATCTATTATTATTTGAATTATCTAGGTACTTGAACAAAACAGTTTTTAGCATGTCAAAAATGTTGTTTTCTGTAAGATAAGAGTGGATTGTGAAAGCAAGAAAAAGTTGAGAAATTATTTTTCTAATTATGAACAATGAACAAATGACCCACCCACCTATTCATTCAATCTTAATATTTGCTGAATTATTTGTAGCACAAAAACTGACGATTAAAGCTATATTAAGCAAACCCAGGTTCTATCCAATGGATATGGTTTTTAGTGATTTTGAGGTCATGACTATATGCCAATTATACATAAAAACCGTAATTGAGTACTTAATAAAATATAGATCCGATTTTCCTCTCACATTAAACTCTACACATAATTATTATAATCTAAGGGCCACTGCTAACAAATATGTAACCTATAACACTAATATTGAATGTATAAGGAGGCAGTTAATTGACATAGATACAAAAATAATAAACCTTATTCCAAATCACTTTCTCATGGACAATAAGATCAGCGGAAAAATTAAACTGGATATAAAAAACTAGACATACAGTGATTTTTTTTCTTCTATTTAGATATATAAGACTCAAGATTTCTGCTCCAGCATTGTTTTTCCATAAGTTTTTTTTTTATTTTTCAGTGGACTCGCTGACCTTTAATTTGAGTACCTATTCCTCTGTTTTTTCTTCCTTCCCCACATTTCTCCCTTCCCATTTTTCCTCATCACTTTTCTCTTCTCTTCTTTGCCTGCCTATTACATGGGAAACCATAGTTGGCTAGGTATCATCCTCTCTTTTTTTCTCTTCTCCAACACACCCAACCACAAAACCCATGTTTTTTTTATATTTGTAGCTTTTTATTGTATTTCATTTGTTTTGTCTTTTTTTGTGTGTTTTAAGAAATTGAAAAAAAATTGGAAAATTGAAAATGTATATGTATGTTAGTACACGTATTTGGATACACCTTATAGTTTGGAATTATTTGGAAAAACACTTACAAAATCATCATTTGAGCTCTGCCTTTGGTTTAACGCTGTGGAAATTCTATCTAGCACTTGAATGTGATCCAGTTTGACATGGTCAGTGGGTAGAGTTGTCTCTGAAACATTAAAAGAGCATTCACTTTATACTGGAAATATGGGGGAGAGATAGATATAGATATAGATATAGATAAATATAGATAGTTAAGGAAAGAGAGAGAGAGTGAGAGAGAACTGGATATTCTTACTCAGATAATAAGACTCATTATAGAAGACTGATTGATGATATTAAGTTTCTATTCTGGTATGACTTCCTGAATCAAACTTTACTAGCTCTAAACACAATTTCTATTTTCTGTAGAGCAGAATCTTTTCCATAGTTCAACCAACCTTTGCTAGATAGTTGTTCTTTTTCTTTACATTCGTTTTCCTCCATGTCTACGCCTTCTTCATGAAGAGTTGTTCCATTCACTTGTACTGGGATGGATGACACCTGAAAATAGACATGACTAGAGAATAGAGATACACATACATATACAAGATAGTTATATCAATAATTTATTATTGGTATCATGTATTTATTGAGGGAGTGTTAGTTCTAAAACTAAGATACTAAGAAGTTTCTTAATTTTCATCATGAGACATTAATTTTTCTATTGAAAAATAATTTTCTCACAAGATTTTGCTAACTTACATCTGGGGAGGCAGTCAGTTTTCAATTTTATGCAGGGTTCAAGTATTCTCATGGAACTGAATTTCCGTTAGTGATGAAAAATACATTAGTAGGTATTTTGGAATATTTCAAACTTGTATTTTCCTTTCCCACGGAATTGTGCTCTGTCTCCACGTGGACCGTCGTCTCATTGGTGGGAGGGGAACATTATTTGCATGGAAAAGCTAGTTTGAATCAATCCACAAATCAATACAGATTTGAATGTAGAGGTAGCCTCGGGCCTCTCCAGTGCAGTTTTTTCCCACTTGAGCATGTAATTTGAAATAAGTTTTCATTGAGAGTAATAGAAACAAATTTGTATCAATGTATTAGTCTTCATCCTGGGATGAATTGCAGTATTTTAATAATTGTTTGAAGTGAATGTGTAATTTTTATTGAAAATATTATTACTGCCTAAAAAGCAGTCATTGGGTCATGTCAGTAGCCCTGAAAATGATCAGTTGCGACCTGAAAACTCTGACACCAGACCTGAGCCAGCCAGGTCACTCGATACTACGAGTTATAGAAAATATTAGTGATAACATCCTATGTAGTGAAAATTCGGATAGTGATGGATCTATACTCTGAACAATGGTGAGTGACATTGTATTTTCTAGCTCATGCTTAAAGCCCTTGAATGACCGAGTCCCTGGTATTATAAATTTGAAGTGGAGAAATGAGTGCTACCTTTGTTTGAATCCCCGATCAGTTAGCAAAATCTCAAAAACAGTTCTCTGGAGTTATTGATGAATGCACAATAAAATGTTACAGATTATTTGTTGTCAAAATTTCTAGTAGTTAGTTCAGACAATAAAATTTACAAGTTGAATAAAAAAAATAGTTGTTTATCAAGTCCCATGACTCGCCCTTTAGATTTTTGAGCTTTTCTACCACCATCTAGGGGCGGTTGCAAT
The DNA here is from genome assembly GCF_014356525.2 of Nilaparvata lugens. NCBI lineage: Eukaryota > Metazoa > Arthropoda > Insecta > Hemiptera > Delphacidae > Nilaparvata > Nilaparvata lugens. Next base: position 16,614,737 of record NC_052517.1, on the reverse strand, counting down.
AACAATACAGTTCATGAGCGAGTTCTATAACCCAAGGGGTCACTAGTATAATTTCTATATTATTAATGGGTATTCATAATTTATACTATGCCACCATAATATGATCACTGGACATACATGATCATATTTATGTACCCATACTGTTTGTTTGTTGAATGAGCTGTTATCCTCTCAGACAAACATTGCCTTGTGAAAAGTGGTTGGATTTCAAGTATTTCTAATGCAAATGAAGTCACCTGTTCTTCATGCAGAATCTCCTGCTTGCCAAGCCAGGACATGGTGTAGTCTATGTCAATCTCAACTTTGACATCGGCCATGTCTTCTGGCCATTCAGCAGAATCCATTGGCTCAGACTTTACCTTCAAAAACAGAGGAAAACGGTTCAATAGAGCATAGAAGAGTATGTTGCTCTATATTATTTGTACTTGTATTGATGTCATATACATGATCTTCCAGAAGTAGTGTTGAACATTCTAGGGTATTGTTCCTGGTCGATAGGAGACTACAAATGTCATATTTGAAGTGTCCAAAACTCAACGGTTATCCTTATAGCTGTCATTTTGTTTTCTCCACTTGAGATTTTTCATCTCAAGAACGAAATGTTGTATTGATTTGAAATTTTGCATGAATATTTATGCTATAGACTCAACTTAAAAAAAATAATTTCAATGTGAATTTTCAAAATGGCAGCCATTTTAAATTTTTGATTGCAAATTTCACGAAAACCGTTCACTTTACAAAAAATTCAGAAAAGACAACAAAGTTACTAAAATTTATCAAGATTTCAAAGATACCTTATTTATTAAGACTGGTCGAAGAACACCAAAGAAATTAATTCTTTTTTACTGCATGCATGACCACTTTTCACCATTTAAACATCAATGTTTGAATTTTCAATATCAATTGTATATAAGATGAAGCTTTGAAACTCGGTATGGCTCCATAAGGCCATCCAGCTGATTCTACAATATTTTTCAGATGATCTTGTTTGTTCATGGTCATGCATGCAGTATGAAAAGAATTAATTTCTTTGTTATTCTTGTATCATGTATCATCGCATCTGCCCCCTGTGGGTTGGGGGAGCTTTGAGTCGATCATCGTACTCAAGAATGTGTTGAAAACCAGAATTCACCAACAGTATCCATGCTTGTCATAGGAGGCGACTAAAATGGACCTGCCTAGGGCTGGGCGCCCTAGAGGCAGTTTGGCGTCCCCACTCTCAGCGGATGACCTACAAAAAGGCAAGGAGTGGAACTCACATAGATCACGAGTTTGTGGATGGTGAGGCCAAAACTCACCACTGCTCAAAGAAGGGTGGCCATTTAGGCAAAACTTCTTGGGAGAAGTGAGGCTTCTGACCCTGTGAAGTTTCGGAGGGGCAAACAGAAAAAAACTCAAGAGACCAGTAATGGGTGAAAACCAGGCACAAATGTGGGTCAAGTGGCTTAGTCAAGGGTGGACAGGCGCCCTAGAGGCAACTTGGCCGTCCCTTCCTGCGAAAGGACCTACAAAGAAGGCCAGGAGTGGAACTCACGGAGGTCATGAGGTCTAATCAGTCTGAAGAGACTGCCAAGCATATCACACTGGATTGCGACAAGGATTGCAACCAGGTGATGAATGGAATGTTAGTTTAGGGAAAAATTTCTGGTTCTTGTGAAGGAAATAGGTATTGGTTTGCCTAACTAACATACTACTTGGGAACACAATAAGCTTCGATGATGTGTGGGGTTCTTTGAACCTTTGGATCCTTGAATCCGTTCCTTCAAAAACAGTGTCGCCATTTCACCAAACTGCTAGGGGGGGGGGCAAAACCAAGAGGTTTGAAGGGGGGGGGGAAGGAATATGCCCAAAGGATAGAGGGTCCTGGGTTCCCCCATAAATGTTACATTCAAAGATGTTATTATATGCTTCATTTTCTCCAGTTTTATACAAATGTGGTTGAAGTATCAATACAAGCATAAAGACCTACATTATTAGTTGATCATGAAGTATTTATTAGAAATATAGGCCTACAGAGAGGCCCTAAAGTAGGAATACACTGAAACAGATTTCTTAAAAATCATGGAAAAAGAGAAATTTTTCTTTGACAATGACAATTTCAACAATTTCATTGGGGAATAACTTTCAGTTAGAAAGCTAAAGAAACATTAAGCTGTTCACATAATTCTAACCAACTCTGTACATACATTAATGATTTCTTATCGTGCCCTTTCTTTTGCTTTCACTGTGATATCTTGCAACTTGTTAATTCTCACGTTGAAATTTATGCAATAACTCACTTATGTGCCCTCATCAATAATTGTAACCATTATATATTTAAGCTTCAACTACACCACAGAGAAAAATATATTCTTTATTACTCCATACCCATACTTTCAAGGCAATTTTGCTACATTGTTAATACTGTAGAAATTATACTACTGCTGTTTAAAAAAGTATTAAAATCAGTATGAGATTCTAAGGATTCATGTAGATAGACCCGCATTTTCATTATTCATCTGATACTTGTTGGAGGCCTAACCCATCCCCCCTAAATGGCGCCCCTGTTCAAAAACAATAAACTTCATGTAAGATAAAAGCCACATCAAATAGTTTCTATTGTAATTTCAGGTTGTTAATACTCTCAATATCAGAGCATGGAACTATGAAAGTAAATTCAATCTATTTGTGCTTTGAACAGACCCTGGTGGAGCACAAGTTACATGCTAGTTATTATTATAGGTCAGCAGCAATAGCCTACCGTCAGAGATGATTTAGCCTCTGTGATGAGTAGTTAAAATTTAATAGATACTTGGTTTCATTCATAATAGGCCTATGGCTGAATTAGGGGAGAACTAATGTACAATTTACATTTGGAACATAGGTAGGTAGCCTACTAATGTGTTAGTGATACACAAGGTACATAGCCTGGAACCACTTTATCCCTTGGCTTGCTTCTCACTACCAGAAACTTTCAACAACCCCCCCCCCCCACCCCCAAAGAGAATGCAATGGTTTCGGCTGCTGATTCAAATATCGAGCTGACTATGAATTCATTCTTTCAAGGATGAATAGATCTAAAATTAAAGATATATAGAACATTATCGAATAGGTAGGATCTTGTAAAGTAGCCTAATTGGGAAATTTTTCACCTTAAAATTTTAGATTTCGTCCAATAAAAGTTTATTTCAAATTCAATCTCTTGTCTCACTGTTACCCCACTGAGAGCCAAAAGTTTTTTAAACAGATCACTCCCGTGTTATCGGATGGGCACGTTAAAATGTCGGTCCCGGCTGAAGTATGACAGTCGTAAGGCCCATTGACGGCTTAAATTATATATTCAGGCGGTGGGACCTTCCCGCAAGGGACTCCCCACCAACAAAAGCCATACGAATTTACTTTTTTTTACTGTTACAGTCAATTGAGTCAATCTGGGATCTTATCTAGTCAAGAACGGCAACAGTATTTTTTCCTATTGGATAGGTAGGCTACTTACATTCGATACAATTTAAGATGATACCTATCCTATCATTCAAGTAAAGAAACTCATTTCAGAAACAAATAATGAGAAATACATCAGGATTATCACACTTTCCCTTTATGCTTAAAAATTTTCCCTTTATAAATTATGACTCTTAAAAAGTAGGTTAGCCTAAGTGATACTTCAGGTCGTTGCCAATGACTGGGGTTTCCAGATAAGCAGTGTTGGAATTCTCAATAAAAATAACCTACATGGTCATTCATGCTGTAGAGATGCTTGACTCCCAAAAAGTGGTTCACTGTAAAAATCCTGCAGTGAGTAGAGTGGCTTTTCCAGGAGTTTATTTTTCAATGTGGTATAGAACCAGGAGTTCCGTGTTTCCTGAATTTGTTTAGGAAGGCTGTTAAAAAATCTTATTGCCTGTGAAGGAAAGCTATTGTAGTTTCCCGCCAGTGGACAGGTAGATAAAAAAGTCTTATAAATAATATACTTACAGTAGGCTCCATGATTTTCCTAGGTTAATGTCACTTATTACGGCACAAATAGTCACTTTTACCTTTTTTTATTCTTGGAATGTAGGTAACGCTAATAACAAATAAATAATAAAGCTTCAACATAAATTTTGACAATGGAGAGGCCTGTACCCTTAGACCAGTTATAGAATAGACACGGGACATGGCCTATTGTATATTCATACTGAAAGTCGATGAAGTCAACATCTACTGTCATATCTCCAAATCGTGACGTCAGCATCAGATAGAAAACTTTTCTGTAGAGTTTGTTTACATTGTTTTCCATAGCAAATTGTGTCCATTTCAGCGGGAGGGAAGCTGGAGTTTACCATTCTAATGAATAAAAATTTATATCCTTCTGAAATAAGCACAATCTATAAGTTTTCTATCCGATGATGACGTCACGATTTGGAGATATGGCAGTAGATGTTGGCTTCAGAGGCTAGACTTCTCAGCGTGTCCAATCTATAACTGGTCTAAGCCTGTACTACTGATTATCAGTAAATGAGCGTCTTCAGGGATACACTGCTCCAATGATTCGAGTGACTCGAGCTAGGTGACCCGCGTTTCATGGGAGCTTTTGACAGTTCATCACCAGTGAACTGTATACTAACTATAGAGCAACTGTATACTAGTATAGAGTTCAGTGTTAATCACACGGTCGCCATCTTTGATTTTTCTCGCCCGGGTCAGGAATCGTGACCCAACCAAATAGTACGGGCTAAGAAGTTATAGCCCGAGTCACCCGGAATCGGAGCGCTCCTATTGGTTGATAGTTTCGCGTCGTCTGCTCTGGTCTGCAGTCAAGTAAACAACACAACTAAATGCAAATAATTATGGAGGATTATTACGAATACAAACATGAGTTTGTTTTTGAAGGCATATTTTATAAAATGATTGGAAAGTAGGAAATTCACACATTATTGGCTGGTAAGTTTATTAATTGCATTTTTGACAATATTATTAGTTTAGTATAACTATTATATTAAAATATATTTGTGCTCATGACGTGATCTATGGTACCGTATCCAAAACTGTTACAGTAAACTTTTTAGTGTTCATCAAGGAAATTGTGAATAATTAAATAATTGATATAATATTTTGTTAATATTATTCTGTGTGGTCATGAAAGTTATTGATCCATTTAAATAGCATTGAAATATTTACTTTTGATTTTGGCTAATTCTGTTTCTTCTTAGATTTTTATTGCTGTTTAACCTCAATACCTATTCGTATTTTGCTTATGGCATAATTTATTAAAAAAATAAATAGAATTTCATTATCAAATTTTAGAATACTTAATCGGCTAAACATAAACTTAAACCTAATAAACTTCACTCATTTTCATTACATTAAAAAGTTTGTTATTCTATGAAATAGGTCTATGCATTATAAAGATTATAAAAATTATCTCTTGCTTTCTATAAGAATAATTTTATTTGCTATGCAGGTCCTCTGCATTTCATAAAGATTGATTTTAATTTAAATTCAATAGCTCAAGTACTGAAACATTATGATTTTTGTTTTACAGGCAGCTTGGACTTCTTCCAGTCCTATCTGAAACAAAACTATGGCCACATCGAGATGGCTGGTTTAGCAGCAGGTGAGACGCTTTCTTGCAATCCTCTTATAATATAATTTCTATCACATAATAACGATTAGTGATAGTGATAGTAGTCACATTGGTATAAATAATTTTACCATATTCTGCTGCTATTTTTTGTAGATACTGTGATAATTTACGCCAAGCTAAAAACTTGGAGCTTTTACATTAGAGTTGTCATTCAAAGTTTTTAACAAATTATGGCAATATGTTCAAATTTCAGCAAAATTGCTTCCTCAACTTGTAAAAATCCCTCTATCTAACATGATTTTTGTTTTCCATACATTGTAAACACTGAAAAAGTTGCCAACAAAATTTTCCTTCATTACAAGTCCATGCAGGCTATGCTTTCTAAGCGAAAATTTTGACAGCTTTTGTTGCTCTACATTGTTTGAGAACAGCAAATTTTTAAAGATAATCAACAACTTTTTTATAGAAGAATCTGTGAAAACTTTGGTGTATAATATGCAGCTTTAAACCCATTGCTTTTTGAAAACTTAAACCAAGGTACTCCACAATTGAAAGAAGTCTGTCTTTTTGTCAATACTAAAGAAGATACTGAGAAAAACCTAGAAGACTTACAGTACTGTATAGAGAAATCTCTAAAACTGTGATACAAATAAAATGTTTAGGAAAATGTGTAACCTTTAATTTTCCATAGGATAGTCAGTATTTGATTGAATGCCAGTATTTGATTAACATTGGTGTTGCTATCCTTGTGCCAGATTTTTTAAAATGTAGAAATATAATCAATAATTGTTAATTATTAACAAAATTTTCAATCTAATTATGCAAGTGTATTATTTATTGAAATGTAAATTCACTTGATGAGTACAATAAATTGATTGTTCTAAAGAAGAATGAACAATTGATATTACATGAAATATACTGGTATCAGCTATAAAAGGCAGAGAATTGGCAACGTTGTTCTTCTATATTACTCTACTGCCAATATAACGTGACCGCACTATAGACGCATTTCTTCTGTGTTATATGTTCATGATTATAACATTATTTGAGCTACTCTTCCGGTGTAATTTAATCAAGCTTCTGTAAGATTTTGTAGCCAAGCTTGAAGTTTCCTTCAAAAGACATACAACTTCAAAAAAGTGGCACTGATACAGCCTGTTTGAGAGTGATTTAAAACATATTGAAAATTAAGAACTACAATGTATTCTGCAAGCACCACTGTATATAGAGTGCACTACTAGTAATTATAACATAATACTTAGTAGACCTACCTTATGGAAGTCAATCATGTTCACTACTTAATGATGTTTTAATATCATTGTTTTCTTTATGTTACAGAAGTCACCACAGAGGGTCATGTGTGGACTACTGATGCAACAAAAGTGAAATTTATTTGGGATTAAAAGTTAACAGACCGTTGTGCAACCCGGTGATAATCTTGTATTAAAGGAAGTTCTTATGTAGCAAGCACAAGTTATGAAGTTGGTAAAGGCTATTATTAATTACATCAGATGACTTTTGTTGCTGCAAGAGTGTCGACCATGTTCATCTACTGAAGCTGCAATGACATCCACTATCTCTTAGAATGTTCTATGAGCAGTACTTTGAGAAAAATATTATATCTGTCAGCAGCAGCTAAGAATGTCTCTGGTTTGCTCAACATCCAAACTGTAAAAAGTATTTTCTCCTCAAGAGGTATTTTTATATTTGCAGGCTGGTTAATTCTCCTTCCTATAACTTCTAAGAGCACCTAAAAATGTTGATGTTAATCTTTGTAAAATAGGAATTTAATAAAAAAAACAAACATCTACCAATTTTCGATTTGAAATACACCATGTTTGGTTTTTCGTATTTCCTATATCTTACAGTACCTCTATTATATGCTCATATGGCCCACAGCAAAGTAGACCCACGCTAATCCACGAAAAGCAACCCACGCCGTGAGATGTTTTGTAAACCATTGCTATAGAATTATTCATAATCAATCAGCTGACAAGTGGATTATTCATTGCATGTATTACACAGATGTCTGGAGAAGCTTAGCAATGGTTTACAAAACATCCCACGGCGTGGGTTGCTTTTCATGGATTAGCGTGGGTCTACATTGTGGCGGGCCTATAGTTGGGTCTAGTCAACTATGACCATCCTATAACTGAAGACGTGATCGATCTATCCAGGAATGCCTGGTCATTGGAAATAAATGATAATAATTTAAAATAGTCTACAGCACATTTCTAAACTCATTTTGGTTCTTTTAAAATGTAAAAGTAAATCAGTTTTTCTTTCATTTTTATACAATTTAAAAGCAGCCAAAATATATTTTTAGGGAAAATGGTATTATTTTCATTCAATGAAGACTAGTGCAGTGGTCTCTTTGATGACTCCAAAAAATATAGTCCTATAATATATAATGATTATTAAACAAGAATCCAAAATCTACACCGCGACCCACTTGGTATGTTTTCAGTAGGTGACCTGAATAGAATAATGCTACATTAACCATGTTTACAAAATTTCAGTGGAAAGATTCTGATGATAATAGTATGGAATCTTTTATCTGCATGGTTTGCTAAGAAAATCTAAAATTGCTTTTAAACTCACTCATATTATAAAGTGATATTATAATTTCAAAATAACCCAAGTTGTGAGGTCTTGTATTATTACGTTCCTGTTGGAATAATACATTGAAAACCCTTAAAGGATTTCCCAATTCCTCCACAACAACCGCAGCAACTGGCCCTACAATGTTTGGTGCATCATAATTATTATTATTGTTATTCTGTTCCTTATCCAATTCTCCTAGAATAAACTCATTTATTACAGCATGAGCCATGTTTTTTTGCAAAACAACTTACTTTTAGTGTCACATCAGTGTGTGTGTGTGTGTTTTATTCAAATATTCGCGCCATCCGAATATTCAAAAGTACGCGCCAAACAGCATCGACCGGACGATGTCTGGTTGTCGTTCCATGGGATCACTTGTCTGCCCTGGGTCAGCCGCCATTTTGTTCGGCTCTGGTTCACTCGAGTCACTGACTCAAAAGTATCCCTGAAGATAACCAATGCAAAGTTGAAAATTCGGCTAGTATCCTGACACCGAAGTCTGCCATCTCCAATGAAAGTTTATAGGGCTTTATAGTTTAAAAAGGACTTCACAACTTTGAAAACTCATATAATTCTTATTAAACAAGTTACAGAGCTGGTTTTGGTGTTGTTTTGAAGGAAAACACTTGTTTTTTACCTTAATCTAAAGGTTTCCTATGTGACTTCCGTTGGTTATCCTGCAGACATCCCATCAATAGTCGATTAAATACAAGACATAGATATGACTTGATAACACCAACGAAGCAAAACACTGAAAAGCCACAGTTATCTACAATGTAAACTGTATAACAATCGGCCTTTGTCCATTAGATTGTTGCTGCTTATTATTTTTAAAAGAACTATTGCTGGATGGCTTAAGGTTAGATGAGTATCTAAATTGTAATGATTTTATAAATGTGACAAATTGACACAATTATTTTAAAAATGAAAATATTTTAAAATGATGATGCCTATTGTAAACTTGTTTTATTCTATGGCAAAAATATCTTGTACCGGTACTGGTATTCTTTCTTCTCAGACTTGCACTATATAGCATTTCAGGTTTAACTTGCTCAACAGCAGTGCAAATCCTTGCTCTAAGTTCAGGTAGAGTGGCTGGCAAAGGAGGTAGGCCTACATAGGTACACAATATCTCATATGAAACCCCACAAGAAAAAAAATACAGTGGTGTTAGTCTGGCGGGGACCGAGCGTGCCATGCAATTGGCGCATTACAGCCAATCTACTGATTTGGTCATCAAGAAAATATTAGATGTCAGTCAGGTAGTGTGGTGGTGCGCCATCTTGCATAAAGAAAACATTTCATTCTTGGTCATCCTCATTGATCTGTGGTATCAAAAATTTTTCAACATATCAGGGTACACACTATGCCGGTTTCAAACCAAAACACACAGCTAGCACGCTGGGGTCAAGTGTATGAAGGCAGCCATCTTTGACGTAACTGCCGCTAGCGCCTGTGCGGCACGTCCAGGCACTACCGGACTACGCGAGTGAAAACTTGGAGTGTTCTCCTTTCAAACAACACCAAAAACCAGCTCTATACCTTGTTTAATAAGATTTATATGAATTTTCAAAGTTGTAGAGTCCTTTTTGAATTACACGTATATGATGAAAAAAGATAGCAGAACAGCGTTGCTGATCCTCTGTATTGTCAATGCCTTCTATAGATGGTAGCTGATACAGGTTAATTGATGTAATATTAACTGTTCATTCTCGTTTAAAATAATCAATTATATTTTTAATAATAGTTCATATAATCAAGATCTAAATACAAGACATACCGGTACGGCAGTTTAATTAGATAACAAGTTTTGAATGCTATGGGTGTTGGAAAAAATTCAGTACCTACTACTAGTAGTACTGTAGCCTATTTGATGAATTCAAAATTTTTACAGCAATATCATTGTACATCTTGAAAATTATAATACTAGCAAAACACCTCGAATCAAACTCTAAGAAGCAAACAAAACAGCTGCAACACAAGGAATAAGCCCAACATAAATATCCTCCATCATCGACCAAATAAATTTAGAAGCTCTCCAATTTGCACAGGATCACGATTCGTCAACCTTCTCCCACTAGGCCTACATCTCAAAACTATTAAGAGCAAGTGATTGTTTTGGAATTGAAATATTTGATTGTAAAGCTGCGTTTACACCAAAGTTATTAACTTAATCCTTATAGATTCGATTAGATTGATCATAACTTATCATACACATGATGAACATATGAGTTTTACAAGCTCTTTACAATCCAATAGAATCTATAAGGATGAAGTTATTAATATCTTGTATAACTTTGGTGTAAACGCAGCTTATGACATACTATACAGTATGAATACATAGAGGGTACATTATCATTTGTGGGGTTGGATTATTAGTATTTGACAATATTAGATTATTAATATTTGACAATTCCCCGGTCTATTGACTGCGGTGAAAATCTAAAAAACTGAAACTGAAACAATTTAGCATATTTTCACCTTCCATCAGCACATGCTCTGCACTTGGAATTCCTTCCAACTTTTTTACTTTCCTTGCCCTATTACCATAGGTAAGGAAAGTTTTGCTTTCCTAAATAAACTAAAACTTTTTGAAAAACCACATTTGCCTCCAATTTCTTTTTTTTTTTGCTCTTTTTCAAAGTTTAATGGAAAAAATCCATACTGATTATAGGCTTAGGCTATAGAGCATCAAATTCTTTCCAATTTGTATAATTACCATAAATGGAAATATACATGAGCACTAAAGGTTTGTTGCAGTGCACATCAAGGCTTGCCACAATGATGCAACAATCTCCATTCACATTGCATGTTATTAATAAACGATTTTAGATTATTCCAAACAATAATAAAACATAACATAGCCCTCTAAAGGTTGTCACCTGAAAAATTAGATCAATGATAAGTCGATAACACATTCACAAGTATTAAGCAAGTTTATTTCCTTCATACATGAATGTCTATAGTTACATAAATACAATTGACAATTAACAAAATAAGTTAAAAGTAGAATAGTAGGTATTATTATTAAATATGGAAAGTCCCTGAAAAGGTTAAAAACCTGAGCGCAGGGGCTGAGTGTTATTAAAATCAAAATTATTTTTAAGATAAATAAAATTGGTGGATTCCTATTAACATCTAAATTTGAAAAAATTACAAAGAAGAAAAGTAGAAAAAAGTAAGAAAATACGAGATAATAAAATAAAAAGCAGACATTCTTGAATGATAGTAAACTTATACTAGTTACAATATTACAAGAAATCACTTATCCTAGGATGTAAAGAAGCAATCCATATATCTATCTCTCTCAGAAGTCTTCCATTCAAATTATCTGTTATGAAAAGAGCAGGTATCACATTTATAAGCTTATGCACAATATAATCAATCTGTCTTTTACAAATGGATAGAACTGCATTGTGTGGTTCAAAGGTAATGGTTGAGGGACGGAGATTGTAAGGTGATATACACGGAGGTTGAAAAGTTCTCTATGTTTATTAATGTAAATAATTAAATTCTTTATAAATATAGCTGCTCATCTGTTAATACATTCAATTCAATAAAAATACTGTAACTTGGAAATCGTTTAGGTTTGCCCAAAATTGCCTTTAATAATGCTTTTTGGATGGTGAATATCTTATTGAAGTGATTCGAATAAGATGCACCCCAAGTTTTTATACCATACTGGAGATGAGATTGAATTTAGGCAAAATAAACCAATTTTGAAATGGCTATGTTAGGTACCCAACCTGCTGATATTATAAAATTTGTTTATCCAGTGCTTGAGTTTATTACAAAGCTTATCTATGTGAATATCCCATCGCAAATGCTGATCAACTATAACGCCTACATATTTAAAATAATTTTCTCTTTTCAATTTTGAGCAGCCACAGCTATTGTTCGAGATTGAAAGTTACAGTTTAAATCATGAATATGAATGTGGTCTAGATCAAGTGGTTGGCCAATCGTATTGGGAGAGAAGGTCGAAGACGTTTTTATTCGAATTAAGTGTAAGAATGTGCTCATCTAACCAGGTCTTAACAGTCTTCAATCCCGACTCTGCAGTTTCCTTCACCTCCTCCCAAGACGGTCCGGTAAACACTAAAGCGGTATCATCCGCAAAAGCGAGTGTCACACAGTCTTTCAATTCAAGTTTGATAATATCATTAATATATAGAAGAAATAGAATCAGAGATAAAAAAGTTCCTTGAGGAAGACCGTAATCATTTAACTGTTTAAAACTAGTTTTATTTTCTATAGTAAGGATTTGGTATCTATTTTTTAAATAACTGCCAAATAATTTGAGGGGTGTACCGCGTATGCCAATCTTTTCTATCTTTTTCAGTAATTTGGAATGTGGGATTGTATCGAAAGCTTTGGCTAGGTCCAGGAAGGTAGCTATTGTTTTTTTTCATTGAAGTTATTTGAAAATGTTTGGGTTAAGAGGGTTATAGAATCAATTGTACTTTTGTTCGCCTGGAATCCATATTGGTTTTTATGAATGACATTATGTTTAAGTAGGTAACAAACTAGCCGGGACTTGATCAATTTTTCAATTAGTTTAGAGATACCACTCAGCGGACTGATTGGACGGTAGTTTGTTGGGTCTTTATGATCACCAGACTTATGTAGCGGTATAATATTTGCCAACTTCAAACTATCAGGAAAGCAGCCTTCCAAAAAACAACGGTTAATTATTTCTGATAAGGGTTTTACAATGTGAGGCCAGATAATTTTCAAACATTTATTGCTAATTCTATCAATTCTGGGAGCAGAGTTATCATTTAGAGAGCTTAACACAGTAGATATTTCAATTTCAGTAGTAGGTGTTAGGAAAAAAGAGACATAATCTCTTATAGATGAATCCCTAAACTTATTTCCCGCAGATGAGATGGGATTTTCGCTTTTCATTTTTTCAGCATAGTTCTTACCTACTTCGGCAAAGTGGAGATTTAAAATATCAGCATCAATTTTGGGAGGAGTTGATTTTCGTTTTCTTCCCAACATCTCATTTAATGTGTCCCAGACTTTCTTTACATTATTTTTATTTTGGCTAATTTTATTTTCATAATAATCAAATTTACTCTGTTTCAATAATTTATTCAGCATATTCCTGTTAGCGATAAATTCATTTTTTAAAATAGCATTAAAAGGTTGCTTTGAGAGGCTTTTGAATAATTTATCACCTTTAGTAATTGACAGGACAAGACCCCTGGTGATCGAGGGTTTCAATGATTGAAGCTTATGCGGAATATGTACTTTAACAGTTGCTTGTTCAATGTAACTAGTTATCTTGTCAGTGAAAAAAGCATTTGATCGTTTACATGTAAGTTTGGGTTGCGCACATCTTCCCAATTCTCCTCCCCAATAGATAGCAGTAATTTATTAGTCAATTTTCTTATAAGAATGGACAGGTTTAGCGGCTTTAAAAAAATCAATTGAAAGATCAACACGAATACTAATACAAAAATGGTCAGTAATGCTTGTTTTGATAATTGAGCTGATTACATTATCAGGATTAAAAGTAGAATTTAAAAAAAAAATATGATCAATGCATGATTCTGTGGTGCCATGAACTCTGTTCATGGCTTATTAATATAAGACTTCAAACCATTTAAGGATAATGTGCTAAAATAATTGCTGGAAATGGTGTTATTATCATTTAAGTCAATATTGATGTCACCTGCAAAAATTATATTAGCTCTATTTCTGAGAGATAGCAAACATTCATCTAAGCTGTTCTGAAACGTATCTACTTTCAATGCAGGCGATCTATAAACCGCGATAATTGTTATCTTATCTTTTACTCCTGGCACTTGTACATCCAAGCAGACAGAGCTTGCTTCAGTAATCTCACAACTCAACTCTATGATTCATCTATTTTTGAAAAATATACAGACTCCATCACATTTGTTAATTTTACCTAACTTATTTATTACTGAATATCCCTTCAAGCTAAAATTGAAATTATCATCATCAACCACCCATGTTTCAGTCAGAATAATTATATGGAAATCAACTGAGCAATTACTAATTATATAGGAAAAATTCGTCAAAGTTTTTACTCAAGCTTCTAATATTTAGGTGAATTATATTAAGAAAGGAATTATATAATCTATCACCAAACAACTCTGTCTTGCACTGGAAAATATCCTCTATTTCGATCGTATTGTAACATTCAAGGGAAATCTGCTCATCAAAATCGGTTTCTAGAACCATAAAAAATCCTAAAATGGAGAGACTAAAAAGATATAGTGTAATAGAATTGGACTCAACACGAGCTTTATTCGACATTAAATATGTGTCTTAGTAACAGAGATAACAGATTATAAATATTACAGCTGTTTTATCATCACAATCTTCCCCCCTTAATATCAATCGGCACTCGTGGGGTATGGGGCGAGCTGGCGAAGTGAGACTGTCGATTCTCTGCCGTCGTTGTGGCGAACAAACGCATATTCAGGGTTACTCTCAATTAATTCAACTTTTTCAACTTGCGATTCTTGTTTTGAGTTTTTTGTCATCTTCTTCAACCATACTGGTCCAGGTGTCAATAGCCAGGTTGGTAATGGTTTTCCATTACTTGAGTTTCTTGCATGTAAAAACATCCGCTCATGTGGTGTGCAGTTGGTGCTTGTGCATAATAGGGAACGAATAGAGTTAAGGGCATCGGGGAGAACTTGTTCCCAGTGACTGTTGTTCAAACCTCTCGATTTTAGGGCTAGCATCACACTTTTCCGTATAACTCCATTGTACCGTTCGACTTGCCCATTACCGGCTGGATTATAGGGCGATGTTCTGCTGCTGGCAATTCCTTTTGATAGTAGGAAATTTTTCAAAGCTGATGACATAAACGATGTTCCTCTATCGGAATGTATGTAAGACGGTACACCAAAAAGAGAGAATAGTGATGTAAGGTGTTTTATTACTGTATTAGTAGTCATGTCAGGACAGGGGAAGGCAAATGGGAATCTGGAATATTCGTCTATAAGAACTAAAATATACTTGTTCCTTGAACTTGATTGAAGTGGGCCTTTGAAATCCATATTAAGACGTTCAAATGGTCGAGTTGCTTTGATAAGGCGGCCAGTTCCTTTGGCATAGCGTGGTTTCATTTCAGAACATGTAATACATTTGGAACATACTTCTTTTACATCATCTATTGAATATGATAAGTTCTTTGTTTTGGTCCAATGATGGAGTCGAGTAACTCCTGGATGACACAGGTCCTCATGAATTTTTATCAGTTTCTTTATATCTGTATGGCATCCAACAGTGGCACAGACTCTTGATAGTGTATCTGCTGGTATATTCTCTTTTCCAACTCTATAAATTATATTGAACTTATATTCTGACAATTCAAGGCGCCATCGTTGGATTTTGTCATTCTTAATCTTGCTGGTTTGTTTATTACTAAACATGAATGAAACTGATTTCTGGTCTGTGATAAGTGTAAATTCTCGTCCAAGTAAGTAATGTCGCCATTTCCTGATTGATTCCACAATGGCATAAGCTTCTTTTTCCACTGCAGAGTGCCTAGTTTCAGATGTGGAAAGAGTTCTTGAGAAAAACGCCACTGGTCTCTCATTCTGTGTTAATACTGCTCCAATAGCATAATCTGAGGCATCAGTTTCCAAAGTGAATGGGACTTTTTCATCAATGTGCACTAGAACTGCAGATCCTATTTCTTTCTTTAATGATTCAATATATTTCTGCATTCTTCATTCAACGGGAAGTGAGTATTATGCACAAGTGGATGGATCTTTTTTGAAAATTCTTTTATCCATTTGGAGTAGTGTGCAAGCATTCCAAGGACACGCTTCAATTCTTTCTGATTTTTTGGAGCTGGTAAGTCAAGGAGTGGTTTCAATCGATCTGGATCGGGCTTAATCATACCCTGACCAATTTCGAATCCCAGAAAGGTTAAATTCTCCATAGATATTTTACACTTTTCTTCATTAATCGTGAGGCCATATTTTTCTGTTGCTCTCCAGAAATTTTCTAAATTTTCATCATGTTCTTCTTGGGTCCTTCCGCATACAATAATATCATCTAAATAGGCATAACATGATGTCAAATTTTCTTGTTCTATGATTTGATCAATCACTTTCTGGAAAGCAGCTACTCCATTCGTGACTCCGAACGGAATTCTTTTGAATTGATACAGTTTGTGTCCAACTTCAAATGCGGTGAAATGCCTTTCCTCAGGCAAGATTGGTATCTGGTGATAGGCAGATTTCAGGTCAATAGATGAGAATATTTTATATTGCGCTACCTTATTGACTAATTCTTCCATTAGTGGTAGTGGATAGGCATCCAAATTCGTGAATTCGTTGATGGTCTGTGAATAGTCAATCACCATACGTTTCTTTTGGTTCTCTCTTGAAGTAACAAATGCTTGAGCTCTCCAAGAAGAATGACTATTTTCTATAATATCAGCATCTTTAAGCCGTTTGACTTCATTCATCATAAACAAGTAATCCTCTTCTGAATGTCGTCTCGATTTAGTTATTATAGGCCGACAGTCCGGTTGAAGATCACGAAACAATGAGACAGGTTCTACTGTAGCTTGGGCTAGAGCACACTTTTTAATTTCATAAGTAGGCCTTCTTGCGTCATTGTCTTCATTCAGTTGTAGTGCTGCTTTAGATCCACCGAAATCAAAAGTGATGGATGAAAAGTTCTTTAGAAAATTGTGTCCCAAAATTACACTAGCGCAACATTTGTTCAATACGATCAAAGGAAAATCATTATATTCTTCGTTCTGGAAATATATTTCACTCAAAGCGCACTCAGTTGTTTTAGTGTTGCAGGCACTTGAAGCAAATGTAATCAAATTGGAATATGGCATAGTTTTCATCTTCGATTGTACTACTAGTTTCTTATCTATAAAACTTGCTGTGCTCCCAGTGTCTAATAGTGCCAATGTATCTATTCCATTAACACGTATAGGAACAAGACATTTTGAGAGGTCAGTGCTGGTATTTGCTGCTGAAATTACTGTGGCAGATACCATTTGTTTTTTTTTTATCGTTTCGTGCTCTGCATACTTTTGAAAAATGGCCTATTCGATTACAAGTTAGGCATGGTTGTCCTTTTGCTGGGCATTGGCTATTATCAGTATGATTATTATAGCCACAAAATCTGCATTGAATCTTCTTTTGGTAAGAATTACGGACTAAAGTCGTTTTCTCGGTATTTTTATTCTCGTTTGCTAGGACTGTGTTAACATATTCTGAACTGGTTTCGTATTCTTTAGCAATGTTTTCAGCATTCTCTAACATTCATGCTTGTGAGATAGCGTCTTGCAAAGTTAGCAATTTCATTTCGAAAAGATGTTGTCTGATTTTCGATGATTCTAATCCGGAGATGAACGCGTCTCGGATATATTCACTTTTGTTATCGTCAGCCGTGACTGCTTGAAAGTTACATGGTAAACTTAGCCGTTTTAGTTTATTATAGAATTGATCAATTGATTCTCCATGGGTTTGTTTTGCTTTAGATAAGCAGTAACGTGCATGTACTACATTTTGAGGTTTTATAAAGCTTTCTTCAAGAGTTGTTATAGCTTCTTCAAATGATATACAATTGCAAATACTTTCAAAAATATTCGGTGACACATAATTGATCAAAACATTCAATTCATCCTTTTTCGGGATTGAACTGTTTTTTAAGAAGTTTAAAAATGTTACCTTCCAATGTCTCCACGTTTTCGGTGCTTCATCTGAATCTTGGTCAATCGATAAAACTGTTGGTTTCAGTATTTTTCCAAGCATTTGGTTTTGCGAATCGTTTTCTCCTTCACTGACTAAATCTTGACATTTACTCGTTTTTCTTTTCGGACCCATTTATTTTATTTTTAATGTCGAATAAATTGTAATAGAATTGGACTCAACACGAGCTTTATTCGACATTAAATATGTGTCTTAGTAACAGAGATAACAGATTATAAATATTACAGCTGTTTTATCATCACATATAGAAAATGAAATAAGAAAGTAAATTAAGATTAAAAATAAGAGATTATTGAAACCGACTCCTTGGTTCCTCAAGATACCACAAAATTATGAATTATTATATAACAATATAATATTATAAAATTAAAATTTAAATAAAATTAAAATTTAAATAAAATTAAAATATTAAAACAATATGATATTATAAATCAATCAACCTTATTATAAAATTAGTAGTATGAACAAATCTACTAAATTCATATTATAAACTGGAAATAAATAGAGGTCAAAGAGAAATAATAAGAGAGTCTATTTACTTTTTTTGCTATTATTTTATTTTCAAGTTCATTCTCGGTTATCCTGCTATTTAGTCATTGAAACAAATACCAAAGTTATTAAGTTTTCATGAATTTCGAAAGATCCTCATCATCTGAAATTCTTTTTGCTGGTGAACCCTCCCTCTGTCTAACCATAATCTTTCCCTCCTTTACCACCCTCCATACATAGGCTAACTCTCCATTTCTGGCCATGTTTTTAGCTTTCCCAAGAAGGATCTTATTGTGCGCAGTTAAATGATCGTTGATGTAAATATTCTGAGGTGAAAGATTAGGATGAATATTTGTAGAACACAGGTTTTTCTATTTCTTTGCAGCATCTCCCCATAGTAGTTTTGTAGTCCGCGAAACAAAACGAACGATGATTGGTTTAGTTTTTTTCTTAGCTAAAGCGATCCTGTGGGCGATGGAGATATCCTCTCTCTTGAATGGAACTCCTACTGCTAGGGCTGTAGATTGTAGCACAGAATTTGAACAAGTTGGATGATAGACGTTCTTACACTCTGAGCACTCAATGATTTCTTTGATGTTCGTAAAATGGATTTTGCATTTGAAACACTCACTATCCATGGTTGATTAAAATAGACTTACAAACTCATTCTAGAAATGAAGTAAATAAACGTTTAGGTTAGAACAACTCGACACTTTGAGAAACCGGAGTCGGCATGATTGCATGAGTGATAGTAAGAGCATCCAACCGGTTCAAGAGATAACTCAACACAAGTAACATGCTTTGTAAGTAAATTAAGTGTTTTAATAGCCCATGGCTAAATCGATAATAAGCCATGGTTATCAAATTAATCATATAATCACTTAGCTGGAAGTCGTTTCTCCTGTATGTGTTCTGATATGTCTTTGCAAATTACCTAACTGAACACTTTTGAATTCACAAGACTGGCAACTAAAAGGTTTTTCTCCTGTATGTGTTCTGATATGTCTTTGCAAATTACATGACCGAGCACTTTTGAAGTCACAAAACTGGCAACTAAAAGGTTTTTCTTCTGTATGTGTTCTAATATGTATTTTCAAATGACTTGAGGTAGAACTTTTGAAGTCACAAAACTCGCAACTGAAAGGTTTTTCTCCAGTATGTGTTTTGATATGTGCTTTCAAATGACATAGCTTAGCACTTTTGTAGTCACAAAACTCGCAGCTGAAAGGTTTTTCTCCAGTATGTGTTCTAATATGTACTTTCAAACTATTTAAATGAGCACTTTTGAAATCACAGAACTTGCAGCTGAAAGGTTTTTCTGCTGTATGAGTTCTGATATGTTCTTTCAAATTACCTAACTTAGAACATTTGAAGTCACAAAACTCGCAACTGAAAGGTTTTTCTCCAGTATGTGTTCTAATATGTCCTTTCAAACTATTTAAATGAGCACTTTTGAAATCACAAAACTCACAGCTGAAAGGTTTTTCTCCAGTATGTGTTCTGGTATGCCTTTGCAAATTACATGACCGAGCACTTTTGAAGTCACAAAACTGGCAACTAAAAGGTTTTTCTTCTGTATGTGTTCTGATATGTATTTTCAAATGACTTGAGGTAGAACTTTTGAAGTCACAAAACTCGCAACTGAAAGGTTTTTCTCCAGTATGTGTTTTGATATGTGCTTTCAAATGACCTAGCTGAGCACTTTTGTAGTCACAAAACTCGCAGCTGAAAGGTTTTTCTCCAGTATGTGTTCTAATATGTACTTTCAAACCATTCAAATGAGCACTTTTGTAGTCACAAAACTCGCAGCTGAAAGGTTTTTCTCCAGTATGTGTTCTAATATGTACTTTCAAACTATTTAAATGAGCACTTTTGAAATCACAAAACTTGCAGCTGAAAGGTTTTTCTCCTGTATGAGTTCTGGTATGTTTTTGCAAAGTACTCAACTGAACACTTTCGAAGTCACAAAACTCGCAACTGAAAGGTTTTTCTCCAGTATGTGCTCTAATATGTCCTTTCAAACTATTCAAATGAGCACTTTTGAATTCAGAAAGCTCGCAGCTGAAAGGTTTTTCTACTGTATGAGTTCTGATATGTTCTTTCAAATTACCTAACTGAACACTTTTGAATTCACAAGACTGGCAACTAAAAGGTTTTTCTTCTGTATGTGTTCTGATATGTATTTTCAAATGACTTGAGGTAGAACTTTTGAAGTCACAAAACTCGCAACTGAAAGGTTTTTCTCCAGTATGTGTTTTGATATGTGCTTTCAAATGACCTAGCTGAGCACTTTTGTAGTCACAAAACTCGCAGCTGAAAGGTTTTTCTCCAGTATGTGTTCTAATATGTACTTTCAAACCATTCAAATGAGCACTTTTGTAGTCACAAAACTCGCAGCTGAAAGGTTTTTCTCCAGTATGTGTTCTAATATGTACTTTCAAACTATTTAAATGAGCACTTTTGAAATCACAAAACTCGCAGCTGAAAGGTTTTTCTGCTGTATGAGTTCTGATATGTGTTTTCAATTCACTTGAGATAGAACTTTTGAAGTCACAAATCTCGCAGCTGAAAGGTTTTTCTCCAGTATGTGTTCTGATATGTGCTTTCAAATGACCTAACTTAGCACTTTTGTAGTCACAAAACTTGCAGCTGAAGGGTTCCTCTCCAGTATGTGTTTTGATATGTTCTTTCAAATGACCTGACTTAGCACTTTGGTAGTCACAAAACTGGCAGCTGAAAGGTTTTTCCCCAGTGTGTTTTCTAATGTGTATCTTCAAATGACAAAACTTTGGTGTTTCATAGCTACAGTGAGCACAGCTGTAGAGCTTGGTCTTTTCGTCAGCCACAGATGACTCAGTGCACTTTTCCACTGGAGAGATTGAATGCTCATTCAGTCCACCCACTTCTGTTGCATCGTCTCGGCCAGATGTGCTGCAGTTTAAAGACCACATCTCTGGTTCGCTCTTCACTGAACTCCCCCCAGCCTCTTGCTCATCTGCAATCACCAATAATAAAACTTATAGTAAAAAATAATAAATAAATTGTAGATTACGGATATCTTGTACATATAACAGGATATATAGTGAAATTCACATTATAGTGAGTGGAAATCATAGGACAACCGTTTGCTTTTTTTCTATTACCATTACCCTCTATAGTAGGTAGAAGTTGATTCAGTACATCTGAAATGAAATTAAATTATTGCTACTCATTCCTAGCAAACATACTAATTGTCTATGCCATTAAAATAATTAGAAATTTTGGAGAATTTTGTTTTTTAATTTAATTGTAATATTTTTGTTAATATTGTTTAAAATTCATGGTTTAAGGATGCACTGCAGAGAAAAATGTATTTTAATTTTATTTCTATAAAATGACAAATAAATTGAATTTAAAAATCAGCTCTATCTCAAATATTGTTTGTCAAGAAAATGTCCCCATAATTTATTTTGAATTTTCATAATTGATATGAAATTTGATGACAGTTCATTAGGTTTTTCCATAGTCTACAAACAATTTGGCAGAGGTTAACCTACATTGATGAGGTGCTGACTTTATAACATGAATCTCACTGTAGGGAGTCCTCAGAAAGTGTAACAGAGAAAATGTTCAGTAAAGTATTACTAACAATATTTTTGAAGAATGTCAGTAACTGAAGAAACTCCAGACAAAATCCAATTATAAAGATATGTTTGGAAAGAGGAGATAATAATTTTAAATAATATTCATAACATTTTTTACTTTGTTTGATGTTTATGATCTTTATATGAGTGCTAAAAAAGTTTCAAAAAAGACATTCGTTGAGTTCAAAGCCAATTTTCAAACAGTTTGTTGCAAATTTCATGTAGAATCTATGGTCTTTGACTGTTACACCTTTCATGAGGCATTCTGTATATATAGTGAGGTCCACGATATAATGGCAGTGGAGAAAGATAGGAGAAAAACGTTACAGATCCTCTTTCTTGTCAATGCCTTTCATAGACGGTAGCTGATACAGGTTTATTAATGCAATATTAACTGTTCATTCTTGTTTAAAATAGTCAATTATATGTTATCTAGCAATAAATTATATTTTTTAATGAATGTTCATAAATAATATAAAACATTTTGTTAATTAATTATTAATTCTAAATACCTAAAAGACAATCTGGCAACAGAGCAAAGCGAGAAAAAGATAGTGCTATCCGCTTTGTTGAATGATAGACAAGGATAGCAATACCATTACTAATCAAACACTGCCATTGTAACGTGGATCTCACTATAGTTGAGGGATGATAAGCCAATTAAATGCTTATCAATATATCTTTTTAAAACATAGCACAATTTATCCTAGTCACATAAAGCCTGTGATAATGAAAAAATATCAGAAGTATTTAATAAAATTACAGGAGTTTCAATTTATTACAAGTTTTAGGCAAACATCTATAAGATTGTATGAGTTGGAGTTTGAATTCTCTCATATCGTATTAAATTTGATTGCAATTGCAAACAGATCATAGAGAATCATTCTTGTAAATAATCATTTTCTTTTTTACTAGGTACTGTAAACTACAGTAACTAGAACGTGATTCAAAAAGAATATCACAACTTTGAAAATTGATAACTCTGCAATGAATAATTGGAGAGTAAAGCACTATCAGACATCGATTAGAGGAAGCTCTGAAGTTTTTTTAGTTCCTTATTTAGTCCCATTGGCACTCATCTGTCTGTGCCTATTTGAATGAAAACTATCCGAGGCAATGGATCGGGACAGAGCACTTCATCACTGGCCTCCAAGAAGCCCTGAGCTCACCCCCTCCAATTTTTTTCTCTAGGGGTACATTAAAGATAAGGTGTATCAACCTCCTCTACCAGCTTACATTGAGGAGCTCAAACAAGAAATAACAGAAGCTATACATACTGTTATGCCTGATATGCTACTGAGGGTGTGCAATGAGTTCGAGTATCATATTGATATCACTCGAGTGTCTGGAGGGGGCTACATTGAACATTTGCAAACTTATTTTCTAGTGGGAAAAAACTTATTTTAATACTCTTCATTTTGATTTACAACCCATGTTTCTATTATGTTTCCTTGATTAAATACAGATTTTCAAAGTTGCGGTATTCTTTTTAAATCACGCTGTATTTTACCCAATAATATAGTTACTGTACAGTAAACAAGTACTGTATCCAGTGGCGAAGCTTCAGCCATTCAAAAGCAAAACTAAAACCCGGGATAAAGAAAGGAGACAGGGCTGCGCTACCTGTACACTGGGCTATTGTTCCGAAAAGGTTTATCCTCCAACTCTCGGCTATCACACTCTATTGTCCTTTGAATCTGCTTCATTACCCTCATTAGTGGCCGGAGTGGCCAAGTCTGCTTTCTTGAAGGCAGTTTCAGCTGGTAGGGACTCATCTATTACTTTCCACCTCACCTGTTACTTGTATTCTTACTTTATTATTGCATCTAGATCAGTGTTCATGTACTTGTTGTTCAACTATTTCTAATGGTTCATTTTGATGAAACTCAACTTGCTCACAGGCTGTATACAGACTAACTTGAGTTACATACGATTTGTGATTACACACCACATGTGCTATTCATCAGCTGATGATCTGTCTATGTAATGTATTTAGTCTCATCATGTACACTGAATATGATAGGACATAAGGATAAGTATAAAAGAACATAATCTTTATAAAAAATAATATGTTCCTAGTTTGACTAAATTTGTACTCATAATCGATGGTAATGTGTGTGTTTATCCAATCAATGTAGGCTACCACTGGTTTACAGCTGAAAATTCCTTCAAGTAATCAGACTGGGCCACCAATTTATTCCTCAGAGTGAAATCCTTAACAATAGACCATGAAAATGTCGAAACACATTAACAATAGGCGACCACTGAAGGGTCACTAGAACTTCTACCTGTTCATCCATTGTTTTCTCACCAACAAAAAACCCTCACCTTCCCCTAGCCTCTGTCATTGGAAAGCTGACCCTAACCGCCTAACATTTTTCTGTCTTCAACTCCAGCTCTTAACTCATCTGAAACACTTTATATAGAATACAAGCATCTGCCTTTTTAAACCCCTGTGTATCAGCATTGAAACTCTTAAGCATAGAACATTACAAAAGCTATAAACTCAAGTGAATAGATAGAAAAAAGATTGGGTGATATGAGAAGGAAGAACATCCAAAAGGAACTAGTTGTCAATGGTAGAAATAAAAATAAGTGGCAGAAAAAATTTCAGCATTTCAAGTGGACAATTTTGGCTTCTAAAAAGACAAAATTCTTCTGAATTCCTAATTAAAAAATTTCACAATATCACTAGAATGCTGCCATTTTGAAACTGAAACCGGACCCTAGCCTTTTCCTCATCTAAACCTGACCTCTTTTCATTATTTACCTAATCCTAGCCTAACAAGTCACACATTCTTTATCCAGTAAATGTGCATGGTTGACATGTGGCAGACAGCCCATTCAGGAGTAGCATTTACACAGGATTTCCACACCCAAACAACAAACCACTTCATGTAAGGAAGCTGGCCACAATCTAATCACCCAAGCAAGGAGTGTGGACCCTGGTCAATCAAGAATCAGTTAGTGATAGAATGCATCTCACCATATGCCTCCTCTTTGATGAAGATCATGTTGTAGCCAGGGATTAGATAATGTTGTTGGCTGCAATCATCTTCCACTGCAGCTGATTGCTGGCTGCTATCATCCTCCTCCTCCTCCTTTTTAACAGTAACTGTCGCCATCTGCAATACATACACATTCACAATCAATGGCAGGAATATCATTGATTGAGCATTAGCGAGTTATAACTTTTGACTTAATCAAGGCCAAAGTTGTTATCCATCTGTTTGTATGTTCTACATAAACTTTAGAAAGATTTTAACATTCAGCTTCAAATTTTGAATACTTAGGACTACTCTTTATAACTTTTTACAGATCAAGTTCATTGAGCAACAAAATTGACTCACTCCTTCATCCTTTTCCAGGATATAAAAATAACATTGAAAGTGCATAAGAAGAAAAATTGTTGTGATTTTCATATTCATTTATAACAGCTTATGCAATTTGGCAGCTATCATACAGACCTTCATGCACTGACACATGATTTCGAATTATCCACTGTCAAATTATTCTTGTGAAAGGAAAAACAATATTATAATATCTCCATATTTTCACCAACACTGTTCAATTACAATTTGCGAATTTCAAAAAAATATATTCCCATAATTTTCACCAACTCTGTTTAATTACAAGATGTGGATTTCAAAGATCAATACAACAGTTGATGAGTGAGTTCTCCAACCCAGGCGCTCACTAGTATAGAACACACTTATTATACAGCTCTTTTAAGCATAAGTGAGATGTAACTTCAGATATAAGAAGGCAAATGCATTTCAAACATCTCATAAGTGCTCCATAAGTTAAATATCTATAGTAATAGCATTACAACCCTATTGTTATAGAATATAGCTGACTATGCATTGTCTTCTTTATGTCTCAATTAATTATTTACATTTAGTTCTACTCAAACTCTTGACGAGAGCACTCGGCTCCCGAAATTCTTCAATTCAGTATTTTCTGTAGTTGTAGTGTTAATAAAGTTTCAATTTTTAAAAACTCAGTCGTGTCGTCCAATCACTTAACTGGCGCCCGAACTTACATCGCGGAAAGTTTTATTGTTGTATCCATCCACGTTCATTAAACTTGGATACAAGACCTTTTATCTTGTGCAATGAAAAAACTTTGAGTTCCACCTTTTCATCCGTGAACCAACCCATATATTTTTCTCCAACGAGAAACTCATAGTGAAAGTGACTCAACTTCAAAATCCAAAATCTACCACTTAACTACAAAATTATTCTCCAACGAGATAACAAAGTCAAGTGTTATCAGAGTAAACTCAAACTTTCAAAAATTTCTACAACAAGAACTTAACTTTCACCAGTGTTAATAAGTGTAAATCAAATCAAACTACATAAATGAAAACGACTTCAAGTACTTCTCAATGGAAAACCATCATCAAGCTGTTATCACCATCATGCTGTAACCGTATCCAGCCTAGCAGTTGGTTCAACCCCACGCTGGCCACCGCAGGAGATGAGAGGACTCTACAGAGGGACCGAGATCTCGCCACCTTCAGGAGGATTCCTGCTGTCCTTATATCATCCGAAGGAGAAGACGACACCGACGTCGACAACAATGCTGAAGACAACTGGAACATCACCCACCAACCTCAATCGACTGTGAGTAATTTCGTTATATCTCTTCCTCAACCAAACCCTACAATGCCTAATATCTCGAAACAAATTCCTCATGATATTCTCAAATTCATACCCCATTATGATGGTACTTGCTATAAGCTACCACATTTTATTAGTACTTGTAATGAATTATTAGTGTCCTATTGCAGTGAAAACATTGTTGAAAAATCAGAAAATCACTGGCTCCTTTTCAGGGCAGCCATAAGCCGTCTTTCAGGACCCACAGAATCAGTTGTTTTTAATAACAATTGTACACCTGTAACAGAGCTGATAGCCACTCTAAAAACAAACTTTGCTGACAACAGGTCCGTTCCATACCTAATTGCAGAAATTACTTTCATGAAATCCTATTCCAATGAACACCCGATCGAATTCATTAATCGCCTGGATGAAAAACGCACAACTGTGTTGACTAAATATAAACTAGATGGTATCCAAGGTGAACTTTTGACTAATCTAATGCAGCAGTTGAATGCAACTCTTACTCGTACATTGATTCACGGAGTACATCCAACTTTGGGCTCTCATTTGCAAATCCTCCAAATTCACGATCTTGATGATGCTAGACATAAGATTATTAATGACTGTAGTATTGTTATAAGGAGCTTGAACTTCGAATCAACTATCAGTACTATCAATAAAATTGATTCAAGAGCTTTTAATCAAACGCCAATGCGATCAAACACATTCACCCATGCTTATCAAGCAAGCAACAGAGCTTTTTCTAACAACTTCTCGCAACCTTGAGTACCGAATTTCTTCCAACAGAATAATGGATCACAGCAAACATCCCCTCAGAACAGAAACTTTCAACAAAATTTTCCTCAAAATCAATTTGCTCAATTCCCTCAGCAACCGAGGCCTGTGCAAAACAATCCTCAATTCAGACAACCACATAATAGTAAGTGGGATTCACAAAACACTTTCAGCATGCGCACAGTTCAAACAAATCCTTCTAATCGTTTCAAACTAAACTCAAAATCTCCCTTTGAAGTGCATCATTTGCAAGATGACTTGACAGATAACTCATCTAATCTTTTTGGAAACGGAATCCAAAACATGCACGATGACTTGACAGACAACTCATCTCATCCTTTCGGACATGAAATCCAAAGCATGCATAACCAGCTAACTTCACTTACTGAAGCATTCAACAACATGCAGGCTCATTTTTTAGGGGTAGGCCTAACACACTCAGCAGAAACACCCCCAAAAAATTTGAATTGAATATCATAAATAAGTCGCTCCCATATTTTGTCGACCACGCTAACCGTAAATGGATGGTTGACACTGGATCGTCAAAGAACTATGTGAACCCCTCACGAAACATTGAAAGAACTCAAAGCCAATGTAAATTATACAAACAACATGTTAGATTATCGTACTATTTTGAAACCGTTGTTATCAGTGATTAACTCTAATGAACAAATTCAATTGAAACCAGGATTTAATGTTGTTACTGTACCAGTTAGGTCGATTCCTAATCTCAAGACAGGACTACTTAAAGCTGTTTCTCATGAAAGTTATTACGTTGAAGAAAGTATTGTTAGTATAGAAGAAAATAGATGTAAGTGCGTAGTGTATTCCAATGAGCTCATGACCATAAGCCCCGAGCCAATGGAGATAGAAGAATTAGAAACTATTTTTGACAATGATGAAATTGATAACTCAGATGTATCAAACAAATCGGATATTATAAGAGAAATTCCTAAACTTCTTCGGACGGACCATATGAATGTCGAAGAGCGGAAACATATCATAAATTTAATACAGAATTTTCCTGAAATCATCAAACATGAACATGATGAATTGACAAGTAGTACTAATCTGTTGAAATTAAAAATCAACACTACTGACGAAATCCCTGTATATTCTAAAAATTATAGATACCCTCAAGTGTTTAGGAAGGACGTTGAATTAGAAATTGACAAACTTCTTCAGAATAAAATAATTCAACATTCCAACTCCCCATATAACAGTCCAATTTGGGTAGTGCCCAAAAAATCAGACGCCTCCGGTAAACGTAAAATATGTGTCATTTTAGATTACAGGAAGATTAATGATAAAACGATTGAGGACAAATATCCTCTCCCAAATATTGAGGACTTATTTGGAAAAATTGGAAGGGCTACCTATTCTTCAGCGATAGATCTCGCTTCTGGATTCCACCAAATTCAAATGGAAAAGGAATCAATTCCAAAAACTGCCTTTTCAACTGAGACCGGACATTATGAATTTTTGAGAATGCCGTTTGGATTAAAGAACGCTCCAGCTACTTTCCAACGTGCAATGAACATTTTGTTTTCCACAATGCCCAATGTGTTAGTCTACATGGACGATATAATTGTGTTTTCCGATAATCTCAAGGAACACTTGAAACATCTAAAATCAGTTTTCAAACAACTTAGAGATCATAATCTAAAAATCCAACTGGACAAAACAGAGTTTTTTAAATGAGAATTACTATACTTAGGACATATCATATCTGAACACGGAATTCAACCCAATCCTTCAAAACTAGAAGCAATCAAGAACTTTCCAATCCCAAAAAATGAAAAAGAAATTAAGCAATTTCTAGTATTGACAGGCTATTATCAAAAAATGATAAAAAATTACGCTAAGATTGCAAAACCTCTCACACACGCCTTGAAAAAAGATGTTAAAATCAATCCAAACAATCCAGAATATCAAAAGTCATTCGAAACATTAAAACTTCTATTACAAAACGATCCAATTTTACAGCTACCTGACTTCACAAAAACATATATTCTGACTTGCGATGCTAGCAATTATGCTATAGCTTCAGTGTTATCACAAAAATTCAATGGTAAAACCTTACCCATTGCATATGCTTCTCGTACACTTAATTGTCATGAAGAAAATCTTTCTATGATTGAGAAAGAATTATTAGCTATAGTCTGGTCATGCAAACATTTTCGACCATACCTCTTCACCTCTTCACCTCGAAACCGATCACAAACCTCTTCAATGGCTACACAGCATAAAAGAACAGAATTCAAAATTAATTCGTATGAAACTCTTTCTAGAAGAATTTGATTTTTCAATACAGTATGTGGAAGGTAAATTGAACCAAGTAGCCGATGCTCTTTCAAGAATACGCCCACTTGACGTTAACATGATGGAAAATGATGAAGACGAACCTTTCCAAGGTTTCGAAAGTGGTTTTCGTGGTTTCAATCATGACTTTCAGGATCTTGAGAATAACAGTAATCTCGATGACCCCGATGAATTTGACATGGACAAACTGCTTAGATTTAACACTAACACAGACATTCCCTCAGTAGACACCATCACACTTGACGATTTTCTTCAACATGTAGGCAAATCTGCCAAACAAACTAACAATTCTGATTGGGATAATATTGTAAATAATGATAATGATGCTAATGATAATGATGCTAATGACCTAGAAGTTGATAATTGTAGTCTAGTTACAATACATTCACAGGAGAGTTCGAATGAACAAGTAGTTATTGCGGAAGATGACAAAATAATCAATGTTGAACAAAATCAAATCATTTTAGAATGTGGCAACAAAGAACCTGTTATCAGAAAAGTTTTTACAAAAAACAGATTGACTCTATATTTTCAAAGTTCATCCACTCCTGAAGAAATAAATGATGTGTGTATACAATACTTGAAACCCAACACACTTTATGGGATACTTTGCTCCAGGACAGGTATATTGAAAAAAGAATATGAAATGATTTTCGAAAATTTTAAGAATGTTATCATTGCTAATTTCAATTCTGTGAAACTTAGGAGATATAAGAATCTGAATTTGGATATAACTGATTCAGAGGAACAAAAAGGAGTTGTAACCAATTATCATGTAGGAAAAACGTATCACCGTGGAATTAATGAAAGCTATAACCACATTCGAAGAGAATACTATTGGCCTACCATGCTTAAAGACATTACAGAATACATAAATAAGTGTTCAGTATGTGCTAAAGTGAAATATGATAGAAGACCTGTTCAAGTTGAATACAAAATTACCCCAACTCCTGACAAACCTTTCGAAAAATTACAGATTGACACGTTTCAATACAGTGGAATAAAATTCCTCATGATAATAGATTGCTTCTCGAAAAAACTCATGGCATATCCACTAACAAGTTTGAACCAACTTGAAATACAGTCTTGTTTGAATGATTACTTTTCTCTATTTCCATGCCCTAAAACAATCCAAATGTATAATAGTCATGAATTCGACAATGCTGGACTTCGAGATTTTTTGCATTTATATAAGATAGAACCTTATTATATAACACCGGGACATCCAGATTCCCAGGGTTTATTAGAACGAGCACACTCAACACTCATTGAACTCCTTAATGCTATAAAAATGGAAAATAAAGACAACAAACCCAAAGATAATATGAAACTTGCAATTATCGCATTCAATAACACAATAAATTCAACTTTGAAACTAACTCCTATGGAAATGACTTTTGGTGTATTGAAAAATCCATATGTTGATGAAATAATGGAAGCCCTTATTGCTGAAGAAAGAACAAATGCCTATCTAGAAAAACTGAAAACTATTCACAAACTAGTAAAAGATAAAGTAGGTCAAGAAAAACAAAATAGAACTGAACGCTTAAATCAAACTAGAGAAAAAGATTTTGAAATGCCTAACGAACCCTTCATAAAGACAACGTTTGATAAAAAGGACAAACCCAAATTTTTCAAAGTGAACTACAATAAGGAAACTCAATTAGCTACTAATCCAAGAGCGATCAGAAACGACCCTTCAAACTTCACCCGAATCGAGAGAAGCGAGCTCGAAAGAAAAAGAAATCAACTAATTTATCTGTTTCAGGTAACAATGTTTCTTTTTCTGATGCTGTTCCTAACACCAGCAAACCCTTATAGATTGACTGATCTAAGTAAAACATCAGGCATCACTCCTATCAAAATTGAGGACTCATTCATAATAAATGAAACCTTCACATACATGCATAATATTAATGTTAACATGTTGCGTATCGAATTAAATACCATCAAAAGAACAATATTCACTTTGCGTGAACACAATATCGATCAAGGCTGTCTAGACATCATAACAATGCATTTAAAGTACACAGAAACAAAACTAGATCACATCAATATCAGCAAAAATAGAAATAAGCATGGACTTTTCAATGGACTTGGCTCAGCTATTTCATGGGTAACCGGTAACATGGATGCGAATGACAAAGAAAAATACGACCAAATATTATTTCAAGTTCAGTCAAATGAATACCGCTTACAGCATAATATTGAGAATCAATTTTCAGCAAACAAAAGGCTCATTGACGATTTTAATGCTGATGTGAAAAAGATTCATGGGAATAATTTGAAAAATTATAAACTATTTCAAAACTCTCTCAAATGAAACTACGACTGTACAGCTGAACCAGCAATTTTCCCTTTTATTTAGCTCATTAAGTTTGCTCTTTAATAAAATAAGTGATTTAGATACTAGTTTGGAGTTTTGTAGATTGAATATTCTACATTCTAGTATATTATCCCATAAAGAAAAAAATAATATTATTTCTGAATCTAATGTGAAATTGATTTCTGAAGAACCAGAAGTGTTATGGCAATTAGCAAAAGTACACTGCTCAATATATAAAGAATATATATCCTACTTCATTGAATTCCCTTTAAAATCACCTACTTATGAAACCTTCTTCTTATTATCCTATCCTGTTTATCGTAATACTGAAGTTACCACCATTCATGAATATCCTTCCCTTATCCTGAGATATGACGAAATTTTATCTGGTAAATGTGAATTTTTGTGTGACAACTACTACTGCAGAAATGTGACAGTGATACAAAATAAGTGTATAAGTGAAGTGTTAGAAGATAAGAAATTAGAAAACTGTAAACAATTAGTAATTAATGAATCTGCTTCTTTTGTAAAATTCATTCCAATTATCAATCAATATCTACTGTACAAAATTAACAAAGCTATTATTTTATCAGACAAAAACAACACTACATTATATCCAAAATCAACTCAATTATTGTATCTTAATAAGTCAGAACAGTTATTCGAACATCCTAAAATACATGAATATTGGGAAAGTGATATATCAATCCCATCTGAAGTTCCATTTTGTAAATTAAAAACAAACTTTTCATTTGATATTATATATGAAGCAAATATTAAGATTGAAACACTACTAGCGATAGAAGAACTTAGCATTGCAAAAGACGATACTTATTATATTTGGATTTTTATTCTATGTTTTATTGTTATTCTTAGTATATTTATTGTATTTATATTATATAACTTTATTAAATATGTTAAAACTTCTTTACGAAATAATTGTAGAAATGTTAATGTAGCAGCAACTTTGCAAGCCCCAACATTTGTTCTTGGGCCTTGCCTCCAAACCCAAAATTCTGATCGCTGAGGACAGCTTCAGTCTAGGGGTGGAGGAGTTAAATATCTATAGTAATAGCATTACAACCCTATTGTTATAGAATATAGCTGACTATGCAATGTCTTCTTTATGTCTCAATTAATTATTTTCATTTAGTTCTACTCAAACTCTTGACGAGAGCACTCGGCTCCCGAAATTCTTTAATTTGGTATTTTCTGTAGTTGTAGTGTGAATAAAGTTTCAATTTTTAAAAACTCAGTTGTGTCGTCCAATCACTTAACTATAGACTAGAAAAAACTGTGGAATACTATTTTTCATCCATGAATACTTGAAAAAATAACACATTGCTTATTTGATGTTGGGTTAGAAATCAACCAACCAGCAGCCTATACAGGGTGTTTCAGAAGTAGTGTCGAGAATTTTAGGGTATTGTACCTGGATGCTAGGAGACTACAAATGTCATATTTGAAGTGTCCAAAACTCAGCGGTTATCCTTATAGCTGCCATTTTGTTTTTTTCACTTAAAAATTTTTATCTCAAGAACGAAATGTTGTATTGATCTGAAATTTGGCATGAATATTTATGCTATAAAGACTCAACTATAAAAAATAAAAAAAAAATTTTTCGTTGAAATTTTTCAAAATGGCGGCCATTTTAAATTTTTGATGGCGAATATCTCGAAAACCGTCCATTTTACAGAAAATTTACAAAAGACAAAAAAGTTAGCAAATTTTTTCACGATTCCAATGATACCTA
Source organism: Nilaparvata lugens (assembly GCF_014356525.2). Lineage (NCBI taxonomy): Eukaryota > Metazoa > Arthropoda > Insecta > Hemiptera > Delphacidae > Nilaparvata > Nilaparvata lugens. Next base: position 16,580,945 of record NC_052517.1, on the reverse strand, counting down.
ATTTATTAAGATTGGTCGAAGAATAACAGAGAAATTGATTTTTTTCGTACTGCATGCATGACCACTTTTCACCATTTAAAGATCAATATTAATTTTTTAATTCCAGATGTATTTAAGATGAAGCTTTGAAACTCGGTATGGCTCCATATGGGCAAACAGATGATTTTACAATGGTTTTCAGATGATAATGTTTGTCTTGTAAAAGTATTGTTGTTTCATTAAAAGTAAAGAACCAGATGTAGTGCTTCCTATTTCTTAGTCTCACGTTTCCTAGGTCTTATTTCTATCTTAAATTTCCAGTTTCAATATTTTCTTACGTTGCTTCTACACAAATATTTAATTATTGTAATGGAATTTAGTTCGCTGGAGTACACCGATATTCACTTCATGTATGGAGCAGCTCTTGGCAATGCGACCGAAGCAAGAAGAATGTATGCAGCTGCATTTCCAAACCGCCGTCTCCCTTCCGACAAGGTGTTCACAAGAACTCACAATCGGCTGAGAGAAGTTGGTTCATTTGAACGGAACAGGGTAATTGCTGGTAGGCCTCGAGCAGTTCGAAATGTTGCTTTTGAAGAGGAAGTATTGCAGAAATTCGATTTCAATCCTAGAACGAGTACGAGAGCAGTTGCAAAGCAAATCAATTCAAGTGCTTCTTCTGTGTGGCGTGTACTAAACAAGGAAAGACTTCACCCCTTCCGCTTTCAAAAAGTTCACTCATTGGTTGAACGCGACTATGAGCCAAGAGTAAATTGTGCCCGTTGGTTTCTTCAGCAAGACATTATCCAACCAAATTTTCTAGAAAATGTGTTATTTACCGATGAGTCCAGCTTTACAAGAGAAGGAATCTTCAACTCTCGCAACAGTCACGTCTGGGCCTTAGACAATCCTCATGAGGTCAAAGTGCGTGGTTATCAGCATAGATTTTCGCTGAATGTTTGGACGGGTATCTTAGGTAATCGCGTGATTGGACCATACATTCTTCCTAATCGTCTGAATTCTCCCACGTACATTACTTTTTTAAGAGACATACTACCAGAACTTTTGGAAGATGTGCCTCTTGCAAACAGATATAATATTTGGTTTCAACATGATGGTGCCCCTGCTCATTTCCGAAATGTTGTTACGGACTTTCTGAACATGACCTATCGTCAGCGGTGGATTGGGCGGGGTGGACCAGTACCGTGGCCCGCACGTTCACCTGACCTCAACCCTTTAGATTTTTTTTTCTAGGGCCATATGAAAGACCTTGTTTACAGCACGCCAGTAGAAAACGAAGAAGACCTTGTGGCAAGAGTGGTTGCTGCAGCAGGTGCCATTCAAGATGATGAAAATGCTTTTATAGCAGTTCGACGGTCCATGATTGAAAGGTGCAGACTGTGTAATCAAGTTGAAGGACGGCATTTTGAGCAATTGCTGCATTAGTATCAGTGAACCGATTTGAGTGAAATTAATATTTTTCAATGTAAAATAAAATTTGGAGGAAAGTTATTCTTGTATATTTCTGTAATAAGAACGGTTTTCATGAAATTATAAAAAAAATTAATATTGATCTTTAAATGGTGAAAAGTGGTCATGCATGCAGTTCGAAAAAAATCAATTTCTCTGTTATTCTTCGACCAATCTTAATAAATTAGGTATCATTGGAATCGTGAAAAGATTTGCTAACTTTTTTGTCTCTTGTAAATTTTCTGTAAAATGGACGGTTTTCGAGATATTCGCCATCAAAAATTTAAAATGGCCGCCATTTTGAAAAATGTCAACGAAAAATTTTTTTTTTATTTTTTATAGTTGAGTCTTTATAGCATAAATATTCATGCCAAATTTCAGATCAATACAACATTTCGTTCTTGAGATAAAAATTTTTAAGTGAAAAAAACAAAATGGCAGCTATAAGGATAACCGCTGAGTTTTGGACACTTCAAATATGACATTTGTAGTCTCCTAGCATCCAGGTACAATACCCTAAAATTCTCGACACTACTTCTGAAACACCCTGTATATTATGTTAGAAAGGTTAGGATGACAGTTGACAGTAAGAGATTGAGTTTTTTTATTACAAAATATAATGTGAAAGAAGAAAGAGGTATTCACATTTTTAATTTATCAACTCCAAATCTTTGATAGCAGTGCTATATAAAGAGTGATTCCAAGTTCCCTACCAATATTCTAAGGCATTGTTCCTTGGTATGAAATATATCTAGATATCATTTTCAAACTGTCACAAAGTCCTTATAGTCACTTACATAGTAGCCCTTTTTGTTTTTTCAATTATCTTTTGTTTTAACAATTATTTGACAGTTTTTCAAGTTTGAGGCCATGTATTTGGGAATGGAATAGAAAGGGCTGTGAGCATGTTTTCCCATTCACAATCATATTACAGTTGAGGCCTGGTTGCACAAAAGCCGGTAAGCCGGTTGAATTCTAACAATGATTAATTTTACAAGAACCAATCAGAGAAGGTCTTTTTGATAAAACGGTTTCTCTGAATGGTTCTCGTGGAACTAATCACAATTAAAATTCAACTGGCGTTTGTGCAACCAGCACTGAACCCTACAAGAGACTAGAATATTGTTTGTTCACTAAGACATTTAAAAGAAGCTATTAATCTCCAGGAAGCATCTGGTGTAGGTGTATTTTGCTATGTTTCATAGCCATATCAACTATGGACTTCAGTTATGGGGACATGCTCCAGACTGTAAAGATTTACTGCTCCAGCAGAAGAAAGCTCTAAGGATTCTGGATTTGGCGGGCTACTTGGACCAATGCCGACCCATCTTTATTAAGCTGAGAATACTCACGGTATACAATCAAAAACCTACGGTATGTCTGGCTCTCCCTATTGCAGGCAAGGGATAATTTCCACTTGCTCATGAGAAGAGAAAACAGACTCCTACACAAGAGGAAAAGCGAAAATAGACATCCCTTTCTGCAGGCTGTTTAAGAAGAAGGATTGTTTTTCAATACTAGCCCTGAGGATTTACAACGCCTTACCTGATGTATGACAGAGAGAAGTATGAAGTACTATTTATAAAAAATGCTAATAGCATTTACAAAGTATTCAAGTTTTATGTTGTCTAATCTGCATGTTTAAAATTTTTATTCAGGCTTACTCAAAAGCCAATTCAACTGTGAAAAGGCCTATAATGATTTGAATAAGTAGGTAGTGTAATTATTCAAAATGTGAGGTTAGGAAAAAATTCTTCAAATTAGTAATGAATAACCGATGGCTAATTTCTGGAAATTCAATAATAGAAATAAAACATAATAACATACCATATAGATTACATCCAAAACATTAATGAAAGATATCGGGCTCACAGTCTATGGGGCTAACTTATATTTTTAGGTGAGTTTCTTCATTGAATGAAATAGTGAAGGCTATGTATTTCCTAACATAACCTCACATTTTGCTGAGAGGATCTGATATTATTCTCTACATAATATTTAATTATGCATTGAATTTATGCTTTACAAAAGAATGGAAAATATTAGCTGATAATAATTATATCAAGTTCTTGCTTACCACGAATTTATGTAAAATCTCCAAGAGTGGCACTGATTGTTATGATTTTGTGAATATTCAAATTATATTGTTTGTTTGTTCACTATCTTCTAATATTTTACTTTTTGACCTGTGTTTTATATGCAAAACAGTTTGAATACTCAAATACTATCAATGCATAAATAAGTAATAAGTTACTTGTATAATAATAATAACAAAAAACACTAGGGACTGAAATCTTGAGAGTCCAGAGCTTGTGCTTAATGATGATGAGGAACTCCGACACTCGGACCTCACCGACCACAGTATATCAACAGACAGTATTGAAACTCGTCTATAGTACCCTGGCACAAAAATCCGCCATCTTGTTAGAAAGTTCCGCATTCTAATATAGTGGGGTCCACCTTATAATGGCAGATAGGATTCACAATACTGTTGCTGTCCTTTTCTATCATACAACAAAACAGATAGCGCTATCTCTCTCTAGCTTTGCAATGTTGTCTGATTGCCAGAATATTTTATTTTCACTTTTAACAGTGACTGTATAAAAGTGGACAAACAATTCTCACCCGCCATTTTTTCTTCATTCTATCAAAATACTTGAGTACACAAGTTGTATAATTGATTTAAAATGTATTTTTGAAACAATGAAATAATTTGTAGACATTACCGTATGAGAAACACCAATTGAAATACCTGAAATGACACTTAAAAAGTTGATAGCTAACCATCCTAGACTTTATCCATGCTTCAGTTAGCCTACACATATAAGTTAGACCTACTCCTACCGGTATAAATTATATTGGAAAGTTATTTCAGAACTATTTTCATTGAAAATACTTATTTTAAATAGGATTCCAATCTTTCTATTAATTTTAAAAGAAATGCGAATAGAATACCCACCAAATAACTCAATTTCTGTTTTGAAATTCAGATTGATATATTACAGCTTTTTAAATTAGCCATTATTTCAGGTTTGTATAAAAATAAAATCTGATTCTATTGAAGCAAATTTTTGAATCAACTTATGAAAAAAAAAATTCTTGATTTATTTGTCATTAAATTTACTATTTTATCAAGGAAATGATAATTATTATTAGATCAAATTTAATGGGATGAAATAAGTAACAGCTGTGTACTCAGTGGCAGAATGGAGAGACTTGGCAACGTTAAAGCCAATTTGACGTGGACCTCACTATAGTATTGATGGAAGGTTCGGATCAGTTTACTGATCCGGATCAATTGATCTCCTTCACTGCTTTCTAACAAGACGGCGCAGTCACGTGACGTGTCTAGTATTGTGCCATGTTCATACGTGCGTGTCAGGTGATTAAATGCCTAAATTAAAAAAAAAATTCACTGTTTTAACAGCTTCGTCATTGAATTCAAAGAGGTCTTGTCGAGTGCATGCTGGTGCAAGGCAAGGCATTGGTATAATAGGCCTAGGTGTTTGATAGTTTCCATTCTGTGCTCAGACCAAGGAGGATCGTCCTCAAGGAGGACCTCCTTGGCTCTGATGGTGCGTCTGGTGGCAGAAAATAGAACTATAGTGAGGTCCACGTTATAATGGCAGTGAAGAAAGATAGGAGAAAAATGTTGCCAAGTCTCCATTTTGCCACTGATTGTACACAGCTGTAACTCAATTCATCCCATTAAATTTAATCAAATAATAAATATCATTTCCTTGATAAAATAATCAATTTATTGTCAAATTAATCAAGAAAATATATTTTTCCTACAGTTACCTTAAAAAGTGGCCATTCCTGCACTGATTACAGAACGCAAAGAATCACTTTTCCGCTCTAGTGCGGGAAAAATTTTTCCTGCACTCCAGATTTGCAACATGGCAACACAAAATAGTTGGTGGGTTATATGGAGGATTAGTGCACGAAAACAAAAATTATGTTGGTAACAATGACTGTGGTTAGATTTAGATAAGAATCATTTCAATGGCTACCCTACATTTATGATAAGATCCCAATCTAGAAATCCAAAACAAGAATAATGTTTATCTAAATCATAATAGAATAATAACTTATCATCATTTATTAATAAATAATGTTTATTTTCTATTGACAGTAATAATTATTTCAACTATAAGCAATGAGAAATGTAGCAAACACACATTATGAAATTCAAATTATCAGGTAGAATAATTACCGTTCGAAATCCATGTCAATAAAATTAATAAAATAACATTTGAATATACTACAATAAAATAGTTTCTATTGTCTATGTTATTTTATAAATATTTTTTAGTTTACTTATATTATTTTTCGGTAATTTAGTAAGTTAACCATGTATAAATATCTGAATACTGTTTTTAGTTGGATGAAATGAGGTTAGGTATGATTCTTCCTGCTAGGTTGAGTGCTTGTCGGTTCAGCCATTCTGCAGTCATCCCAACCGGCTGTTAGCGTGTATTTTGAATGCAAATTTTTGTTTTATCTGTATTTTTTCTGATTCTTGAATGAATAAAGATGAGAACTTTGGCTGAGAATTTTCAGCTTCAAATGGATTATTAATTTTTAAATGAATTAAGGTTGTTATTAATAACAGCATCACACACACAAACATTTGATGGATTTCAGCCATCATTTTATCCATAATTACCCACTTTTCATATTCAATGGTAACTGTAGAAAAAATTAAATGTGAAATACATGCACAAGGTTCCTCTGCTGCACTCAAGAAACCATTCTGCCCTCGCCTACAGCTCGGGCATAAACGTATCTTTCAGTGCAGCAAACTGTCACTTAGCGCACTAGTTGCACAAATAACTATTTTCATAATTTGATTCAAAAATTTGCTTTCATACCTGAGATCAGATTTTTATTTTTATACAAGCCTGAAATGGCGGCTAATCTAAAAAGCTGTGATACAACAATCTGAATTTTAAAACAACAGAAATTAAGTTATATGATAGGTATTCTATTTCAATTTCTTTTAAAAATAATAGAAAAATAGAAATCTTTTTTAAAAATAAGTAATTCCAATGGATTAATTCTGAAATAACTTTTCAATATTATTTATGCCGGTATGAGTAGGTCTAATACTTTATCCTCCTATACTTTATCCTCCTTGGTCCAACCTATATGGGTAGGCTAACTGAAGCATGGATGAAGTCCAGGATGGTTAGTTATCAACTTTTAAAATGTCATTTCAGGTATTTTAACTTGTGTTTCTCATACGGTAATGTTCACAAATTATTTCATTGTTTCAAAAATACATTTTAAATCAATTATACGACTTGTGTACTCAAGTATTCTGATAGAATGAAGAAAAAAAATGGCGGCTGAGAATTGTTTGGTCAGTTTTGTACAGTCACTGTCAAAAGTGAATATAAAATATGCTGGCAAATAAACAACATTGCAAAGTGAGAGAGCAGAGAGAGATAGTGCTATCTGTTTTGTTGTATGATAGAAAAGGAGAGCAACAGTATTGTCAATCATACACTGCCATTATAATGTGGACCTCACTATAGGGAAGATAACATCAAAATGGCCGACTTGTGGCAGTATATTTGAATATCCAATCAATACTGACATGGTTTGTGATCTAGTTAGATCTGAGATACAGACCAGTTTAATGACTATCTTAATAATAATATCTTCAGAATACTCATTATAAACATAGAGAAATAATAGCGCAAGTAAATATCCCATGGTATAGGGCGTTTATGTCACAACTTTTACTGTTATCTCGAGCTGATTACTGTAGATTTTTACTGTTTTGTTGTGGTGAGATTGTATGAACGGCACAATATGAGAGACTACCAGCGTCACATAGCTTTATGGGAAAGAGCTACGTGGACTATGGGCTTGAGATAACAGTAAAAGTTACGACATAAACACCCTATACCATGAGTTCCAGAGTCCAGGACCAGCCTAGGCGTTCCAACCGAGAGCGAAGACCAGTCAATAAATTGAACTTGTAATTATTATTATCATGGGGGAGAATTGTTATATATATTTGAACTACCACCTAAACAGAGTAGCCAACATAAAATATCGCACAAAAATGAAGAAAACACTGATTCAATTTATTACCAACAACATTTATTATACATGAATATGATATGATTATTACATTATATACACACAATTACAAACATTTGCATTATAATCTAAATTATTATTTATTGTACATTTCTACACTACAACATTCAAAAAGATCAGACAGGCATTGGAAACACAAACACAAACACATTCATGAAGGCGCTGTTCACCTGTCTAGCATTTTGCTATTCTTTATCATATTCGATTTAACAATATACAGTGTTCTATAAAGATCATTGAAATAATTCTATGAGAGTTCTTATTCTTTCAAAAATACACAACATTATATTTTGTAAAGAAAGAATAAAATGACAAAAGTGGTGTACATTCACATTTATTGAATTTTCTCCAAATAAATAAAATCTTTGGTTATGAAAATTGATTAGAAAAACAACTGTCTGATCAACATTTTTCAAAGTCTATTTTTCATTAAACCTAACTCTTGAAATTTTTCAATGTATGGTACTTCTCGAAACATTGAAGCTATTTTCCATTATCTATCACAGTAATATATCACAGAAAATAACATGAAGCAATCAAGCGGCAGTAAGCAAGCATGGCCTCATACTAACAACATTTTATTCTTTGTACACGATTGTACTGGTTTATTTTTACTTTCCTTGCCCTATTACCATAGGTAAGGAAAGTATTGCTTTCCAAAAGAATTAAGGTACTCCAATTTCTGAATTTCTATAAGTTTTAAGGTCCCCTGAGTCCAAAAAAGTGGTTTTTGGGTATTGGTCTGTATGTGTGTGTGTGTGTGTGTATGAGTGTATGTGCGTCTGTGTACACAATATCTCATCTCCCAATAATTGGAATGACTTGAAATTTGGAACTTAAGGTCCTTACACTAATAGGATCTGACACGAACAATTTCGATCAAATGTGATTCAAAATGGTGGCTAAAATGTTGTAAAAAACAGGGGTTTTCGCGATTTTCTTGAAAATGGCTCCAACGATTTTGATCAAATTCATACCTAAAATAGTCATTGATAAGCTATATCAACTGCCACAACTTCCATATCTGTAAAAATTTCTGGAGCTCTGCCCCATCTATGCAAAGTTTGATTTTAGATTTACAATTATCAGGTCTCAGATATAATTTAAACGAAAAATTTCGAGTGGAAAAGATTGAGCATGGAAATCTCTTCAATTAATGTCCAGTAACATTTTCAACTAAAATTGAAAATAAGCTTGAACTTTGAGAAAATGTAATTCAATTGCAAAATGTTGGAAACTGTTGATTCTATTAAATCATTCACTATGAAGAGATAGCAGATCTTGTGTGCATCCAGCGTTATTGACCTGTCACCAGCTGGCTCAGATCATTGACTTGAGATGCGCGTTCACACTAGCGTCAGGTGATCAATTTTCATAACGGCAAGGAAAGTTGTGTGAATGCGACACACCAGATTTTGAATTCTTCAAAATGGCCGCTTCTGATAGTTCAATATTATGTCTATAGATCGCGCCACTGAACAGAGAGTTCGTTGTTTTGCCTGATTACTTGCCTGATCTATCACAGAAGCAATCAAGTGGCAGTAAGCAAGCATGGCCTCATACCAATACCTACTATTACTTATAATAATAGTAGTAATTAGAAATAATAGTAGGTATTTCTCATACTAACAACATTTTCTCCTTTGTACACGATTCTACTGGTTTATTTTGAATTCTTCAAAATGGACGCTTCTGATAGTTCAATATTTTGTCTATAGATCGCGCCACTGAACAGAGAGTTCATTGTTTTGCCTGATTACTTGTAGACTATTGAAAAATATGTGTAGAACGGCCAGCACTGCTGGCCATTCGAGCTTGAGTCGGAATGATTGCTGGCCATTCGACCTGGGAGGCTCGCTGCTGTGTGCGGAGTGAGAGGCTGAGCTGGGAACCATTCTGGCCATCCAATTTACGAAGACTTGCCTGGAACTCCTTGTAGAGTTCAAAGGGATGGGATATCTACTTATGCTATTGTTTCTCTATGTTATAACTTAGTAGGCCTATTGCTATGACAGAAATATTGTTATATAATACATCCTATTGTCATTTTAATGGTAGAAAGTGTGACTATTGTATTTTGTGTCCTGATGAAATAATTATATGAATGAATCTTTTTTATTTCTTTTAACTGAAGTCTGAGAGGTATTATTCTTGAAATGAAAAGGGGAAATAGATGTCTGCTTCCACAGTTTGCAGGATTGACAGAGGAGTGGAGGCTGCAAAATGGGCTGCAGAGTCCAGTATTGAAACCTACATAGATCGTTTGGGGAGGTCAACCATGTATCACATTGTTGTCGATGGATTAGCCAAACAAACATGGGGGAAAGTGGTATTTTTTATATTTTTTCATGGCTACAAAATTTTTAAAAATAGTGCAACATTGCAAAAAAATTCTTTTTTTTCTTGCTTTAAAAGAGGTCAACTTGTTTGCATGGTGATTGATAGGTATTTTGAACTAGGCTATTGGAGTTTATTGTAGAATGATGAATTCTGAAGAGAAAATGTTCAGTCAATCGATAACTTAAACTCAAAATTTTCATGATGTTTGGGAAAATTGGTGGTCAAACATTTAAAGCAAGGTTTCATCTCATACAGCTTTTCAACTATATGGACATTGCATTGATAAATTCTATCAATCAACCAGTCATTAGTCCTTTTCTTGGATAGGCCAAGTGCCTGTACTTCCTGGGTTGGCAACGAAATAAAAACCTTCTCACTCATGTACTCAGAACCCAGTTTGTGAGCATTTTTTCTGTTATGCTCTATTCTTACAACATTCCTAGTGAAATAATCGTAATCCACTTCAATACATGATTTATTCAAATTCGATACCAAGAAAATATTTATAATACATACATTACAAGTATTATTAATCATTTATGAGAACATAAATTTATGATAGTTATTACAATCCATTTGAAAATAAAGTAATAATGAGCCAGAGTTTGAAGTAGATTGATGCATAAGCAGGCTGAGGAAAAGAAAGATGGTTGCTAAAATAGGCTTAGCTCGAGAAGTTAACAAAACCTAAACTAAAATACAATGAAGTTTACAATAAATCTATACTATGGTGAGGTCCACGTTATAATGGCAGTGTTTGATTAGCAATGGTATTGCTTTCCTTGTCTTTCATTCAACAAAGTAATAAACAAAATATTTCATCTTAATTATGTAAATTCATCATGAAATTATTGAAAATAAAGGCCTAATTTATAGCTTAATAAAATATAGTTGATTATTTGAAATGAGAATGAACAGTTAATATTATATCAATGAACATGTATAAGCTACCATCTATCGGAGGCATTGACAAGACAGAGGATCCACAGCGAATTTTCTCCTATCTTTCTCCACTGCTATTATAACGTGGACTTTACTATAAGAGACTCTTCACTTTACAAGCACCATAGCACAACATTATGTAACTACATACAACCTATCATGAAACGTAGGTCCAAATGATAATAAAATATGAAAAGCCTAATATTTTTCATTTTTGAAAACATATCACACAGAAACACACCAATAGAGAAGAAGGAATTGAGTTAATAAAACCGTGTGGGTATGCATATGTCGTTTCAAATGTACAGACTGAGAGAATGTTTTTCTTCAGACTGTACATGGGTAAGGCTTCTCTTTAGTGTGAGAACGCATATGAACAGTTAAATGACTAGAAGTGGAGAACATTTTTGTACAGACTGTACATGGGTAAGGCTTCTCTTTAGTGTGAGAACGCATATGAACAGTCAAATAACTAGAGGTGGAGAACATTTTTGTACAGACTGAACATGGGTAAGGCTTCTCTTTAGTGTGAGAACGCATATGAACAGTCAAATGACTAGAAGTGGAGAACACTTTTTTACAGACTGTACATGGGTAAGGCTTCGCTTTAGTGTGAGAATGCATATGAACAGTCAAATGACTGGAAGTGGAGAACATTTTTGTACAGACTGTACATGGGTAAGGCTTCTCTTTAGTATGTGCATGCCTAATATGAACAGTCACTTCACCAGAAGTGGAGAACCTTTTTGTACAGATTGTACATGGGTAAGGCTTCTCTTTAGTATGTGCATGCCTAATATGAACATTCAAATGACTAGAAGTGGAGAACATTTTTGTACAGACTGTACATGGGTAAGGCTTCTCTTTAGTGTGAGTACGCATATGAACAGTCAAATAACTAGAAGTGGAGAACATTTTTGTACAGACTGAACATGGGTAAGGCTTCTCTTTAGTGTGAGAACGCATATGAACAGTCAAATGACTAGAAGTGGAGAACATTTTTTTACAGACAGTACATGGGTAAGGCTTCTCTTTAGTGTGAGAATGCATATGAACAGTCAAATGACTGGAAGTGGAGAACATTTTTGTACAGAAACAACACATATTTGGTTTTTCAATTTTTGTTTTGCATAACACCCTCTCTTCTTCAAAACCTTCTTCCCCTCTTATTTCTTTCTTGCTACCTTCTCCCTCCTCTTCTGCAGAGGAATCACTCCCACTGCCAGTTAATGATGGCTCCTGAAAGTACATATCATAATATCAATATCAAAGTACTTCAATAATCAATTGATGTAATTCACAAATCACAAAGAAAAGTCATTCACATTATAGGTTTCACATCAAATTAATAATGGTACTGAACTCTGGTCCAAAGAGTCAATGTGGGAAGGATCATTGGAAGTTTGCAATTTTCACAGATTACAGTTGCACTCAAGCAGCCAAGTAGAGCAGAGCAGATGCGATGAGCTTTGATCTTGTTATCTATAGTGAGGTCCACGTTATAATGGCAGTGTTTGATTAGCAATTGTAATGATATCCTTATCCATCATGCAACAAAGTAGATAGCACTATCTCTTTCTTGCTTTGCTCTGTTGCCAGATCATTTTTAAAAATGTAGACATATAATTAATTAACAAAATATTAGGCTGTTCTTCTATGCCATTATAAGGAGGACCTAGTTATAGAGAGGTGCAGAAAAATTTATTCACTCTTTGAATACCTTGGATAATCAGAGAATACCTTGGTAATGCACTGGCAGGCCGTTTCAGACCACTGTTTGTATCTTTTGATTGAAGTATTTCCTACAGTTTATTTATTCATCTAATAAAATGAAATCAATTTGAGTTAATCAATTTGTCCATCTGGAACCACTGCATATAACATGTCATCAATGTAGCCTCCACTCCACATCTCAGGCAGCACATAATTATGCTCTGAACCAAACAATGACACTCGACCACAGCTCAAACTGTAATCAAATACAGTATGAAAAAATAAGAATTAAAAATATATTTTGATGTTAACTGTTCATAGGTTGCATATATTAATAGGATTAGATATGTCCTACATCAGCCAAAAATGTTGCTCAAGCTATGGTAGTTTTTTACTTTTACACTTGCCAAAGTTGAGAATTATTATAAATTCCAGTCTCTAAACAGCTGATTGATTGGTGGTTTCAGCCATATGAACCATAGTCATCCAAGTTCCATGATGACACAAAAGTTTCATGAATGAAAAGTTTTTATAGCATGTGAATGCCATCATAGACCACAACATAGTGAGAATCTCAGAGTGGGTAGATTTTAATTTGTCTGAATAACCTAAGAGATTATGTTCAATTATGTTTTAATGCGGGAGGTTAAGTTAATATATCTTTATACTTTTAAATGGCAATATGTTGATATTATTAGAAATATTTTGATTCTTGAATAATAAAAACAAACAATGAAAAGTTATTTGATCAGCTGTTTTAGCAGACTTGAAATTAAGACGATATGAATGTCAAAAATGCTTGCCATCATTGACTGCAGAAGTTTACACACAAACGACAATCCACCTCAAGGTCATGACCTCAACAATGGTGACAATATAATATTATGTATTATGGTATTGTATCCGTTTATAGTCTCATTCTGCAGTTACAAAATGATTCTTTCATGTAATTCGAGTGTAAAACTTCTTTATTGCGTTTGCAAAATTATTGCACTCCATGACTTGTCATGTGATTATACACTCATAATTCATGAATAGCTATTATCAAATGCACAGTTATTTTCTAATTGGTGATTATTTTTGACAATGTCGAGACATTTCGAACAGAAAACATGAACAATTTGATATGCTGAAAACTTTTTTGTGTCAGAAGAAAAATTTATTTATTATTATTGAAATTATCTTCTTGAACAAAAAAGTTTTTAGCATTTCAAAATTGTTGTTTTCTGTACTTTGATAAGGGTGGATTGTGAGAGCAAGAAATTTTGAGAAATAATTTTTCTAATTATGAAAAAATTACCCTCCTATTCATTTGTTCTTAATATTTATATGTATGTTACTACAAGTATTTAGCTACACCTTATAGCTTGAAATTATTTGGAAGAACACTTACAAAATCATCATTTGAGCTCTACCTTTGGTTTAACGCTGTGGCAATTCTATCTAGCACAACATTGCGATCCAGTTTGACATAGGCAGTAAGTATAGTTATCTCTGAAACATTAAAAGAGCATTCACTTAATACTGGAAATATGTGGGAGAGATAGATATAGATGAAGAGAGATAGATAGATAGATAGAGATTGATTGATTGTCTTTATTGAGGCGGATTTAGGACTCCTGGGCCTCTCTGCCACACAACCCGAAAGATTAGATTAGATTTCTTTATTTATGTATGTTACAATATTTACTGGCTTATACACTAATTTACATTAAATGACAATAATGCTAGTTATTCAACGAATCTCACAAAGTATAGATAAATAATCAATCAATGAGAATAAATAATATAGAATGTAATTGGAATAACAATATAATAATGTGATGTAGCTTCATAAATCGGCGGTGTTTCAACAAATAATTGTAGATTCTCTTAGAAGGATATAAGAAATCCTTCTTATTAACACACGACCAGGTTGTGATGAATAAGAGCTGTTGGGAATTAAAACTCGAAGTAATGTTCAAATAAGAAACTCTACTTAATAAGTTAAAAACTAGTTGATTTGAATCTTAGAATTATGGGATGAATGAATGAATGAATGAAATATAGAATAATAGTGAATACAATAATGCATTAATAATTAAAATTAGATAAATGAAACAAATGTTATAGGGTGGGATTTAATAAAAATTTCAGAAATTGATTGATAGTCCGGGCAATGAATGCTCAAAAAAGGGTATAGAGGGAAAAGTTTGGAAGACAATTTTTGACCCCGCAGTTCTGTTTATGGTAGTGTGGAGGAAAACATGTCAAAAGTCCCCACCCCTACCCACTGTGCTAAGGGGGTGGGGGTGGTTCAAAGGTATCATTGTACCTTTACAACTCGAAAACTATGCATTTTACAGACATGACTATTCTATAAGAAATTAAAGCTTACATAATTTCCCATGATATTGATCTAACAACTTTTTCTATATTTCTTTCACTTTTTGAGTTATCCACTCTAAAAGATGTGACATTTTTTAAAAAACAAATTTTCTCTCAATTCTTTTGCTATTTTTGCTCTTATAACTTTTTGAATATTGATGGGAAAAATCCATGCTGATCATGAGCTTATAGAGCATCAGATTCTCTTCAATTTGATTTATAAATTCACAAGTTTACGCACATCCCCACGACTGTTGCAGCAGCTTCATTGTTGAGTGTAAGATCTTCAGTTATGCAAAAATAGACCAAAATAAACCAATATCTCGAAAAGTGAAAGAAATATAGAAAAAGTTGTTAGATCAATATCATGGGAATTTGGAGAGAATGTTTTGAACACAATTTTTGACTTCGCAGCTTTGTTGGGACCAGTTGGGGCGTGAACACATCAAAAGTCCCCATCCCTATCCCTTGTGCTAAAGGGATGAGGGTGGTTTAAAAGTTGTATTTTTCAATGTTTTGCTTACACGCTCATATCTTGAGAAAAATGCATCAACCGACATGACTAACTATTCAGAAATGAACCTTGATAAATTCTCTACAATATTTCTTCTTTGGTGATTTGTGATTTCTCAAACAGTTTTTGAGATATATGCTCTTAAAAGTGTAAAATTGTTAAAATAACAGCTTTTAATCCTATTTTTTGATGTTTCAGGGCCTACAACTCTCCAACAATGCATGATAAAAATGAAAGCTCACCATAGATTTTTAGAGCTTTGTTTTCTCTTTAATTTGAAGTATTATTTCACTATTTGATGTTTTCCTTCTATTGTTATAGCAGATTCAATTCGGGGGGGGGGGGGGGGTGAAATTTTTATTTTGTAACAATTGATCACTTGACAATGAAATTTGAGTCTGGAACATCTGGTACTCAATTTTTGACTTTGTAGCTTAATGGAGACTAGTTGGGAGGTAAACATAGCCAAAATACGCATCTCGAGCCCGTCTATTGAAGGAGTGGAACTGCTAAGTTCTGCTTGTTGCAGAGTTGAAAATTTCACCCCCCCCCCACATTTGCTATTCTGTGACAATACTAAAGAGCAGAAGATCTCGAGATGGGAAGATGAATATGTATTATGTAGAATGGAGATGGGATGTGGAAAATGGAGGAATGAATGGGATGAAGAATGGAAAGGAAGGGAGATTAGAATATTTGTCAAGCAGTGCTCTAAGGTTGGACAGACTCAGTCATTTTCTCTATAAGATACTTTTTCAAAGACAGGATGAAGCCCGCTCAGCTCTCAATGCATCTAATAGAGTTGGGAAGTTTATTCCATTCATGACAAGCACTGACAAGGAACGATTTGGAATAGATAGTAGTTCGATGATTAGGTATCCTGAGAGTATTTGCACCAGTTCTAGTATGGGAAGCGTCTTAATTTTCATCATGAGACATTAATTTTTCTATTGAAAAATAATTTTCTCACAAGATTTTGCTAACTTACATCTGGGGAAGCAGTCAGTTTTCAATTTTATGCAGGATTGAAGTATTCTCATGGAACTGAATTTCCGTTAGTGATGAAAAATACATTAGTAGGTATTTTGGAATATTTCAAACTTGTATTTTCCTTTCCCACGGAATTGTGCTCTGTCTCCACGTGGACCGTCGTCTCATTGGTGGGAGGGGAACATTATTTGCATGGAAAAGCCAGTTTGAATCAATCCGCAAATCAATACAGATTTGAATGTAGAGGTAGCCTTGGGCCTCACCAGCACAGTTTTTTCCCACTTGAGCATGTAATTTAAAATATGTTTTCATTGAGAGTAATAGACAAAATATTGTTTCAATGTATTAGTCTTCATCCAGGGATGAATTGCAGTATTTTAATTGTTTGAAGTGAATGTGTAATTTTTATTGAGAATAAGACTGCCTAAAAAGCAGTTGTTAGGTCATGTCAGTGGCCCTGAAAATGAACAGTTGTGACCTGAAAACTCTGACACCAGACCTGAGCCAGCCAGGTCACTTGATACTACAAGTTATAGAAAATATTAGTGATAACATCCTATGTAGTGAAAATTCGGATAGTGATGGATTTATACTCTGAACAATGGTGAGTGACATTGTATTTTCTAGCTCATGCTTAAAGCCCTTGAATGACCGAGTCCCTGGTATTATAAATTTGAAGTGAAGAAATGAGTAAAGTTCATGCTACCTTTGTTCGAATCCCCGATCAGTTAGCAAAATCTCAAAAACAGTTCTCTGGGGTTATTGATGAATGCGCAATAAACTGTTACAGATTATTTGTTGTCAAAATTTCTAGTAGTTAGTTCAGACAATAAAATTTACAAGTTGAATATAAAAAATAGTTGTTTATCAAGTCCCATGACTCGCCCTTTAGTATTTTTGAGCTTTTCTACCACCATCTAGGTGCGGTTGCAATAACAATACAGTTCATGAGCGAGTTATATAACCCAAGGGGTCAATAGTATAATTTCTATATTATTTATGGGTATTCATAATTTATACTATGCCACCATAATATGATCACTGGACATACATGATCACATTTATGTACCCATACTGTTTGTTTGTTGAATGAGCTGTTATTTTCTCAGACAAACTTTGCCCTGTGAAAAGTGGTTGGATTTCAAGTGTTTCTAATACAAATGAAGTCACCTGTTCTTCATGCAGAATCTCCTGCTTGCCAAGCCAGGACATGGTGTAGTCTATGTCAATCTCAACTTTGACATCGGCCATGTCTTCTGGCCATTCAGCAGAATCCATTGGCTCAGACTTTACCTACAAAAACAGAGGAAAACGGTTCAATAGAGCATAGAAGAGTATGTTACTCTATATTATTTGTACTTGTATTGATGTCATATACAGAGAGTTTCAGAAGTATTATCAAACATTCTAGGGTATTGTTCCTGGTTGATAGGAGACTAAAAATGTTGTATTTGAAGTGTCCAAAACTCAGCGGTTATCCTTATAGCTGCCATTTTGTTTTCTTCACATAGGATTTTTCATCTAAAGAGAGAAATGTTGTATTAATTTGAAATTTGGCATGAATATTCAAGCTATAAAGACTCAACTTTGAAAAAATAAAAAATGTTGATGTGAATTCTCAAAATGACGGCCATTTAAATTTTTTTTTTCAAATTTCATGAAAACCGTTCACTTTACAAAAAAAATAAAAAAGACAACAAAGTTACTGAAATTTATCAAGATTTCAAAGATACCTTATGTATTAAGACAGGTTGAAGAATAACACAGAAATTAATTCTTTTCATACTGCATGCATGACCACTTTTCACCATTTTAAACATCAATGTTGAATGTTCAATTCCAATTGTATCTAAGATGAAGCTTTGAAACTCGGTATGGCTCAATATGGCTATCCAGGGTATTCTACAATGTTTTTCAGATGATCTTGTTTGTTCATGGCCATGTATGCAGTACAAAAATAATTAATTTCTTTGTTATTCTTCGACCAGTCTTAATAAATAAGGTATCTTTGGAATCTTGATAAAATTTTCTAACATTTTTGTCTCTTGTAATTTTTTTGTAAAGTGAACGGTTTTCGTGTACTTTGCAATCAAAAATTTAAAATGGCCACATTTTAAAAATTCACATCAAGAATTTTTTATTTTATTTTTTAAAGTTGAGTCTTCATAGCATAAATATTCATGCCAAATTTCAAATCAGATCATTTTTGATCAAATTTCAGATCAAAATTCCTAAGTGAAAAAAAAACAAAATGGCAGCTATTGGGATAACCGAAGAGTATTGGACACTTCAAATATGACATTTGTAGTCTCCTATCATCCAGGAACAATGCCCTAGAATGTTTGACACTACTTCTGAAACACACTGTAAATGGAATATAGGCCTAGATGGCATTAACTATGGAAGAAGATTATTCACAAAGTTGATAGTATTGGGAACATTTGGTAGGGTAGCATGAAATTATCATGATGTGATAATCTATCTATAATATAATAAAAATAAGAAATGACTTATATATATATTTTGCAGGCTACACGGGATAGGCACAACACAAATGACGCATCATTATGTCTGAGCTAATGAACTGCTTAACTTGCAATTTTGCACATAGATTCTTAATGTACCAAGGATGGTTATAGGCCTAGTTTCATGTTCATTGAACAATTAATTATGATTTAGATGATTGAAACAACCTTATTCTATTTATGATACTAAAGTTTATGCAAGATATAAGCCCAATCAAATCAGTTCTATTGTAATTTCAGGTTGTTAATACTTTCAATATCAGAGCATGGAACTATAAAACTAAATTCAATCTAATTGTGCTTTGAACAGACCCTGGTGGAGCACAAGTTACATGCTAGTTATTATTATAGGTCAGCAGCAATAGCCTACCGTCAGAGATGATTTAGCCTCTATGATGAGTAGTTAAAATTTAATAGATACTTGGTTGCATTCATAATAGGCCTATGGCTGAATTAGGGGAGAACTAATGTACAATTATTTACATTTGGTACAAAGGTAGGTAGCCTACTAATGTGTTATATGTAGTAATACACAAGGTACATAGCCTGGAACCACTTTATCCCTTGGCTTGCCACCAGAAACTCTTAGATAGGCAGTGTTGAAGTTCTCAATAAAAATAACCTACACTCATGGTCATTCACGCTGTGGAAGTGCTTGACTCCCAAAAAGTGGTTCATTGTAAAAATCCTGCAGTAAGTAGAGTGGCTTTTCCAGGAGTTTATTTTTCAACGTGGTATAGAACCAGGAGTTCCGTGTTTCCTGAATTTGTTTAGGAAGGCTGTTAAAAAATTATATTGCCTGTAAAGGAATGCTATTGTAATTCCCCGCCAGTGGACAGGTAGATAAAAAAGTCTTATAAATAATATACTTACAGTAGGCTCCATGATTT